>NC_135887.1:67091920-67441945 GCF_964194155.1 Cetorhinus maximus
ATCCAGTCACTGTGTGTGTCACTGTGATCAGGATCCAGTCACTGTGTGTTCACTGTGGATCAGGATCCAGTCACTGTGTGTGTCTCTGTGGGTCAGGATCCAGTCAGTGTGTGTGTCACTGTGATCAGGATACAGTAACTGTGTGTGTCACTGTGATCAGGATCCAGTCACTGTGTGTGTCACTGTGATCAGGGTCCAGTCACTGTGATCAGGTTCCAGTCACTGTGATCAGGGTCCAGTCACTGTGTGTGATACTGTGGATCAGGATCCAGTCACTGTGTGTGTCACTGTGATCAGGTTCCAATCAGTGTATGTGTCACCGTGATCAGGGTCCAGTCACTGTGTGTGTCACTGTGATCAGGGTCCAGTCACTGTGAGTCTCACTGTGGATCAGGGTCCAGTCACTGTGTGTGTCACTGTGATCAGGATCCAGTCAGTGTGTGTGTTACTGTGATCAGGATCCAGTCAGTGTGTGTGTCACTGTGATCAGGATCCAGTCAGTGTGTGTGTCACTGTGATCAGGGTCCAGTCGCTGTGTGTGTCACTGTGATCAGGATACAGTCACTGTGTGTGTCACTGTGATCAGTATCCTGTCACTGTGTCTGTCATTGTGGATCAGGATCCAGTCAGTGTGTGTGTGTCACTGTGATCAGGGTCCAGTCACTGTGTGTGTCACTGTGGATCAGGATCCAGTCGCTGTGTGTGTCACTGTGGGTCAGGATCCAGTCAGTGTGTGTGTCACTTTGGAATAGGATACTGTCAGTGTGTGTGTTACTGTGATCAGGATCCAGTCACTGTGTGTCTCACTGTGGATCAGGATCCAGTCAGTGTGTGTGTTACTGTGATCAGGATCCAGTCACTGTGTGTGTCACTGTGGATCAGGATCCAGTCAGTGTGTGTGTTACTGTGATCAGGATCCAGTCAGTCTGTGTGTCACTGTGGATCAGGATCCAGTTAGTGTGTGTGTTACTGTGATCAGGATCCAGTCACTGCGTGTCTCACTGTGGATCAGGAACCAGTCAGTGTGTGTGTCACTGTGATCAGGGTCCAGTCACTGTGTGTGTCACAGTGATCAGGATCCAGTCACTGTGTGTGTCACTGTGATCAGGATCCAGTCAGTCTGTGTGTCACTGTGGATCAGGATCCAGTCACTGTGTGTGTCACTGTGATCAGGATCCAGTCACTGTGTGTGTCACTGTGGATCAGGGACCAGTCAGTGTGTGTGTCACTTTAATCAGGGTACAGTCACTGTGCGTGTCACTGTGTTCAGGATACAGTCAGTGTGTGTGTATCACTGTGATCAGGGTCCAATCACTGTGTGTGTCACTGTGATCAGGGTCCAGTCACTGTGTGTATTAGTGTGAATCAGGATCCAGTCAGTGTGTGTGTTACTGTGATCAGGGTCCAGTCACTGTGTGTGTCACTGTGATCAGCATCCAGTCACTGTGATCAGGGTCCAGTCAGTGTGTGTGTCACTGTGGATCAGGATCCAGTCAGCGTGTGTGTCACTGTGAATCAGGGTCCAGTCAGTGTGTGTGTCACTGTGGATCAGGATCCAGTCAGTGTGGGTGTCACTGTGAATCAGGATCTAGTCAGTTTGTGTGTCACTGTGATCAGGGTCCAGTCACTGTGTGTGTCACTGTGATCAGGATCCAGTCAGTGTGTGTGTTACTGTGATCAGGGTCCAGTAAATGTGTGTGTCACTGTGGATCAGGATCCAGTCACTGTGTGTGTCTCTGTGGGTCAGGATGCAGTCAGTGTGTGTGTCACTGTGATCAGGGTCCAGTCACTGTGTGTGCCACTGCGGATCAGGGTCCAGTCAGTGTGTGTGTCACTGTGATCAGGGTCCAGTCACTGTGTGTGTCACTTTGGAATAGGATACAGTCAGTGTGTGTGTTACTGTGATCTGGATCCAGTCACTGTGTGTGTCACTGTGGATCAGGATCCAGTCAGTGTGTGTGTTACTGTGATCAGGATCCAGTCACTGTGTGTGTCACTGTGGATTAGGATCCAGTCAGTGTGTGTGTCACTGTGATCAGGATCCAGTCAGTCTGTGTGTCACTGTGGATTAGGATCCAGTTAGTGTGTGTGTTACTGTGATCAGGATCCAGTCACTGCGTGTCTCACTGTGGATCAGGATCCAGTCAGTGTGTGTGTCAATGTGATCAGGGTCCAGTCACTGTGTGTGTCACTGTGATCAGGATCCAGTCACTGTGTGTGTCACTGTGATCAGGATCCAGTCACTGTGTGTGTCACTGTGGATCAGGATCCAGTCAGTGTGTGTGTTACTGTGATCAGGATCCAGTCAGTCTGTGTGTCACTGTGGATCAGGATCCAGTTAGTGTGTGTGTTACTGTGATCAGGATCCAGTCACTGCGTGTCTCACTGTGGATCAGGATCCAGTCAGTGTGTGTGTCACTGTGATCAGGGTCCAGTCACTGTGTGTGTCACTGTGATCAGGATCCAGTCACTGTGTGTGTCACTGTGATCAGGATCCAGTCACTGTGTGTGTCACTATGATCGGGTCCAGTCACTGTGTGTACACTGTGATTAGGGTCCGGCCAGGGTGTGTGTCACTGTGATTAGGGTCCAGTCACTGTGTGTGTCACTGTGATCGGGTTCCAGTCACTGTGTGTCACTGTGATCAGGGTCCAGTCACTGTGTGTGTCACTGTGGATCAGGATCCAGTCAGTGTGTGTGTCAATCTGATCAGGATCCAGTCACTGTGTGTGTCACTGTGGATCAGGATCCAGTCAGTGTGTGTGTTACTGTGAGCAGGGTCCAGTCACTGTGTGTGTCACTGAGGATCAGGATCCAGTCACTGTGTATATCACTGTGATCAGGATCCAGTCACTGTGTGTGTCACTGTGATCAGGGTCCAGTCAGTGTGTGTGTTACTTTGATCAGGGCCCAGTCACTGTGTGTGTCACTGTGGGTCTGGATCCAGTCACTGTGTGTGTCACTGTGATCAGGATCCAGTCACTGTGAGTCTCACTGTGGATCAGGGTCCAGTCACTGTGTGTGTCACTGTGATCAGGATCCAGTCAGTGTGTGTGTTACTGTGATCAGGATCCAGTCAGTGTGTGTGTCACTGTGATCAGGATCCAGTCAGTGTGTGTGTCACTGTGATCAGGGTCCAGTCGCTGTGTGTGTCACTGTGATCAGGATACAGTCACTGTGTGTGTCACTGTGATCAGTATCCTGTCACTGTGTCTGTCATTGTGGATCAGGATCCAGTCAGTGTGTGTGTGTCACTGTGATCAGGGTCCAGTCACTGTGTGTGTCACTGTGGATCAGGATCCAGTCGCTGTGTGTGTCACTGTGGGTCAGGATCCAGTCAGTGTGTGTGTCACTTTGGAATAGGATACTGTCAGTGTGTGTGTTACTGTGATCAGGATCCAGTCACTGTGTGTCTCACTGTGGATCAGGATCCAGTCAGTGTGTGTGTTACTGTGATCAGGATCCAGTCACTGTGTGTGTCACTGTGGATCAGGATCCAGTCAGTGTGTGTGTTACTGTGATCAGGATCCAGTCAGTCTGTGTGTCACTGTGGATCAGGATCCAGTTAGTGTGTGTGTTACTGTGATCAGGATCCAGTCACTGCGTGTCTCACTGTGGATCAGGAACCAGTCAGTGTGTGTGTCACTGTGATCAGGGTCCAGTCACTGTGTGTGTCACAGTGATCAGGATCCAGTCACTGTGTGTGTCACTGTGATCAGTATCCAGTCAGTCTGTGTGTCACTGTGGATCAGGATCCAGTCACTGTGTGGGTCACTGTGATCAGGATCCAGTCACTGTGTGTGTCACTGTGGATCAGGGACCAGTCAGTGTGTGTGTCACTTTAATCAGGGTACAGTCACTGTGCGTGTCACTGTGTTCAGGATACAGTCAGTGTGTGTGTATCACTGTGATCAGGGTCCAATCACTGTGTGTGTCACTGTGATCAGGGTCCAGTCACTGTGTGTATTAGTGTGAATCAGGATCCAGTCAGTGTGTGTGTTACTGTGATCAGGGTCCAGTCACTGTGTGTGTCACTGTGATCAGCATCCAGTCACTGTGATCAGGGTCCAGTCAGTGTGTGTGTCACTGTGGATCAGGATCCAGTCAGCGTGTGTGTCACTGTGAATCAGGGTCCAGTCAGTGTGTGTGTCACTGTGGATCAGGATCCAGTCAGTGTGGGTGTCACTGTGAATCAGGATCTAGTCAGTTTGTGTGTCACTGTGATCAGGGTCCAGTCACTGTGTGTGTCACTGTGATCAGGATCCAGTCAGTGTGTGTGTTACTGTGATCAGGGTCCAGTAAATGTGTGTGTCACTGTGGATCAGGATCCAGTCACTGTGTGTGTCTCTGTGGGTCAGGATGCAGTCAGTGTGTGTGTCACTGTGATCAGGGTCCAGTCACTGTGTGTGCCACTGCGGATCAGGGTCCAGTCAGTGTGTGTGTCACTGTGATCAGGGTCCAGTCACTGTGTGTGTCACTTTGGAATAGGATACAGTCAGTGTGTGTGTTACTGTGATCTGGATCCAGTCACTGTGTGTGTCACTGTGGATCAGGATCCAGTCAGTGTGTGTGTTACTGTGATCAGGATCCAGTCACTGTGTGTGTCACTGTGGATTAGGATCCAGTCAGTGTGTGTGTCACTGTGATCAGGATCCAGTCAGTCTGTGTGTCACTGTGGATTAGGATCCAGTTAGTGTGTGTGTTACTGTGATCAGGATCCAGTCACTGCGTGTCTCACTGTGGATCAGGATCCAGTCAGTGTGTGTGTCAATGTGATCAGGGTCCAGTCACTGTGTGTGTCACTGTGATCAGGATCCAGTCACTGTGTGTGTCACTGTGATCAGGATCCAGTCACTGTGTGTGTCACTGTGGATCAGGATCCAGTCAGTGTGTGTGTTACTGTGATCAGGATCCAGTCAGTCTGTGTGTCACTGTGGATCAGGATCCAGTTAGTGTGTGTGTTACTGTGATCAGGATCCAGTCACTGCGTGTCTCACTGTGGATCAGGATCCAGTCAGTGTGTGTGTCACTGTGATCAGGGTCCAGTCACTGTGTGTGTCACTGTGATCAGGATCCAGTCACTGTGTGTGTCACTGTGATCAGGATCCAGTCACTGTGTGTGTCACTATGATCGGGTCCAGTCACTGTGTGTACACTGTGATTAGGGTCCGGCCAGGGTGTGTGTCACTGTGATTAGGGTCCAGTCACTGTGTGTGTCACTGTGATCGGGTTCCAGTCACTGTGTGTGTCACTGTGATCAGGGTCCAGTCACTGTGTGTGTCACTGTGGATCAGGATCCAGTCAGTGTGTGTGTCAATCTGATCAGGATCCAGTCACTGTGTGTGTCACTGTGGATCAGGATCCAGTCAGTGTGTATGTTACTGTGATCAGGATCCAGTCACTGTGTGTGTCACTGTGGATCAGGATCCAGTCAGTGTGTGTGTCACTGTGATCAGGGTCCAGTCACTGTGTGTGTCACTGTGATCAGGATCCAGTCACTGTGTGTGTCACTGTGATCAGGGTCCAGTCACTGTGTGTGTCACTGTGATCAGTGTCGAGTCACTGTGTGTGTCACTGTGATCAGGATCCAGTCACTGTGTGTGTCACTGTGATCAGGATCCAGTCACTGTGTGTTCACTGTGGATCAGGATCCAGTCACTGTGTGTGTCTCTGTGGGTCAGGATCCAGTCAGTGTGTGTGTCACTGTGATCAGGATACAGTAACTGTGTGCGTCACTGTGATCAGGGTCCAGTCACTGTTTGTGTCACTGTGATCTGGATCCAGTCACTGTGTGTGTCACTGTGATCAGGGTCCAGTCACTGTGATCAGGTTCCAGTCACTGTGATCAGGGTCCAGTCACTGTGTGTGCTACTGTGGATCAGGATCCATTCACTGTGTGTGTCACTGTGATCAGGATCCAATCAGTGTATGTGTCACCGTGATCAGGGTCCAGTCACTGTGTGTGTCACTGTGATCAGGGTCCAGTCACTGTGTGTGTCACTGTGATCAGGATCCAGTCAGTTTGTGTGTCACTGTGATCAGGGTCCAGTCACTGTGTGTGTCACTGTGATCAGGGTCCAGTGAGTGTGTGTGTTACCATGGATCAGGATCCAGTCAGTGTGTGTGTTACTGTGAGCAGGGTCCTGTCACTGTGTGTGTCACTGTGGATCAGGATCCAGTCACTGTGTATATCACTGTGATCAGGATCCAGTCACTGTGTGTGTCACTGTGATCAGGGTCCAGTCAGTGTGTGTGTTACTTTGATCAGGGCCCAGTCACTGTGTGTGTCACTGTGGGTCTGGTTCCAGTCACTGTGTGTGTCACTGTGATCAGGATCCAGTCACTGTGTGTCTCACTGTGGATCAGGGTCCAGTCACTGTGTGTCTCACTGTGATCAGGATCCAGTCAGTGTGTGTGTTACTGTGATCAGGATCCAGTCAGTGTGTGTGTCACTGTGATCAGGATCCAGTCAGTGTGTGTGTCACTGTGATCAGGGTCCAGTCGCTGTGTGTGTCACTGTGATCTGGATCCAGTCACTGTGTGTGTCACTGTGATCAGTATCCTGTCACTGTGTCTGTCATTGTGGATCAGGATCCACTCAGTGTGTGTGTGTCACTGTGATCAGGGTCCAGTCACTGTGTGTGTCAGTGTGGATCAGGATCCAGTCGCTGTGTGAGTCACTGTGATCAGGGTCCAGTCACTGTGTGTGTCCCTTTGGAATAGGATACAGTCAGTGTGTGTGTTACTGTGATCAGGATCCAGTCACTGTGTGTGTCACTGTGGATCAGGATCCAGTCAGTGTGTGTGTTACTGTGATCAGGATCCAGTCACTGTGTGTGTCACTGTGGATCAGGATCCAGTCAGTGTGTGTGTTACTGTGATCAGGATCCAGTCAGTCTGTGTGTCACTGTGGATCAGGATCCAGTTAGTGAGTGTGTTACTGTGATCAGAATCCAGTCACTGCGTGTCTCACTGTGGATCAGGATCCAGTCAGTGTGTGTGTCACTGTTCTCAGGGTCCAGTCACTGTGTGTGTCACTGTGATCAGGATCCAGTCACTGTGTGTGTCACTGTGATCAGGATCCAGTCTGTCTGTGTGTCACTGTGGATCAGGATCCAGTCACTGTGTGCGTCGCTGTGATCAGGATCCAGTCACTGTGTGTGTCACTGTGGATCAGGGACCAGTCAGTGTGTGTGTCACTTTAATCAGGGTACAGACACTATGCGTGTCACTGTGATCAGGATCCAGTCAGTATGTGTGTCACTGTGGATCAGGGACCAGTCAGTGTGTGTGTCACTTTAATCAGGGTACAGTCACTGTGCGTGTCACTGTGATCAGGATACAGTCAGTGTGTGTGTATCACTGTGATAAGGGTCCAATCACTGTGTGTGTCACTGCTATCAGGGTCCAGTCACTGTGTGTGTTAGTGTGAATCAGGACCCAGTCAGTGTGTGTGTTACTGTGATCAGGGTCCAGTCACTGTGTGTGTCACTGTGATCAGCATCCAGTCATTGTGATCAGGGTCCAGTCAGTGTGTGTGTCACTGTGGATCAGGATCCAGTCAGCGTGTGTGTCACTGTGAATCAGGGTCCAGTCAGTGTGTGTGTCACTGTGGATCAGGATCCAGTCAGTGTGGGTGTCACTGTGAATCAGGATCCAGTCAGTTTGTGTGTCACTGTGATCAGGGTCCAGTCACTGTGTGTGTCACTGTGATCAGGATCCAGTCAGTGTGTGTGTTACTGTGATCAGGGTCCAGTAACTGTGTGTGTCACTGTGGATCAGGATCCAGTCACTGTGTGTGTCTCTGTGGGTCAGGATGCAGTCAGTGTGTGTGTCACTGTGATCAGGGTCCAGTCACTGTGTGTGCCACTGGGGATCAGGGTCCAGTCAGTGTGTGTGTCACTGTGATCAGGGTCCAGTCACTGTGTGTGTCACTGTGATCAGGATCCAGTCACTGTGTGTGTCACTGTGGATCAGGATCCAGTCACTGTGTGTGTCACTGTGGATCAGCATCAAGTCAGTGTGTGTGTTACTGTGATCAGAATCCAGTCAGTCTGTGTGTCACTGTGGATCAGGATCCAGTTAGTGTGTGTGTTACTGTGATCAGGATCCAGTCACTGCGTGTCTCACTGTGGATCAGGATCCAGTCAGTGTGTGTGTCACTGTGATCAGGGTCCAGTCACTGTGTGTGTCACTGTGATCAGGATCCAGTCACTGTGTGTGTCACTGTGATCAGGATCCAGTCACTGTGTGTGTCACTATGATCGGGTCCAGTCACTGTGTGTACACTGTGATTAGGGTCCGGCCAGGGTGTGTGTCACTGTGATTAGGGTCCAGTCACTGTGTGTGTCACTGTGATCGGGTTCCAGTCACTGTGTGTGTCACTGTGATCAGGGTCCAGTCACTGTGTGTGTCACTGTGGATCAGGATCCAGTCAGTGTGTGTGTCAATCTGATCAGGATCCAGTCACTGTGTGTGTCACTGTGGATCAGGATCCAGTCAGTGTGTATGTTACTGTGATCAGGATCCAGTCACTGTGTGTGTCACTGTGGATCAGGATCCAGTCAGTGTGTGTGTCACTGTGATCAGGGTCCAGTCACTGTGTCTGTCACTGTGATCAGGATCCAGTCACTGTGTGTGTCACTGTGATCAGGGTCCAGTCACTGTGTGTGTCACTGTGATCAGTGTCGAGTCACTGTGTGTGTCACTGTGATCAGGATCCAGTCACTGTGTGTGTCACTGTGATCAGGATCCAGTCACTGTGTGTGTCACTGTGGATCAGGATCCAGTCAGTGTGTGTGTTACTGTGATCAGGGTCCAGTCACTGTGTGTGTCACTGTGGATCAGGATCCAGTCACTGTGTGTATCACTGTGATCAGGATCCAGTCACTGTGTGTGTCACTGTGATCAGGGTCCAGTCAGTGTGTGTGTTTCTTTGATCAGGGCCCAGTCACTGTGTGTGTCACTGTGGGTCTGGATCCAGTCACTGTGTGTGTCACTGTGATCAGGATCCAGTCACTGTGTGTCTCACTGTGGATCAGGGTCCAGTCACTGTGTGTCTCACTGTGATCATGATCCAGTCAGTGTGTGTGTTACTGTGATCAGGATCCAGTCAGTGTGTGTGTCACTGTGATCAGGATCCAGTCAGTGTGTGTGTCACTGTGATCAGGGTTCAGTCGCTGTGTGTGTCACTGTGATCAGGATCCAGTCACTGTGTGTGTCACTGTGATCAGTATCCTGTCACTGTGTCTGTCATTGTGGATCAGGATCCAGTCAGTGTGTGTGTGTGTCACTGTGATCAGGGTCCAGTCACTGTGTGTGTCACTGTGGATCAGGATCCAGTCGCTGTGTGTGTCACTGTGATAAGGATCCTATCAGTGTGTGTGTTACAGTGATCAGGATCCAGTCTGTGTTTGTGTCACTGTGATCAGGATCCTGTCAGTGTGTGTGTCACTGCGATCAGGGTCCAGTCAGTGTGTGTGTCACTGTGATCAGGGTCCAGTCAGTGTGTGTGTTACTGTGATCAGGGTCCAGTCACTGTGTGTGTTACTGTGATCAGGGTCCAGTCACTGTGTGTGTCACTGTGGATCAGGATCCAGTCACTGTGTGTGTCACTGTGATCAGGATCCAGTCACTGTGTGTGTCACTGTGGATCAGGGACCAGTCAGTGTGTGTGTCACTTTAATCAGGGTACAGTCACTGTGCGTGTCACTGTGATCAGGATACAGTCAGTGTGTGTGTCACTGTGGATCAGGGACCAGTCAGATTGTGTGTCACTTTAATCAGGGTACAGTCACTATGCGTGTCACTGTGATCAGGATACAGTCAGTGTGTGTGTATCACTGTGATCAGGGTCCAATCACTGTGTGTGTCACTGTGATCAGGATCCAGTCACTGTGTGTGTTACTGTGAATCAGGATCCAGTCAGTGTGTGTGTTACTGTGATCAGGGTCCAGTCACTGTGTGTGTCACTGTGATCAGCATCCAGTCACTGTGTGTGTCACTGTGATCAGGGTCCAGTAAGTGTGTGTGTCACTGTGGATCAGGATCCAGTCAGCGTGTGTGTCACGGTGAATCAGGGTCCAGTCAGTGTGTGTGTCACTGTGGATCAGGATCCAGTCAGTCTGTGTGTCACTGTGGATCAGGATCCAGTCACTGTGTGTGTCACTGTGGATCAGGATCCAGTCAGTGTGTGTGTCACTGTGAACAGGGTTAAGTCACTGTGTATGTCACTGCGATCAGTATCCAGTCAGTGTGTGTGTTACTGTGATCAGGGTCCAGTCACGGTGTGTGTCACTGTGGATCAGGATCCAGTCACTGTGTGTGTCACTGTGATCAGCATCCAGTCACTGTGTGTGTCACTGTGATCAGGGTCCAGTCAGTGTGTGTGTTACTGTGATCAGGGTCCAGTCACTGTGTGTGTTACTGTGATCAGGGTCCAGTCACTGTGTGTGTTACTGTGAATCAGGATCCAGTCAGCGTGTGTGTTACTGTGATCAGGGTCCAGTCACTGTGTATGTCACTGTGATCAGCATCCAGTCACTGTGTGTGTCACTGTGATCAGGGTCCAGTCAGTGTGTGTGTCACTGTGGATCAGGATCCAGTCAGCATGTGTGTCACTGTGAATCAGGGTGCAGTCAGTTTGTGTGTCACTGTGGATAAGGATCCAGTCAGTCTGTGTGTCACTGTGGATCAGGATCCAGTCACTGTGTGTGTCACTGTGGATCAGGATCCAGTCAGTGTGTGTGTCACTGTGAACAGGGTCAAGTCACTGTGTGTGTCACTGTGATCAGTATCCAGTCACTGTGTGTGTCACTGTGATTAGGGTCCAGTCAGTGTGTGTGTCACCGTGATCAGGGTCCAGTCAGTGTGTGTGTTACTGTGATCAGGGTCCAGTCACTGTGTGTGTTACTGTGATCAGGGTCCAGTCACTGTGTGTGTCACTGTGGATCAGGATCCAGTCACTGTGTGTGTCACTGTGATCAGGATCCAGTCACTGTGTGTGTCACTGTGGATCAGGGACCAGTCAGTGTGTGTGTCACTGTGATCAGGGTCCAGTCACTGTGCGTTTCACTGTGATCAGGATCCAGTCAGTGTGTGTGTATCACTGTGATCAGGGTCCAATCACTGTGTGTGTCACTGTGATCAGGGTCCAGTCACTGTGTGTGTTACTGTGAATCAGGATCCAGTCAGCGTGTGTGTTACTGTGATCAGGGTCCGGCCACTGTGTGTGTCACTGTGGATCAGGATCCAGTCAGTGTGTGTGTCACTGTGATCAGCATCCAGTCACTGTGTGTGTCACTGTGATCAGAGTCCAGTCAGTGTGTGTGTCACTGTGGATCAGGATCCAGTCAGTGTGTGTGTCACTGTGAATCAGGGTCCAGTCAGTGTGCGTGTCACTGTGGATCAGGATCCAGTCCGTCTGTGTGTCACTGTGGATCAGGATTCAGTCAATGTGTTTGTCACTGTGGATTAGGATCCAGTCAGTGTGTGTGTCACTGTGATCAGGGCAAAGTCACTGTGTGTGTCACTGTGATCAGGATCCAGTCACTGTGTGTGTCACTGTGATTAGGGTCCAGTCACTTTGTGTTTCACTGTGATCAGGATCCAGTCACTGTGTGTGTCACTGTGCATCAGGATCCAGTCAGTGTGTGTGTCTCTGTGAATCACGGTCCAGTCAGTGTGCGTGTCACTGTGGATCAGGATCCAGTCAGTGTGTGTGTCACTGTGAATCACGGTCCAGTCAGTGTGCGTGTCACTGTGGATCAGGATCCAGTCAGTCTGTCTGTCACTGTGATCAGCATCCAGTCACTGTGTGTGTCACTGTGATCAGGGTGCAGTCAGTGTGTGTGTTACTGTGATCAGGGTCCAGTCACTGTGTGTGTTACTGTGATCAGGGTCCAGTCACTGCGTGTGTCACTGTGGATCAGGATCCAGTCACTGTGTGTGTCACTGTGATCAGGATCCAGTCACTGTGTGTGTCACTGTGGATCAGGGACCAGTCAGTGTGTGTGTCACTTTAATCAGGGTACAGTCACTGTGCGTGTCACTGTGATCAGGATACAGTCAGTGTGTGTGTATCACTGTGATCAGGGTCCAATCACTGTTTGTGTCACTGTGATCAGGGTCCAGTCACTGTGTGTGTTACTGTGAATCAGGATCCAGTCAGCGTGTGTGTTACTGTGATCAGGGTCCAGTCACTGTGTATGTCACTGTGATCAGCATCCAGTCACTGTGTGTGTCACTGTGATCAGGCTCCAGTCAGTGTGTGTGTCACTGTGGATCAGGATCCAGTCAGCATGTGTGTCACTGTGAATCAGGGTGCAGTCAGTTTGTGTGTCACTGTGGATAAGGATCCAGTCAGTCTGTGTGTCACTGTGGATCAGGATCCAGTCACTGTGTGTGTCACTGTGGATCAGGATCCAGTCAGTGTGTGTGTCACTGTGAACAGGGTCAAGTCACTGTGTGTGTCACTGTGATCAGTATCCAGTCACTGTGTGTGTCACTGTGATTAGGGTCCAGTCAGTGTGTGTGTCACTGTGATCAGGGTCCAGTCAGTGTGTGTGTTACTGTGATCAGGGTCCAGTCACTGTGTGTGTTACTGTGATCAGGGTCCAGTCACTGTGTGTGTCACTGTGGATCAGGATCCAGTCACTGTGTGTGTCACTGTGATCAGGATCCAGTCACTGTGTGTGTCACTGTGGATCAGGGACCAGTCAGTGTGTGTGTCACTGTGATCAGGGTCCAGTCACTGTGCGTTTCACTGTGATCAGGATCCAGTCAGTGTGTGTGTATCACTGTGATCAGGGTCCAATCACTGTGTGTGTCACTGTGATCAGGGTCCAGTCACTGTGTGTGTTACTGTGAATCAGGATCCAGTCAGCGTGTGTGTTACTGTGATCAGGGTCCGGCCACTGTGTGTGTCACTGTGGATCAGGATCCAGTCAGTGTGTGTGTCACTGTGATCAGCATCCAGTCACTGTGTGTGTCACTGTGATCAGAGTCCAGTCAGTGTGTGTGTCACTGTGGATCAGGATCCAGTCAGTGTGTGTGTCACTGTGAATCAGGGTCCAGTCAGTGTGCGTGTCACTGTGGATCAGGATCCAGTCAGTCTGTGTGTCACTGTGGATCAGGATTCAGTCAATGTGTTTGTCACTGTGGATTAGGATCCAGTCAGTGTGTGTGTCACTGTGATCAGGGCAAAGTCACTGTGTGTGTCACTGTGATCAGGATCCAGTCACTGTGTGTGTCACTGTGATTAGGGTCCAGTCACTTTGTGTTTCACTGTGATCAGGATCCAGTCACTGTGTGTGTCACTGTGCATCAGGATCCAGTCAGTGTGTGTGTCTCTGTGAATCACGGTCCAGTCAGTGTGCGTGTCACTGTGGATCAGGATCCAGTCAGTGTGTGTGTCACTGTGAATCACGGTCCAGTCAGTGTGCGTGTCACTGTGGATCAGGATCCAGTCAGTCTGTGTGTCACTGTGGATAAGGATTCAGTCAATGTGTGTGTCACAGTGGATCAGGATCCAGTCAGTGTGTGTGTCACTGTGATCAGAGCAAAATCACTCTCTGTGTGTCACTGTGATCAGGATCCAGTCACTGTGTGTGTCACTGTGATCAGGGTCCAGTCACTGTGTGTGTCACTGTGATCAGGATCCAGTCACTGTGTGTGTCACTGTGATCAGGATGCAGTCACTGTGTGTCACTATGATCAGGGTCCAGTCACTGTGTGTGTCACTGTGATTAGGGTCCAGCCAGTGAGTGTGTCACTGTGATTAGGGTCCAGTCACTGTGTGTGTCACTGTGATCGGGATCCAGTCACTGTGTGTGCTACTGTGGATCAGGATCCAGTCACTGTGTGTGTCACTGTGATCAGGATCCAATCAGTCTATGTGTCACTGTGATCAGGGTCCAGTCACTGTGTGTGTCACTGTGATCAGGATCCAGTCAGTTTGTGTGTCACTGTGATCAGGGTCCAGTCACTGTGTGTGTCACTGTGATCAGGGTCCAGTCAGTGTGTGTGTTACTGTGGATCAGGATCCAGTCAGTGGGTGTGTTACTGTGAGCAGGATCCAGTCACTGTGTGTATCACTGTGATCAGGATCCAGTCACTGTGTGTGTCACTGTGATCAGGGTCCAGTCAGTGTGTGTGTTACTTTGATCAGGGCCCAGTCACTGTGTGTGTCACTGTGGGTCTGGATCCAGTCACTGTGTGTGACACTGTGATCAGGATCCAGTCACTGTGTGTCTCACTGTGGACCAGGATCCAGTCACTGTGTGTCTCACTGTGGATCAGGGTCCAGTCACTGTGTGTCTCACTGTGATCAGGATCCAGTCAGTGTGTGTGTTACTGTGATCAGGATCCAGTCAGTGTGTGTGTCACTGTGATCAGGATCCAGTCAGTGTGTGTGTCACTGTGATCAGGGTCCAGTCGCTGTGTGTGTCACTGTGATCAGGATACAGTCACTGTGTGTGTCACTGTGATCAGTATCCTGTCACTGTGTCTGTCATTGTGGATCAGGATCCAGTCAGTGTGTGTGTGTCACAGTGATCAGGGTCCAGTCACTGTGTGTGTCACTGTGGATCAGGATCCAGTCGCTGTGTGTGTCACTGTGATCAGGATCCTATCAGTGTGTGTGTTACAGTGATCAGGATCCAGTCTGTGTTTGTGTCACTGTGATCAGGATCCTGTCAGTGTGTGTGTCACTGCGATCAGGGTCCAGTCAGTGTGTGTGTCACTGTGATCACTGTCCAGTCAGTGTGTGTGTCACTGTGATCAGTGTCCAGTCACTGTGGGTGTCACTGTGATCAGGGTCCAGTCAGTGTGTGTGTCACTGTGATCAGGGTCCAGTCACTGTGTGTGTCACTTTGGATCAGGATCCAGTCAGTGTGTGTGTCAATGTGAATCAGAGTCCATCAGTCTGTGTTTCACTGTGATCAGCGTCCAGTCACTGTGTGTGTCACTGTGATCAGGATCCAGTCACTTTGTGTGTTACTGTGATCAGGATCCAGTCAGTGTGTATGTCACTGTGATCAGGGTCCAGTCACTGTGTGTGTCACTGTGATCAGGGTCCAGTCAATGTGTGTGTCACTGTGATCAGGGTCCAATCACTGCGTGTGTCACTGTGATCAGGGTCCAGTCACTGTGTGTGTCACTGTGATCAGGATCCTGTCAGTGTGTGTGTCACTGTGATCTGGGTCCAGTCACTGTGTGTTTCACTGTGGATCAGGGTCCAGTCATTGTGTGTGTCACTGTGATCTGGGTCCAGTCACTGTGTGTGTCACTGTGATCAGGATCCAGTCACTGTGTGTGTCACTATGATCAGGGTCCAGTCACTGTGTGTACACTGTGATTAGGGTCCGGCCAGTGTGTGTGTCACTGTGATTAGGGTCCAGTCACTTTGTGTGTCACTGTGATCGGGTTCCAGTCACTGTGTGTGTCGCTGTGGATCAGGATCCAGTCACTGTGTGTGTCTCTGTGGGTCAGGATCCAGTCAGTGTGTGTGTCACTGTGATCAGGGTCCAGTCACTGTGTGTGTCACTGCGGATCAGGGTCCAGTCAGTGTGTGTGTCACTGTTATCAGGGTCCAGTCACTGTGTGTGTCACTGTGGATCAGGATACAGTCAGTGTGTGTGTTACTGTGATCAGGATCCAGTCACTCTGTGTGTCACTGTGGATCAGGATCCAGTCAGTGTGTATGTTACTGTGATCAGGATCCAGTCACTGTGTGTGTCACTGTGGATCAGGATCCAGTCAGTGTGTGTGTCACTGTGATCAGGGTCCAGTCACTGTGTGTGTCACTGTGATCAGGATCCAGTCACTGTGTGTGTCACTGTGATCAGGGTCCAGTCACTGTGTGTATCACTGTGATCAGTGTCCAGTCACTGTGTGTGTCACTGTGATCAGGATCCAGTCACTGTGTGTGTCACTATGATCAGGGTCCAGTCACTGTGTGTACACTGTGATTAGGGTCCGGCCAGTGTGTGTGTCACTGTGATTAGGGTCCAGTCACTTTGTGTGTCACTGTGATCGGGTTCCAGTCACTATGTGTGTCGCTGTGGATCAGGATCCAGTCACTGTGTGTGTCTCTGTGGGTCAGGATCCAGTCAGTGTGTGTGTCACTGTGATCAGGGTCCAGTCACTGTGTGTGTCACTGTGGATCAGGATCCAGTCGCTGTGTGTGTCACTGTGATCAGGATCCTATCAGTGTGTGTGTTACAGTGATCAGGATCCAGTCTGTGTTTGTGTCACTGTGATCAGGATCCTGTCAGTGTGTGTGTCACTGCGATCAGGGTCCAGTCAGTGTGTGTGTCACTGTGATCACTGTCCAGTCAGTGTGTGTGTCACTGTGATCAGTGTCCAGTCACTGTGGGTGTCACTGTGATCAGGGTCCAGTCAGTGTGTGTGTCACTGTGATCAGGGTCCAGTCACTGTGTGTATCACTTTGGATCAGGATCCAGTCAGTGTGTGTGTCAATGTGAATCAGGGTCCATCAGTCTGTGTTTCACTGTGATCAGCGTCCAGTCACTGTGTGTGTCACTGTGATCAGGATCCAGTCACTTTGTGTGTTACTGTGATCAGGATCCAGTCAGTGTGTATGTCACTGTGATCAGGGTCCAGTCACTGTGTGTGTCACTGTGATCAGGGTCCAGTCAATGTGTGTGTCACTGTGATCAGGGTCCAATCACTGCGTGTGTCACTGTGATCAGGGTCCAGTCACTGTGTGTGTCACTGTGATCAGGATCCTGTCAGTGTGTGTGTCACTGTGATCTGGGTCCAGTCTCTGTGTGTTTCACTGTGGATCAGGGTCCAGTCAGTGTGTGTGTCACTGTGATCTGGGTCCAGTCAATGTGTGTGTCACTGTGATCAGGATCCAGTCAGTGTGTGTGTCACTGTGATCTGTGTCCAGTCACTGTGTGTGTCACTGTGATCAGGATCCAGTCAATGTGTGTGTCACTGTGATCAGGATCCAGTCACTGTGTGCGTCACTGTGATCAGGATCCAGTCAATGTGTGTGTCACTGTGATCAGGATCCAGTCAGTGTGTGTGTCACTTTGATCTGTGTCCAGTCAGTGTGTGTGTCACTGTGATCTGTGTCCAGTCACTGTGTGTGTCACTGTGATCAGGATGCAGTCAATGTGTGTGTCACTGTGATCAGGATCCAGTCAGTGTGTGTGTCACTGTGATCAGGGTCCAGTCAATGTGTGTGTCACTGTGATCAGGATCCAGTCAGTGTGTGTGTCACTGTGATCAGGATCCAGTCAGTGTGTGTGTCACTGTGATCAGGATCCAGTCAGTGTGTGTGTCACTGTGATCAGGGTCCAGTCAGTGTGTGTGTCACTGTGATCAGGGTCCAGTCAATGTCTGTGTCACTGTGATCAGGATCCAGTCAGTGTGTGTGTCACTGTGATGTGTGTCCAGTCAGTGTGTGTGTTACTGGCGGGTAAGGGCTCCTTCACTGCAGCCTCTCTCTCTATTTCAGCAGCTGTGATTACCCCGATCCTATGACTGTGCCGACTCCAGCCACAGCTGCCTCTCACTGCCAATAAAGTTTAAAAATGAACAATGAGTGTAGTCTCCTGGAATCTCATTAGGGATAACCCAGTACTCCCATCAACGAAAGACGCGCATGTGGAACGGCATCATGATGAGTGAAGATGTATGAGCTCCAGAACATTTCAAAGCCTACATGGGAGTTTTGAGCTGATTAATGTTTGATTTATACCATTCTTTAGGTCTTTCCACAGCTAACAGATGAGGCAGGTGAGAAACGTCCTGTGAAACACTTTTCATAGTTAAAAAAACTACTGCAGTGAAAATTTGCATTAGAAAAGATATTACCCATTCATGGCGTGCAAACAAAATGAAATAATCAAAGTGTAGAATTCAGTGGGGACTCTGCTGAAATAGAGAGAGAGGCTGCAGTGAAGGAGCCCTCACCCGCCAGTAACACACACACTGACTGGATCCTGATCACAGTGACACACACAGTGACTGGATCCTGATCACAGTGACACACACACTGACTGGATCCTGATCACAGTAACACACACAATGACTGGACCCTGATCACAGTGACACACACAGTGACTGGATCCTGATCACAGTGACACACACAGTGACTGGACCCTGATCACAGTAACACACACACTGACTGGATCCTGATCACAGTGACACACACAGTGACTGGATCCTGATCACAGTGACACACACAGTGACTGGACCCTGATCACAGTAACACACACAGAGTCTGGACCCTGATCACAGTGACACACACAGTGACTGGACCCTGATCACAGTGACACACACACTGACTGGATCCTGATCACAGTGACACACACACTGACTGGATCCTGATCACAGTGACACACACAGTGACTGGACCCTGATCACAGTGACACACACAGTGACTGGATCCTGATCACAGTGACACACACAGTGACTGGATCCTGATCACAGTGACACACACACTGACTGGATCCTGATCACAGTGACACACACAGTGACTGGATCCTGATCACAGTGACACACACAGTGACTGGACCCTGATCACAGTAACACACACAGAGTCTGGACCCTGATCACAGTGACACACACAGTGACTGGACCCTGATCACAGTGACACACACACTGACTGGATCCTGATCACAGTGACACACACACTGACTGGATCCTGATCACAGTGACACACACAGTGACTGGACCCTGATCACAGTGACACACACACTGACTGGATCCTGATCACAGTGACACACACAGTGACTGGATCCTGATCACAGTGACACACACACTGACTGGATCCTGATCACAGTGACACACACACTGACTGGATCCTGATCACAGTGACACACACACTGACTGGATCCTGATCACAGTAACACACACACTGACTGGATCCTGATCATAGTGACACACACACTGACTGGATCCTGATCACAGTGACACTCACACTGACTGGACCCTGATCACAGTGACACACACACTGACTGGATCCTGATCACAGTGACACACACACTGACTGGATCCTGATCACAGTAACACACACACTGACTGGATCCTGATCACAGTGACACACACACTGACTGGATCCTGATCCACAGTGACACACACAGTGACTGGACCCTGATCACAGTGACACACGCACTGACTGGATCCTGATCCACAATGACAGACACAGTTACTGGATCCTGATCACAGTGACACACACAGTGACTGGATCCTGATCACAGTGACACACACAGTGACTGGACCCTGATCACAGTGACACACACACACTGACTGGATCCTGATCCACAATGACAGACACAGTGACTGGATCCTGATCACAGTGACACACACACTGACTGGATCCTGATCACGCAAATTCTATAAGAATCGCTCCTGGTTGCAGGCTAGCAGGATGTGAACCAGAGAGAGGACGTTCTTCACTCCTGAATCTTACTTCAGTCTTTCACTTCAAAGGTAGGATTTCCCAACTCTGGCTCGACTTGGTCCACTTTCCCTTGGTCCACTGGTGCCTGTGCCTCTTGAATCAAAACTCATTTCTCCCACGCCAAACTTTAAGCCACACATTCATCTCTCTAATCTTATTTAGCCTACACCATTTTGCATGCGGCTCAGGTAATAATCCAGAGAATATTATCTTTGAGGTTCTGCTTTGCAATTTAACCCCTAGCTGCTCATACTCCCTAAATTGAACCTCTTTCCTAGTTCGACCTATGTCGCTGGTATGTCCATGGACCATGAAAACTAGATCCTGTACCTCACACTGCAAGTTCCTCTCCAGCCCTGAGCAGATGTGCTGAACCCTGACACTGGGCAGGAAAGATGACCAAGATGGTGACTATATCATGTGATCTGGACAGAATGCCAAGACATTTTCCAAATAAGGCAAACGGTAATCCCGTTTAGCAATCCAAAGCCTCCTTATTAGCTACAGTGTTCAAAAGGGGCCAAGGTTTCCACATGTTCAGGGAAAGATATTGTCTGCTTGAGGACTCATTGAATTTCAAACGTCTTTTCATGTCTGGTCAACATTGCTGTTGTTAAGTCAGATGACCTGTGGCAGCCATCTTAAAGATCAACCGTGTCCCTTAAGAGGGCATAAAGATTTTTTTTAATGTGTAATGTTCTCATGTCCCCTCGGCATTACACTGACCACTGACCAAATCAGCCAACCCTATCCTAAGGGGTGTGACTGCATTCTGGAACAAAGTGCCCAGGTAGCTTTCCCCTCCCTGATATATGTCTGCAGCTCAGCCTCTAGCTCAGCTACTCACTCACCAAATTCCCAAGCTCACACTCTGTGACTAGCTGCTCTTTTTTATGCTTACTTACTCCATACGCTTAGCAAGACTACCTCTAGTTAACAATTCTGGCTGTGGAATACAGTTCAAACCATCTACCTAAGTAACTAACTGCAGTTGCCTTGCGGAGAGATCATTTAACCCTCAGTAAGATGGAAAGCAAATTAATTTTAACAGTAAATTGTAATTACATTCTAAATGCAAATTAGGCTAGATTTTAGAAACAGGTTAACCCTTAAAATTAAACCTTAAAGTCCCCTCGCTCACCAAATTCCCAAGCTCACACTCTGTGACAAGGTGTATTCAGTGACCTGCTGCTGTCTTCAAGCCACACAAGTGCCAGGCAATGGCCATCTCCAACAAGAGGGAATCTAACCATCGCCCCTTGATGTTCAATGGCATTACCATCACTGAATCCCCACTATCAACGTCCTGGGGGTTACCATTGACTGGAAACTGGACTGGACTAGCCATATAAATACATATGGCTATAAGAGCAGGTCAGCAGCTAAGAACCCTGTGGCGAGTAACTCACCTCCTGACTCCCAAACCTGTCCACCATCTACAAGGCACAAGTCAGGAGTGTGATGGAATACCCCCCACTTGCCTGGATGAGGGCAGCTCCAACAACTCTCAAGAAGTTTGACACCATCCAGGACAAAGCAGCCCTCTTGATTGGCACCCCCTCCACTAAAATTCACTCCCTCCACCACTGACGAACAGTAGCAGCAGTGTATACCATCTACAAGATGCACTGCAGGAGTTCACCAAGGCTCCTTAGACAGCACCTTCCAAACCCACGACCGCTACCATCTAGAAGGACAAGGGCAGCAGATAGATGGGAACACCACCACCTGGAAGTTCCCCTCCAAGTCACTCACCATCCTGACTTGGAAATATATCGCCGTTCCTTCACTGTCACTGGGTCAAAATCCTGGAATTCCCTTCCTAACAGCACTGTGGATGTACTTACACCACATGGACTGCAGTGGTTCAAGAAGGCAGCTCAACACCACCTTCTCAAGGGCAATTAGGGATGGGCAATAAATGCTGGCCCAGCCAGCGAAGCCCACATCCTGTGAATGATAGGGCAGAATAAGACATGAGCAACTAAGTATTTGACAAGTTGGAACTGGGTGGTAAGCCAGTGGAAGGAGAGTTAAGGCCCTTGAAGCTGGTGGGAATGAAACTGTGGATACACATTTCATTTACAGTGAAGGTGAGATACAGGTTGATGATATTGTGGAGAGGGCTGGAGGCAATCTTGACAGTGGAGAGAATTAATTTGAAGCTCTCCTTGGAGGCGAAGGGGACACTGGGGCTGACAAATCATTGAGTTAAGTGTGAGTGTACAGCAAATTGGGAAAATCAGTGCTGGGATGTGGAATTTTCATCAGAATCCAAATAAGGTGGCTTCATTCTTGCTGATTCTCCAGCAACTAACGACGAAAGGGGAAGTCATAGGTCTGTGACTCTGCCTTCATATTAATTGCTGGGAGATTGAGTGAGGAGAATCTATTCTCTTCTTGGTCCTTGGGACACCAAGGATTAGATATTTATCTTGCTGCCTGCATAAAACTGAATGAATATCAGGTGGTATTCCACAATGGACAGCTGATCCACCTGCTTTACCACCCCCACCCCTCAAAACACAAGTTGAAAACCTTCCCCTGTGTGTTTGGCGACAGACCCTGTTCAGTCTGAACAACCGCGTGAATCTGTCCAGCATTTCCTTCCTCTCCTACCAGCTCCTCCCAGGGGGGTTCATGGATGTTACTCCCTGTGACATATGGCTCTCACACCTTGGTCTCTGTTGAGTGCCCTGCTACTCCTGGGTCCTGTCCTTAGCAAGGAAAGACTTGCTGTCCAAATATGGCAGCCATCCCATTCTGCCAATCCCCCTGAGCCATATTATCAATTTTCCATGAGTTAGGCAGTGAGCCGAGGGCCCTGAAAGGAGCCTCATTACAGCTGCACTCTGATTGGCTCCTTTGTTGCTACATGTTCCTTTAACTAAACGTCCATATTCTAAAACGCTGTCTGCTCACCGTTTATATGAGGTGGTAATGAGGCAAAACCAGCAACTGCCACAACCTTTGGGAAAAGAGGAAAGTAAAACCCCATGTCGGATTTGTTGGTCTATCTGGGTTACTATCAATCCTTTCTGATTATCCAGTCTATTTATCCTTATTCCTAAACCCTCCAACCTGTCACTCACCATATACCAGCTTTTTAATTAATTTTTACAGAATACAGTCGGCGTACCACTGACTGCTTTATCTACACTCTGTTCCACACTGCTAGCTCTCTGTGGGGAAATAACCTGCATGTCCCTTCTCTTGCTCGAGGCTGCTTAACATGCCTGTACCCTCAAGTTTTACACACAGTTTAACTGGACTAGTCCTCTTCCATCTATTACATAATTCATATTCTTCAGCAGTTTTTATAAAACTACTTTGTAGCATTTATTTCATTCAGAGGTAACAAACTCTAAATTCAACAGAAAAGGTCAAAGTGTGAGGAATATAATGAGGCCAAACCAGCAGCCCCTCCCCCACCCAGGTCCGTTCTACAATTCCATTCAACCAAGGTTGATCTAAATTTACAATTGACACTCTTGTCTCAACAGGGTTTTGGGGGACACAGACCCAGATTTCCACCACCTTTCATTTGAATAATTGCTGTCTGCCATCACCGCTTAACAGCAGAGCTCTAATCTGAAGTTTATGTGGACTTGTTCTGGACTCTCCCATATGAGGGAATAGTTTCTCTATTTACTCATCAACCCCTTTCATCAATTTACTCACCTCAATTAGGTCACCCCTTAATCCTTTCTATTCATGGGAAGGGAAACCCAGTCTCTGAAAACTGTTCTTACAATTTGACCCATACAGGGTCAACATTCCAACTCAGCAACTCCGTGGAAACCGGCAAGTACATGGTAGGGAGTGAGGGGGCGGGGAGAGAGGGCAGGGAGAGAGAGAGGGCAGGGAGAGAGAGGGCAGGGAGAGAGAGGGCAGGGAGGGAGGGGGCAGAGAGAGGGACAGGGAGAGAGAGGGGTAGGGAGAGAGGGGGCAGAGAGAGGGCAGGGAGAGAGAGGGCAGGGAGAGAGGGGGCAGAGAGAGGGCAGGGAGAGAGAGGGCAGAGAGAGGGACAGGGAGAGAGAGGGCAGGGAGAGAGGGGGCAGAGAGAGGGACAGGGAGAGAGGGGGCAGAGAGAGGGACAGGGAGAGAGAGAGGGGCAGGGAGAGAGGGGGCAGAGAGAGGGACAGGGAGAGAGAGAGGGGCAGGGAGAGAGGGGGCAGAGAGAGGGACAGGGAGAGAGAGAGGGGCGGGGAGAGAGGTGGCGGGGAGAGAGGGGGGGCGGCGAGAGAGGGGGCGGGGAGAGAGGGGGCGGGGAGAGAGGGGGCGGGGAGAGAGAGAGGGCAGGGAGAGAGAGAGGGCAGGGAGAGAAGGGCAGGGAGAGAGGGGCAGGAAGATGGGCCAGGGAGAGACACTGGCCAGGGAGAGATGACAGTGATAGCGAGTAGAAACAGAGAGCAGGAAAAGAGAGCAGGACCAGAGAACATGGAGCGAGTGTGTAATGACTCGATGGAGTGGACGGGTTTCAACAAGAAACAGATAAATTATACTACAGAGAGATTTTCAGGTGCTACACGCTCAATCAGGATTCTTGTCAGGCAGCTCCCCCCCCACCCGGATTGCCTGCGCTTAGGGCTCATTGGTCAGAGCCTCCCAGAACATCATGATAGACAGCAGGAGAGGCTATATCTTCAGTTACGACATTTTCTCCCCCTTTAGCTTTTTTACAACTTCTATTTACAGGGAAACATTTGAATATCCAACAACATAAACATAGATACAAAATCAGGTGATTAAAAACCAAGACTCTGAGGCCCTCTCCTTATACAGCCACAGAGGCCGAACTCTACCACTTGATGTTCCTCAACGGGGACTGCAGCATGAGGCACATCATTAGAATTCTGGGTTTGGCAACTCTACAGAGACATCGGGCATGTCTATTCTAGGCCAATACTTCGCCTCAGGAATTGACGGTTGGACGTTAATCATAGGGGAATAGTTGGTTGTTGGAATGTCTCTCTAGCATGAATATGATCCATGTGCTTATGAATGATTCTATCTCCCACTTGTGCTTGGAAAGATAATGGACCAGTCTCTGAGACAATGGATCCAGGAAACCAACAAGGTCCACTTCGAAATTTTGCACGAATACTATGTCACCTATTCTGAATGTGCGAGCTTTGCTGTGTACATCATGGTTCAATTTTTGATTATTCTGATTCTGCTCTACCTTCCCCTCTAAATTTGGAAACACCAGACTTAACTGGCATAGGTGGTGTTTCATCAATGGGCAGAATCATCCCAGATTTGCACTAAGTGCGGAAGTGGGTGGGTAAAATTATGTTTCACCTATTGACTGCGATGATGGGTTTTCACGCTGTATCATCCCAATCCCACCACATTATTTATGCATCCCCAGGAAACACGCTGTTTTGATGATGAATAGGCTCTCATTTGCCCGCCCACCATCCTCTCACCGTTTCATCACGCTGGGCACCATATTTAAAGTCCAGCCGCGCGCAGACATCTCAGTGCTTCCAACCCACGACTGCTACAGGGACGATGTCCATGAAAGGTAAAAAGACTGCAGCCCCCAGGTTTAGTGACGTGTCCACTGGAACACCTTTTGGATGCCGTGGAAGCCCACCACAGGGTCCTGTACCCCCACTCTGGCCGCAGGATGGGCAGCAGTGTTACCAACCTGGTTTGGGAGGTGGTGGCAGTGGTGGTCAGCGCCAATGACCTGCAAAAAAGGACAGCCACCCAGTGCCGCAACAAGATCAATGGTCTCATCTGTACCTTCAGGTTAACTCACTCTCAACTCACACACTCACAAACCCATCACACATCCACAGGGATCTCACACCTCAAGGGACAACACCACTAACTCACACACACACCCTCACATCTCCATCAGGCTCATATCCTCTCAAACTCACATCCTCATTCCTGTCCATGGTGCCGCTCACCACACACCATCGGTAAGAGGCGCACGATAAGTGAGTGGGAACTTTGGCCTGAGTGAGACAGAGACCGAGTGAGTATATTTGGGAAATTAGTTCATGTGGGAATTCAGGGCATAGGGGGAAAGAGGTGCTGTAGGTAAGGTTTACTGAAAGAAATGCGACTTAGAATAGAGTGCTGGAAGTTGCTAAAACTATACAAGGTACTAGTATACCATACCAGAATACTGTGAACAGTTTTGGTCCACTTATCTAGGGAAAGATATACTGGCATTGGAGGCAGTACAGAGAAGGTTCACTAGCTTGATCCCGGTATGGAGGGATTTTCTTGAGGTTGAGTAGGCTGGGCCTGTACTCACTGGAGTTTAGAAGAATGAGAGGCGACTTATTGAAGCATACAAGATTCTTAGGGGGCTTGACAGAGTAGAAGTGAGAGGTTGTTTCCCCTTGTGGGAGAGTCTAGGACCAGAGGGCATAATCTCAGAGTAAGGGGCCGCCCATTTAAAACCGAGATGAGGAGGAATTTCTTGTCTCAGAGGATAGTGAATCTGTGGCATTCTTTACCACAGAGGGCTGTAGAGGCTGGGTCGTTAAGTATATTCAAGGTTGAGATAGACAGATTTTTAATCATTAAGGGAATCAAGGGCTATGGGGAAAAGGCAGGAAAGTGAAGTTGAGGATTATCAGATCAGCCATGATCTCATTGAATGATGGAGCAGATTCGATGGGTCAAATGGCCTACAGCTTATAGTTTTATGGGAAGGAAAGTAAAGAGGTGCTCTTTTGCTTTCTGCTTTCTAACTTTCTCAGCCTTCAGGAAGTGGTCATACTCTGCTACAGGAGAAGAAGCTAATTATTTGGTGACTATCTGTAAGTGACAGGTTTATTCTATTCCTGAGGTTCAAAATAGTCTAGCAGCTGGTGGTAAGGTTAATAAAACATAAAAAAAAGTAAAATATATAATTGAATAAAATAATTAAATAGTTAATTAGAGCACATTAAGGATGTTATGACAGGCAATGTGTCACAGCTGCAGCATGTGGGAGCTCCTGGTTGCCAGTTTGATCCAGGGTAAATACATTTGCAGTAAGTGTTTGAAGTTTGAACAGCTTCAGCTCAGAGTTTATGAGCTGGAGGCTGAACTACAAACACTGAAACGCATTAGGGAGGGGGAGAGTTACCTGGATTCTTTGTACCGGGAGGACAGAGGAGTGGGTCTGAGACTAATTTTTTAAGCTTAAATAAGGGCAATTATGAGGGCATGTTAGCAGAGCTGGCTAAAGTGAATTAGCAAATTAGGTTAAGGGATAGGTCAACAGAAATGCAGTGGCTAATATTTAAGGGGATATTTCAGAATACACAGAATAGTTACATCCCAACAAGTAAGAAAAAGTCAAAGAGATGGACCCACCATCTGTGGTTAAATAGAAATGTTAAAGATAGTATCAGACTTAAAGATAAAGCATATAATTGTGCAAAGATGAGTGAAAGGCCAGAGGATTGGACAGGATATAAGGGACAGCAAGGATGACTAAAAGATTAATAAGGAGGGAAAACTTAAGAGTGCGAGAGAAAGCTGGCCAGAAATATAAAGACAGCAAGAGTTTCTATAAATATTTAAAAAGGAAACAAATTAACAAAGTGAGCATGGATCCTATAAAAAGTGAGTCTGGAGAGGAAACAAGTAACATCCCAGAAGCAGCTATAAATCAGGAAATGGAAGAGGGGAGGAACTCAGGAAAATTACAATCACCAGAGAAGTGGTACTGAGTAAATTGTTGGAGCTGCGGGCTACAAGAGCCTGGGTCCTGATGGGCTTCATCCTAGGGTCTTAAAAGAAGTGACTAGTGAGATAGTTGATGCATTGCTTTTAATTTTCTAAAACTCCCTAGATTCAGGGAAGGTCCCATTAGATTGGAAGATAGTGAATGTAACTCCATTATTCAAAAAGGGAGGGAGACAGAAAGTGGGAAACTATAGGCCAGTTAGCTTAATATCTGTCATAGGGAAAATGTTAGCAGCTAATATTAAAGCTATAACAGGGCACTTGGATAAGTTCAAGGTAATCAGGCAGAGTCAACATGGTTTTGTGAAAGGAGAATCATGTTTAACCAACTTATTGGAGCTCTTTGAGGAAGTAACATGTACTGTGGATAAAGGGGAACAGGTGGATGTACTATAGTTAGATTTCCAGAAGGCATTTGATAAAGTGACACAACAAAGGTTATTGCGGAAAATAAAATCTCAAAGTATAGGGGGTAACATATTGGTATGGATAGAAGATTGGCTGGCTAACAGGAAATGGAGTGGGCATAAATGGGTCTTTTTCAGGTTGGGAAGATGTAATCAGTGGTGTGCCACAGGGAACAGTGCTGGGACTGTTTACAATTTATATAAATGACTTGGATGAAGGGATGGAAGGGGTGGTTGCCAAATTTGCTGATGACACAAAGATAGGTAGGAAAATGTGTTATGAAGACGATATAAGGAGGCTACAAAAAGATATAGATAGGTTAAGTGTGTGGTCAAAGCTCAGGCAGATGGAGTGTAATGAAGGAAAATGTGAAATTGTCCATTTTGGCAGGAAGAATAAAAGAGAAGCATATTATCTAAATGGTGAGAGATTGCAGAGCCCTGAGGTGCAGAGGGACCTGAGTGTCCTAGTGCATGAATCACAAAAGGCTAGAATGCACTTACAGCAAGTAATTAGGAAATCTAATAGGATGTTATCATTTATTGTGAGGGGAATTGAATACAAAAGAAGAGAGGTTATGCTTCAGTTGTACAGAACATTGGTGAGAACACACCTGGAGTACTGTGTACACCACTGGTCTCCTTATTTAAGGAAGGATGTAAATGCTTTGGAAGCAGTTCAGAGAAGGTTTACCAGACTAACACCTGGAATGGGTGGGTTGTCTTATTAGGAAAGGTTGGACAGGTTAGGCTTGTATCTGCTGGAGTTTAGAAGAGTAAGAGACAACTTGATCGAAACGTAAGATCCTGAGGGGTCTTGACAGGGTGGATGTGGAGAGAATGTTTCCTCTTGTGAAAGAATCTAGAACTAGGGGTCACTGTTTAAAAATAAGGGGTCGCCCATTTAAAACAGAGATGAGGCAAAATTTTTTCTCTCAGAGGGTCATGAGTCTTTGGAACTCTCTTCCTGAAAAGGTTGTGGAAGCAGAGTCTTTGAATATTTTTAAGGTAGAGGTGGATAGATTCTTGGTAAGCAGGTGGGAGGCAGATTTGAGGTTACTATAAGATCAGCCATGATCTTATTAAATGGCAGAAAAGCTCGAAGGGCTGAATGGCCTATTCCTGCTCCATGTTCATATGTTTGTAATAATTCCACGCTACCGTCAAACTGTCACCATCCCGCCTCACTCTGCCCGCAGTCATTCTCACCATTCCCTCATACCATGCCCACCGGGGAGGTGATGGTGTAGTGGTATTGTTGCTAGACTAGTAATCCAGAGACCCAGGCTAATGCTCTGGGGACCTGGGTTCAAATCCTGCCATGGCAAATAGTGGAATTTGAATTCAATAAAAACCTGGAATTAAAGATCTAATGATGACCATGAACCCATTGTCAATTGTTGTTAAAACCCATCTGGTTCACTAATGCCCTTTAGGGAAGGAAATCTGTTGTCCTTAACTGGTCTGGACTATATGTGAATGTGGTTGAAATAGCCTAGCAATCTACTCAGTTGTAAAAAACACTGCTACAAAGCCTCAAAAAAAGAATGAAGCCAGGCTGACCACCTGGCATCGACCGAGGATCCGGAAATGACAATGGCAATCTCAGCCCTGTCAATCCTGTAAAGACCCCTTTACGAACATCTGGGGGCTAGTGCCAGCATTGGGAAAGCTGTCTCACAGACTAGTCAAACAGCAGCCTGACACAGTCATCCTCATGGAATCATATAATGTCCCAGACACCACCATCACCATCCCTGGGTGTGTCCTGTCCCACCAGCAGGGCAGGCCCAGCAGAGGTGGTGGCTCAGTGATATACAGTCGGGAGGGAGTTTCCCTGGAAGTCCTCAACATTGACTCTGAACCCCATGAAGTCTCTTGGCATCAGGCCAAACATGAGCAAGGAAACCTCCTGCTGATTACCACGTACCGCCCTCCCTCAGCTCCTCCATGTTGAACATCACTTGGAGGAAGCACTGAGGGTGGCAAGGGTGCAGAATGTACTCTGGATGGGGGACTTCAATGTCCATCACCAAGAGTGGCTCGGTATCACCATCGCTGGCTGAGTCCTAAAGGACATAACTGCTAGACTGGGTCTGCGACAGGTGGTGAGGGAAGTAACAAGAGGGAAAAACATACTTGACCTCATCCTCACCAACCTGCCTACCGCAGATGCATCTGTCCATGACAGTATTAGTATGAGTGACCACTGCACATCCATTGTGGAGATGAAGCCCTGCCTTCACATTGAGGATACCATCCATCGTGTTGTGTGGCACTACAACTGTGCTAAATGGGATAGATTCCAAACAGATCTAGCAATGCAAGACTGGGCACCCAAGAGGCGCTGTGGGCCATCAACAGCAGCAGAATTGTACTCAAACACAATGTGTAACCACATGGCCTGGCATATCCCCCACTCTCATTACCATCAGACCAGGGGATCAACCCTGGTTCAATGAAGAGTGCAGGAGGGCATGCCAGGAGAAGCACCAGGCATACCTAAAAATGAGATGTCTACCCGGTGAAGCGATAACAGTGGACTACTTGCATGCTAAGCAACAAAAGCAGCAAGTGATAGAGAGAGTTAAGTGTTTCCACAACCAATGGATCAGATCTAAGCTCTGCAGTCCTGCCACATCCAGTCATGAATGGTGGTGGACAATTAAACAACTCACTGGAGGAGGAGGCTCCACAAATATTCCCATCCTCAATGATGGAGGAGCCCAGCACAGCAGTGCAAAAGATAAGGCTGAAGCATTTGCTACAATCTTCAGCAAAAAATGCCGAGTGGATGATCCATCTCGGCCTCCTCCGGAGGTCTCCAGCATCACAGATGCCAGTCTTCAGCCAGTTGGATTCACTCCACGTGATATCAAGAAATGGCTGAAGACACTGGATGCTGCAAAGTCTATGGGCCCTGACAATATTCTGACAATAGTACTGAAGACTTGTGCTCCACAACTTGCCATGCCCCTAGCTAAGCTGTTCCAGTACAGCTACAACACTGGCATCTACCCGGCTATGTGGAAAATTGCCCAGGTATGTCCTGTACACAAAAAGCAGGACAAATCCAACCCAGCTAATTACTGCCCCATCAGTCTACTCTTGATCATCAGAAAAGTTATGGAAGGGGTCATCAACAGTGCTATCGAGCGGCACTTGCTTAGCAATAACCTGGTCTGCCCAGTTCGGGTTCTTCCAGGGCCACTTAGCTTCTGACCACATTACAGCCTTGGTTCAAACATGGACAAAAGAGCTGAACTCCCGAGGTGAGGTGAGAGTGACTGCCCTTGACATGAAGGCAGCATTTGACTGAGTATGGCATCAAGGAGCCCTAGCAAAACTGGAGTCAGTGGGAATTAGGGGGAAAACTCTCCGCTGGTTGGAGTCATACCTAGCACAAAGGAAGATGGTTGTGGTTGTTGGAGGTCAGTCATCTCAGCTCCAGGACATCACTGCAGGAGTTCCTCAGGGTAGTGCCCTAGGCCCAACCATCTTCAACTGCTTCATCAATGACCTTCCTTCCATCATAAGGTCAGAAGTGGGGATGTTCACTGATAATTGCACATGTTCAGCACCATTCTCGACCACTCATATACTGAAGCAGTCCATGTCCAAATGCAGCAAGATCTGGACAATATTCAGGCTTGGGCTGACAAGTAGCAAGTAACATTCGTACCACACAAGTGTCAGGCAATGACCATCTCCAACAAGAGACAATCCAGCCATTGCCCCTTGATGTTCAATGGCATTACCATCACTGAATCCCCCACTATCAACATCCTGGGGGTTACCCTTGACTGGAAACTGAACTGGACTAGCCATATAAATACTGTGGCTACAAGAGCAGTTCAGAGGCTAGGAATCGTGCAACGAGTAACTCACCTCCTGACTCCCCAAAGCCTGTCCACCATCTACAAGGCACAAGTCAGGAGTGTGATGGAATATTCCCCACTTGCCTGGATGGGTGCAGCTCCCAAAACACTGAAGAAGCTTGACACCATCCAGGACAAAGCAGCCCGCTTGATTGGCACCACATCCAAAAACATTCACTCCCTCCACCACCGATGCACAGTAACAGCAGTGTGTACCATCTACAAGATGCACTGCAGGAATTCACCAAGGCTCCTTAGACAGCACCTTCCAAACCCACGACCTCTACCACCTAGAAGGACAAGGGCAGCAGATAGATGGGAACACCACCACCTGGAAGTTCCCCTCCAAGTCACTCACCATCCTGACTTGGAAATATATTGCTGTTCCTTCACTGTCACTGGGTCAAAATCCTGGAACTCCCTTCCTAACAGCACTGTGGGTGTACCTACACCACATGGACTGCAGCGGTTCAAGAAGGCAGCTCACCACCACCTCCTCAAGGGCAATTAGGGATGGACAATAAATGCTGGCCCAGCCAGAGACACACATCCTGTGAAAGAATAAAAAAAAGGTTCACTCCCCAGGAGGCAGTCACAGAACCATCAGACCCCTCCTGTGCACATTCACCTGGACATCCCCCCCGTCCACACCCCTTCCCCCCTCTGCACCCCTTCATCCCTCAGCACCCCTTCCCACACCTTCCCCCTTCCCACCCCTTCCCCCCTTCGCACCCCCTCCGCACCCCTTCCCCCATTCGCATCCATTCCCCCTCCTAACCCCTTCCCCCCTCCAGACCCTTTCCCTCCTCCACACCTCTTCTCCCTTTTGTACCCATCCCCACTGTGCACCTCTTGCCCCCCCACCCCTCCCTCTCCAGAACCCTTTCCCCCCGCGGACTACCTTCCCACTTAGTCCCTGCCCCATCGTGACTCCTTCCTCCAGCCTTACCTCTTCCTCCAGTCTCACTCCTTCCTCCCCCTGGATACCCTCCCCTCTCCGCATTCCTTCCCTTGCACCTTCCCCTTACACCTACCTTCCCAGTTACAGCTTTCTCCCCATCACACCCTCCTCCCCCCATTCTTGCACCCCCCCCCGACAAGACCACATCAACACCTTAATTTCCCACCCTCCCAACCTCCTCCCATCCTGACACCTTCATTCCCCCCTCCCAACCTCGCCCCCCTGCTGACACCTCTCCACGTCCCAGCTGACCCTAGCCCCTCCTCTCCCACCCCCTTGACCATCATCCATTGTGAGCATCAATGGTGACTACCCAACTTCCTTGGGCTGCTTCGCAGCAGAGCCATGTCCATGAGCATCCACCCAGCATGCCGTGGACGTTCCCACAGTGTGCTGTTGCTGTTGGGCTCCAGCATCGTCTGCTGCTTGGATGGCTGCGATGTGAGCAAGGCCCTAGGGGTAAGTCCTGACTACTGCACATCACAGTTGTAAAGACGTGTTCTACACCGGCGTGTTTTTCCGCCAACGTGGGCAGGCGATCCAATTCAGGTGGGCAGGCCTAATAAAGATATTCTGATGAATTACAGTGAGATTCATGATGTCCGATGGAGAGGAACGTTGCCTGCCATCAATGGGCTGAGCGGACAATCATGAACTTGTTTCAGGCCACCGAACACGTCCGACAATGGCAGGCATGGAAAATCCCGGCCAATAATTCAGACGATGTTGAACCCGTAGTGGAATGTGGCCCTTGTACAATAACTGAGAAGAAAACCGGAAAGTCGAGGTTCTAAAGTACCCTCTGATAACCTTTACATACCAGACTTGAAAGTTTGTACAGCTCTCTCAGCTAAACGATTTGATGAGGGATGGTAAGGGGCTATTTTAATATATCTGATTCCATTCAGATTCATGAATTTCTGAAACTCTGTGCTGGTAAAGGCTGCACCTTTATCTGAAACAATGATTTCAGGCAAGCCATGTATGCTGAAACTGTGACATCTCTTCTCGATAGTTGTATTCGACGTTGGTGATTTGACTTTGTACACATCCATCCATTTTGAATGTACATCCACAATTAGCAAGGACATGGTACCTAAGAATGCCCCTACATAGTCAATATGTAGTCTAACCCAGGGTCAACCAGGCCACTCCCACGGATGCAGTGGAGCTGAAACAGGCAACTTCTGCTGTTGCTGACACTGGAGACAGTGCTTGACCAAGCTTTCAATGTCACTGTCAATGCCTGGCCACCAGACTTGCAAGCATTTTCATCTTCGATATGCCTGGATGCAAACTGTGAAGCTCTGTTATGAGTGGCTCTCTTCCTTGTGAAGGGACGGTGACTCTTGATCCCCACAACAAGATTCCATCTTGTCAACTTAAACTCTGTTTTACGGGAATTAAATTTAAAACGCTGCATTATTACAGATGGCATCAGCTGGAAGTGCGTTTTCACGAGCTCCACTAATTCTTTATAGGACTTTGAATTGGGTGCGTTGGAGGCCGTCAGGTTGTGAATGAGATTGTATGTCTCACTGTCATATACACCCAAAAGGATGGCTTTCTGCTTTTCCCCCATGGTAATCTCGTCCGGTACAAAATAAAATCCGAGGCAATCTACATACTGGATCCAGCCTTCCATAGTTTTATCATAAGGATCGATTCTGCCGAAGATTGGCATGACCAGTGACTAGTCTTTTCTTTTTCTTAAGATTTGATGCACTCACAGTAACAAGGTGAGGTGCAGCGTAAGAGCTATACCATCCTCATCGCCAAATGTAATGACTCGATGGAGTGGACAGGTTTCAACAAGAAACAGATAAACTTTATTACTGAGATCTTTTCAGGTGCTACATGCTCAATCAGGATTCTCGTCAGGAAGCTCCACCCTCCAGGGGAACAGAACACCAGGTGACCCCTAATAGACAGCAGGGGAGGCAATTCCTTCAGTTATTGCAGAGGGCAGGGAGAGAGGGGGCAGGGAGAGAGGGGGCAGGGAGAGAGGGGAGAGGGGGAGAGGGAGCAGGGATTGAGGGGGCAGGGAGAGAGGGGGCAGTGACAGGGGGCAGGGAGAGAGGGGGCAGGAAGAGAGGGGGCAGTGACAGGGGGCAGGGAGAGAGGGGGCAGGGTGAGGGAGGGCAGGGAGAGAGGGGGCAGGGAGAGAGGGGGCAGGGAGAGAGGGGGCAGGAAGAGAGGGAGCAGTGAGAGGGGGCAGGGAGAGAGGGGGCAGGGAGAGGGGGCAGGGAGAGAGGGGGCAGGGAGAGAGGGGGCAGGAAGAGAGGGGGCAGTGACAGGGGGCAGGGAGAGAGGGGGCAGGGTGAGGGAGGGCAGGGAGAGAGGGGGCAGGGAGAGAGGGGGCAGGGAGAGAGGGGGCAGGAAGAGAGGGAGCAGTGAGAGGGGGCAGGAAGAGAGGGGGCAGGGAGAGGGGGCAGGGAGAGAGGGGGCAGGGAGAGAGGCGGCAGGAAGTGAGGGGGCAGGGAGAGAGGGAACGGGGAGAGAGGGGGCAGGGAGAGAGGGAACGGGGAGAGAGGGGGCAGGGAGAGAGGGAACGGGGAGAGAGGGGGCAGGGAGAGAGGGGGCAGGGAGAGGGAGGGCAGGGAGAGAGGGGGCAGGGATAGAGGGGGCAGGGATTGAGGGGGCAGAGAGAGAGGGGGCAGGGAGAGAGGGGGCAGGGATTGAGGGGGCAGGGAGAGAGGGGGCAGGGAGTGAGGGGGCAGGGAGTGAGGGGACAGGGAGAGAGGGGGCAGGGAGTGAGGGGGCAGGGATAGAGGGGGCAAGGAGAGAGGGGGCAGGGAGAGAGGGGGCAGGGAGTGAGGGTGCAGGGAGAGGGAGGGCAGGGAGAGAGGGGGCAGGGATAGAGGGGGCAGGGAGAGAGGGGGCAGGGAGAGAGGGGACAGGGAGAGAGGGGGCAGGGAGAGAGGGGGCAGGGAGAGGGGACAGGGAGAGAGGGGGCAGGGAGAGAGGCGGCAGGAAGTGAGGGGGCAGGGAGAGAGGGAACGGGGAGAGAGGGGGCAGGGAGAGAGGGAACGGGGAGAGAGGGGGCAGGGAGAGAGGGAACGGGGAGAGAGGGGGCAGGGAGAGAGGGGGCAGGGAGAGGGAGGGCAGAGAGTGAGGGGGCAGGGAGAGGGTCAGGGAGAGAGAGAAGGCAGTGAGAGCGGGGGAGGGAGAGAGGGGACGGGGAGAGAGTGGTCAGGGAGAGAGGTGGAGGGAGAGAGGAGGCATTGAGAGAGGGGGCAGGGAGAGAGGGGGCAGTGAGAGAGGGGACGGGGAGAGAGGGGGCAGGGAGAGAGGGGGCAGGGATAGAGGGGGCAGGGAGAGAGGGGGCAGGGAGAGAGGGTGCAGGGAGTGAGGGGACGGGGAGAGAGGGGGCAGTGAGAGAGGGGGCAGGGAGAGAGGGGGCAGGGAGAGAGGGGGCAGGGAGAGAGGGGGCAGGGAGAGAGGGGACGGGGAGAGAGGGGACAGGGAGAGAGGGGGCGGGGAGAGAGGGGGCAGGGAGAGGGTCAGGGAGAGAGAGAAGGCAGTGAGAGCGGGGGAGGGAGAGAGGGGACGGGGAGAGAGTGGTCAGGGAGAGAGGTGGAGGGAGAGAGGAGGCATTGAGAGAGGGGGCAGGGAGAGAGGGGGCAGTGAGAGAGGGGACGGGGAGAGAGGGGGCAGGGAGAGAGGGGGCAGGGATAGAGGGGGCAGGGAGAGAGGGGGCAGGGAGAGAGGGTGCAGGGAGTGAGGGGACGGGGAGAGAGGGGGCAGTGAGAGAGGGGGCAGGGAGAGAGGGGGCAGGGAGAGAGGGGGCAGGGAGAGAGGGGGCAGGGAGAGAGGGGACGGGGAGAGAGGGGACAGGGAGAGAGGGGGCGGGGAGAGAGGGGGCAGGGAGAGACGGGGCAGTGAGAGAGGGGGCAGGGAGAGAGGGAACGGGGAGAGAGGGGGCAGGGAGAGAGGGGTCAGGGAGTGAGGGAGCAGGGAGAGAGGGGGCAGGGAGAGAGGGGGCAGGGAGAGAGGGGGCAGGGAGAGAGGGGGCAGGGAGAGAGAGAGGGGCAGGGAGAGAGGGGGCAGGGAGAGAGGGGACAGGGAGAGAGGGGGCAGGGAGAGAGGGGGCAGTGAGAGAGGGGGCAGGGAGAGAGGGAACGGGGAGAGAGGGGCCAGGGAGAGAGGGGTCAGGGAGTGAGGGAGCAGGGAGAGAGGGGGCAGGGAGAGAGGGGGCAGGGAGAGAGGGGGCAGGGAGAGAGGGGGCAGGGAGAGAGGGGGCAGGGAGAGAGGGGGCAGGGATAGAGGGGACAGGGAGAGAGGGGGCAGTAAGAGAGGGGGCAGGGAGTGAGGGGACAGGGAGAGAGAGGACAGGGAATAAGGGGTCAGGGTGAGAGGTAACAGGGAGTGAGGGGTCAGGGAGGGAGAGGGAGCAGGGAGAAAGGGGTTAAGCAGAGAGGAGGCATTGAGAGAGAGGACAGGGAGAGATGGGGCAGGGAGAGAGGGGGCGGGAAGAGAGGGGTCGGGGAGAGAGGCGGCAGGGAGTGAGGGAACAGGGAGAGAGGGGGCAGGGAGAGAGGCGGCAGGGAGTGAGGGGGCAGGGAGAGAGGAAACGGGGAGAGAGGGGGCAGGGAGAGAGGGAACGGGGAGAGAGGGGGCAGGGAGAGAGGGAACGGGGAGAGAGCGGGCAGGGAGAGAGGCGGCAGGGAGTGAGGGGGCAGGGAGAGAGAGAAGGCAGTGAGAGCGGGGGAGGGAGTGAGGGGGCAGGGAGAGAGGGAACGGGGAGAGAGGGGGCAGGGAGAGAGGCGGCAGGGAGTGAGGGAGCAGGGAGAGAGAGAAGGCAGTGAGAGCGGGGGAGGGAGTGAGGGGGCAGGGAGTGCGGTGGAGGGAGAGAGGGGGCAGGGAGAGAGGGGGCAGGGAGAGAGGGGGCAGGGAGTGCGGTGGAGGGAGAGAGGGGGCAGGGAGAGAGGGGGCAGGGAGAGAGGGGGCAGGGAGAGAGGGGGCTGGGAGTGAGGGGGCAGGGAGTGAGGGGGCAGGGAGAGAGGGGGCAGGGAGAGAGGGGGCAGGGAGAGAAGGGGCAGGGAGAGAGGGGGCAGGGAGAGAGGGGGCAGGGAGTGAGGGGGCAGGGAGTGAGGGGGCAGGGAGAGAGGGGACAGGGAGAGAGGGGGCAGGGAGAGAGGGGGCAGGGAGAGAGGGGGCAGGGAGCGAGGGGGCAGGGAGAGAGGGGGCAGGGAGAGAGGGGGCAGGGAGAGAGGGGGCAGGGAGAGAGGGGGCAGGGAGCGAGGGGGCAGGGAGCGAGGGGGCAGGGAGAGAGGGGGCATGGAGATAGTCCAGGAAGCTGTTCACCCCCAAACCCCCTTATGCATTTTGAACCTTTTCACCAATGGAAGTTGGAATTTGGAAACTGAACAAAGTGACTAATTGTAGGGCAAGGACCTCATTAAAAAAGGGAGTGTTCTTAGTCCTGCCATCTTGTTACCACTCCCCATGGACACCCAGTTGAGCACCTTGCTTTGCTTTGTGGAATAGCCCCAGCCCTCCTCCAGGTGAAGCCCTGTTTGCCTATTTAGATGCCTCCTGAGCAAGCCATCCTCTGGGCCTTGTGGGGACATGGCCAAAAAATCAGCAGTGCTGAATACCTTATCTGACCACTCCCACCCCCACCCCACACCCCACCCAGCTCTCCATTCTGCTGCAGTGATTGGGAAGGACAATCGAACAGAGTGTATAAAGGAGGTCAACCTGATCATTCCCATTCCATGCTATTGAATAGTATTCCCCTTCTAACAGCTGGAAATAAGTGCAATCAGCCTAAACTCCAGCATAGAGGGAAGGTGATCACATCCTCCAATTCCCAGCAGGAGCACTGGAACATTACCTGTCCATGAACTACAACATTCACCTCAGCATTTACAAATCACCTCCCATCCTATTTTGTTGTACATGGTGGGCTTCCATTCAGCCCTAGTTGGTGAGCTCTGATCAGATAACCATTCCCCTAACACAAAGCAAGACTTGCAGTCAATACAAGATCAAGGGGAAAGTCCATTCAATCACTCCCTCTCATTCTGCTGCCTTTGTCCATGCTGTAGGAATACTGAGCCAGTAGTACCCTGGATTCATTCAGGATGGAGTTCCTGAACAATGCTGAGAGCAACTCAAGAGAAACTTAAATGGAGCATCAAAAAAATGATGTAGCTTTAAGTGTTCTTTGAAGCCTTCTGATTACTGGTTAGCAAAAGATTGCAGATTGGGGGAAAAGGCAGTTTGATTGGGCTGGGATTTTGGACTGGGGGGTAATATAATGAAAGCTTCACAAATAGAAGTGATCAATGTTAGCAGCCTGTACGTGGTGCTGAACAGTGTGGCAAGCAGGGTAATGCTCTGGGGACCAGTGTTCGAATCCCGCCAGGCAGATGGTGGAATTTGAAATCAACAAAAATCTGAAATTAAAAGTCTGATGATGACACATCATCATTGCAGATGATACAAAGATAGGTGGAGGGACAGGTAGTATTGAGGAGGCAGGGAGGCTGCAGAAAGATTTGGACAGGTTAGGAGAATGGGCAAAGAAGTGGCAGATGGAATACAACATGGGGAAGTGTGAGGTCATGCACTTTGGTAGGAAGAATAGAGGCATAGACTATTTTCTAAATGGGGAGAGAATTCAGAAATCTGGAGTGCAAAGGGACTTGGGAGTCCTAGTCCAGGATTCTCTTAAGGTTAACTTGCAGGTTGAGTCGGTAGTTAGGAAGGCAAATGCAATGTTGGCATTTATTTCGAGAGGACTAGAATATAAAAGCAAGGATGTGCTGCTGAGGCTTTATAAGGCTCTGGTCAGACCACATTTAGAATATTGTGAGCAATTTTGGGCCCCGTATCTCAGGAAGGATATGCTGGCCCTGGAGAGGGTCCAGAGGACATTCACGAGAATGATCCCAGGAATGAAAGGCTTAACATATGAGGAACGTTTAAGGTCTCTGGGTCTATACTCGATGGAGTTTAGAAGGATGAGGGGGCATCTGATTGAAACTTACAGAATACTGAAAGACCTGGATAGAGTGGACATGGGGAAGATGTTTCCATTAGTAGGAGAGACTAGGACCCAAGGGCACAGCCTCAGAGTAAAGGGAAGACCTTTTAGAACACAGATGAGGAGAAACTTCTTTAGCCAGAGAGTGGTGAATCTATGGAATTCATTGCCACAGAAGGCTGTGGAGGCCAGGTCATTGAGTGTATTTAAGACGGAGATAGATAGGTTCTTAATTGGTAAGGGGATCAAAGGTTACGGGGAGAAGGCGGGAGAATGGGGTTGAGAAACTTATCAGCCATGATTGAATGGCGGAGCAGACTCGATGGGCCGAATGGCCTAATTTCTGCTCCTAAGTCTTATGGTCTTATAGTCTTATGACCATGAGACTAAAAACCCATCTGGTTCACTAATGTCCTTTAGGGAACAAAACCTGCCGTCCTTACCTGGTCTGGCCTACGTGTGACTCCAGACCCACAGCAATGTGGTTGACTCTTAAATGCCCTCTGAACAAGGGCAATTAGGGATGGGCAACAAATGGTGGCCTAGCCAGCGGCGCCCACATCCCATGAACAAAAAATTAAAATAATATAGATGGTTATTGACACCAGCGTGTAATGGCAATCTTGCATGAGTTCAGGCAGTAGTTACCCAGCCTGTCTGTAGTAATTATGGTTTTATTTAGTGTGCAATGTACCTTTAAGAATAATACTTGTTAGGTAACCAATAGGAGAGTAGCGCGGGCTGCCTCAGCAGTCAGTGTAGAGATGGAGTTGGAGTTGAAAGCACACGTGTAGTTGCTGCTGAACATGTTGTAAATAAACTTAAAGTTTGCACCAAGAAGTGTCTGCAGATCAACTCTATCATTAACAGTACAACTCGAGCACCCTACAAGACTGTCATAAATATTTTAATCACAGACAATGCTTCATCTTCAAGGGCTAAGAATATTCTGGAAGAATTTGTACTTTTTAAACTACACTGTCCCTTAAAGGGTTAATGCAAGGAGTCTGGTTTCTGCTGTTCCTGGGAAAGGCAGCATTTTACAAGAAAAGGTAATTAAACAGTTTTAAAGAAGCTGGAAACCTCTTGACCCCGGTGAACTGTGTACAAGGGGGTCACCTGGAGGTTTATAGCTTTGAAAAAAACATCCCTGAAAATGGTGTTTAAAAAGCTAGTAGGCTGGTTTTGCTCTTAGGGAGAAAGAAAGATCAAGCTCCAGACCCAGTCCCAAAGCAGAGAGCGAATGGAAGTCACTCTGAAATCATTCCATCTCTAAAATTGACTGACTGCAAGTTTTCCTCGAGTCCACCTGAAAGAGTCATCGATTGTTTCACAGACCAATGCTGAGAAACCAACTGTATAACCCAGACAGCATTTCAAGGACTCCGCCATCTATCCTTTCCCTTGAATCATTGACTATTAACCTTCTGGCAGAAATCCTCTATTTTATTTTATTTTGATATGTGTGTGTGTGTTAGTGAGAGTTAGGGTATTTAGAAAGATTAATTATTATTCTTCCATGTTTCACACTGTGTTATTAAGCTTTGCCTTTTTACTTGGCAAATCCGGTTTTATAAGAAACAAAATTTTGTTGGTTAGGGCCCATAAGGGACAAATCTATGGGTGGAGCCAGAGGACATCGCTAGAGTGTTGAATGAATACTTCACATCCGTCTTCACCCAAGAGAACGAGGATGAAGGTATTGAACTCGGGGATAGAGACTGCGAGGTTCTTAAGCAAATTGATATAGGGAGTGACAAGGTATTGGAGGTGTTGAAAGGCTTAAAAGTGGACAAGTCTCCAAGTCCAGATGATTTGTGTCCCAGAAGGCTGAGGGAGGCAAGGGAGGAGATCGCAGGGGCTCTGACCCAAATTTTTAATTCCTCTCTGGCCACGGGGGAGGTGCCAGAGAACTGGAGAACAGCTAATATGGTTTCACTATTTAAGAAGGGTTGTAGAGATAAGCCAGGGAACTACAGGCCAGTGAGTCTCACGTCAGTGGTAGGGAAACTATTGGAGAAAATTCTGAAGGAGAGAATCTATCTCCACTTGGAGAGGCAAGGTTTGATCAGGGATAGTCAGCATGGCTTTGTCAGAGGGAGGTCATGCCTAACAAATTTGATTGAGTTTTTTGAGGACGTGACCAGGTGTGTAGGTGAGGGTAATGCAGTTGATGTAGTTTATATGGATTTCAGCAAAGCCTTTGACAAGGTCCCACATGGGAGACTTATAAAGAAGACAAATGCACATGGGATACAGGGTAATTTGACAAATTTGCTTAGTTGTAGGAGGCAGAGGGTGATGACAGAAGGATGCTTTAGTGACTGGAAGCCAGTGTCCAGTGGCGTACCACAGGGATCTGTGCTGGGTCCCCTATTATATGTCATTTACATAATCGACATAGATGACTATATGGGGGTAGGATTAGTAAGTTTGCAGATAACACAAAGATTGGCCAGGTGGTTAACAGTGAGGTTGAGTGTCTTGGGCTACAGGAAGGAATAGATGGGATGGTCAAATGGGCAGATAAGTGGCAGATGGAATTTAACCCTGAAAAGTGTGAGGTGATACACTTTGGAAGGAGTAATTTGACAAGGAAGTATTCAATGAACGGCATGACACTTGGAAGTTCTGAGGAACAAAGGGACCTTGGCGTGTGTGTCCATAGATCTCTGAAGGCGGAGGTGCGTGTTAGTGGGTGGTGAAAAAGGTATATGGGGCACTTGCCTTTATCAATCGAGGCATTGACTACAAAAGTAGGGAGATCATGTTGGAGTTATATAGAACCTTGGTGAGGCCACAACTGGAGAACTGTGTGGAGTTCTGGTCGCCACATTATAGGAAGGATGTGATTGCACTGGAGGGGGTGCAGAGGAGATTCACCAGAATGTTGCCTGGGATGAAACATTTAAGTTATGAAGAGAGGTTGGATAGACTTGGGTTGTTTTCGTTGGATCAGAGAAGACTGAGGGACGACCTGATCTAGGTGTACAAGATTATGAGGGACATGGACAGAGTGGATAGGGAGCAGATGTTCACCTTAGTTGAAGGATCAGTCACAAGGGGACATAAGTTCAAGGTGAGGGGCAGGAGGGTTAGGGGGGAATGTGAGGAAAAACTTTTTTACCCAGAGGGTGGTGGCGGTCTGGAATGCACTGCCTGGGAGGGTGGTAGAGGCGGGTTGCCTCACATCCTTTAAAACGTACCTGTATGAGCACTTGGCACATCATAACATTCAAAGCTATGGGCCAAATGCTGATAAATGGGGTTAGGTAGGTAGGTCAGGTGTTTCTCATGTGTCGGTGCAGGCTCGATGGGCCGAAAGGCCTCTTCTGCACTGTGTGATTCTGTGATTCTATTGAAGAAACCCGGGCATTGAGTGGTCATCCTGAGATTAATGGGAAAAGCACATATTTGACCATGGAGCGACCTGGAGAAACCATTTAAATATATGTTGTAACCCATGGAGTAGTGGAACTAGACACAGACAGTGCACTTCCCCATCTTGGTTGTAACAAGCCCTATTACAATTGGAAGTCAGGTTTTAGTTCTAATTTAACAGGTAAAAGATCCAAAACTATGCTCGTCATTACAGTCCCAGCACATTGTTCCACATAGGTTAGATGGGACCGTATATCTCACCAAACATTTACCCAACAGGGCAGCTGTGCCAATGCATAAAATGCCAGGAGCACCACTGGGTATTTGTGTCAACCGGAACAGAAGAAGACTGTTAGCAATGTGTTCAAATCAAGACTGGATCTATGTAGATTTAACCCAACATCAGACAAGGTTTGCTTCATAACAAGCTCTTAAACTAATCTTACCTGACAAATCAAAAGCTCCAGACAAGGTTTGCTTCATAATAAGCTCTTAAACTAATCTTACCTGACAAATCAAAAGCTCAATAAATTTTGCCAACACGTTTGAAGTTTATCCAGCTGAGACAGTGTAAGCCCAGCAGTGATATATTTGACAGGGTATATTAGCCAGGGCTTCAACTGTGGAGAATTGTGTGATAAATATTAGAAGATAAATGTGAACTGATGTTGGCCATCAGTTATACCAGAGCCTGACTTAATCAGGAAATATCTCCAGAATTTTAGAATGTCAAAAAAGCCTGTGGCTCTTGGTCAAATAATAAAACATTCCAGAGAACACAGCTCTTAATAACTGTACAATTAAAGAGACAATTTACAGATACTACTCCAGACATGAAACACTTACAGGCAACCTTACTGCTCTCCAGAAAAAAAGCAGAGCAGAAAGAAATGTTCCATTTCCTCTCTATATCCAATCATTCATATACCATATCCCACCAGGAATCCCTACCGAATCCGACCAGGTCTCCTGATTCATCCAACCAGGGGACAATCTACTGACTCTCTGACCCGCGACTCAACATTCTCATTCTTCCTGACCAATTTATATTCCTCCTCTTTAGTCAAATACTCACTCTTTACTTAGCTGTCTCCATTACCCTGCTAACTTGCCACATTCTATCTGACCAATTCCCTCTATTCTATCAAACTGCATCTCTTCATTTTGTCCCTTATCGCCCTTGAGAAGGTGGTGGTGAGCTGCCTTCTTGAACTGCTGCAGTAGGTACACCCACAGTGCTGCTGGGTTCCAGGATTTTGACCCAGCGATAGTGAAGGAACGGCGATATATTTCCATGTCAGGATGCTGGGTGACTCGGAGGGGAACTTCCAGGTGGTGGTGTTCCCATCTATCTGCTGCCCTTGTCCTTCTAGGTTGTAGTGGTTGTGGGTTTGGAAGGTGCTGTCTAAGGAGGATATTGATAGTGAGGAATTCATTGAATCCATTGAATATCAAGGGACAATGGTTAGATTCTCTTTTGTTTGGGATGGTAACTCCTAGCACTTTTGTGGCATGATTGTTACTTGCCACACAGGGTGCATGACCAGAAGGCATCACCAATCCCCAAACCCACCCCCCGCCCAACCACAAGACTCTCCAGGATTTACTGGGTCACCTGGACACTTGGTACCAGCTTCCCCATCACCAGTCAAATTACAGGGCAGCAGGACGAAGACCTTCAGTCACCATTAATTGACCACTTAAGGGTCTCAAATGGCCCATGGGCATTGGTGCCTGGTGCTCCCCTTACCATGGGTAAAATACCCATGAGGGCAGGCTGGGCAGACAGGCAATGAGCACAGCACCGTTGCCATGGCACTCAATTTTGTGCCCCACCCTACCTGCCAACCCAGGGTGGAGTGTAGAATTGCAACCATGGTGTGGCATCAGGGTCTCATGTGGTAATGGGGCTGTTTGTTCACTCCCTAAAGGCTATTAGTGATCTGGGTGGGTTTTGAACTGACTGTTGTTTCCCTATCGATGATCAGCTTATTAAATTCAGTGCCATGGCTTACTACGGGATGGTTTGAAATCAGGAAGCTCAGTTACCATAGCTGGCTTAGTGTAACAACACACTTTCAGCCCAGTAAATCAGTGTTCCTCTAACTGTTTGCTATGCCCCTTGTGATCAGTTATTCTCTCTTGCATCTCAGCAATAAATCAGCCTCAAAATGCTAGCACTGCGGTGAATAAGCAGAACATGTCAGACAGCTTTGTCAAAGACTCACCAATATTTTAGACACTTTAAGAGTGGGCTGACAGACTGACTGCCCCTTCAATCCCAGTGTCACTCCTCCATTATCTTCATGACACATCCTGTCTGACAGGTAGAAACTATTCGGAATGTTACCACTTCCCAGCACAAACCTAGCCGATCAGTTCTAGTTGAGGGGAATTGTCAAAAAGTTTGCACAAAATGACATTGAATTTATGGTACAGAAACAGGCCATTTGGCCGAACTGGTCCATACTGATGCATTGTTTTAAACTGAACCAACGCCTGCCCCCTGGCCATTCTACTTCATTACACCCTACCAGCATTTCCTTCTATCCCTTTCTCCCAAATATACTTATCTCACGTTCCCTTGCCCACATTTATACCATGCACCTTAACCACTCCCTGTTGTAGCAAGCTCCACATTCTAACTCCTCTCTGAATAAAGCAGTTTCTCCTGAAATCCCTATTAGCTTTATTAGTGACTACCCTAATTATTTATTGTATTTATGATTGCTAGTTTTGGACACTGCATCCCCACCACCCCCCCACACCCTGCCCCCACATCTTTTTTACATCGACCTTATCCCATTCATCATTTGAAAGATCTTTAGCCTTTTCTTTTCAAGAGGAAAGACCCCACCCTGCTCAGCCCTGAACGAGAGTTGTATCAATTCAGTTCTGGTATCATCCTTGTAAACCTTGCTTGCATCCTCTCCAGAGCCTCTATGTCCTGTTGATATTATGGACATTGCAATTGTGCACAATATTCTAAGTGTGGTCCAGCATAGGTTCTCTACAAGTTTGACATAATTCCTCTGCTTTCTAGTTCCAATCCTCGAGAAGAGAAAACAAGTTTTGTTGGAAAGTTTAGGGGTTTATGAATCTGCCTACCAGTGTGAGCTGGTGAATCTCAACAATGAAAAGATATAACTCCTTTAGATAATTTCCCAACATGGCCAATAATCAAATGTTGGAGCAGTGTACAGGATACAGACTTTAACAGATGTTGGAGCAGAGTACAGGATACAGGCTTTAACAGATGTTGGAGCAGTGTACAGGATACAGGCTTTAACAGATGTTGGAGCAGAGTACAGGATACAGGCTTTAGCAGATGTTAATGCTGTGTACAGGATACAGGCTTTAACAGATGTTGGTGCAGTGTACAGGATACAGGCTTTAACAGATGTTGGAGCAGTGTACAGGATACAGGCTTTAACAGATGTTGGAGCAGAGTACAGGATACAGGCTTTAGCAGATGTTAATGCTGTGTACAGGATACAGGCTTTAACAGATGTTGGTGCAGTGTACAGGATACAGAATTTAACAGATGTTGGAGCAGCGTACAGGATACAGACTTTAACAGATGTTGGTGCAGTGTACAGGATACAGGCTTTAACAGATGTTGGTGCAGTGTACAGGATACAGGCTTTAACAGATGTTGGTGCAGTGTACAGGATACAGGATTTAACAGATGTTGGTGCAGGGTACAGGATACAGACTTTAACATATGTTGGTGCAGTGTACAGGATACAGGCTTTAACAGATGTTGGTGCAGTGCACAGGATACAGGCTTTAACAGATGTTGGTGCAGTGCACAGGATACAGGCTTTAACAGATGTTGGTGCAGTGTACAGGATACAGGCTTTAACAGATGTTGGTGCAGTGCACAGGATACAGGCTTTAACAGATGTTGGTGCAGTGTCCAGGATAAAGGCTTTAACAGATGTTGGTGCAGTGTACAGGATACAGGCTTTAACAGATGTTGGTGCAGTGCACAGGATACAGGCTTTAACAGATGTTGGTGCAGTATACAGAATACAGATCTTAACATATGTTGGTGCAGTGTACAGGATACAGGCTTTAACAGATGTTGGTGCAGTGCACAGGATACAGGCTTTAACAGATGTTGGTGCAGTGTCCAGGATACAGGCTTTAACAGATGTTGGTGCAGTGCACAGGATACAGGCTTTAACAGATATTGGTGCAGTGTCCAGGATACAGATTTTAACAAATGTTGGAGCAGTGTACAAGATACAGGCTTTAACAGATGTTGGTGCAGTGTCCAGGATACAGGCTTTTACAGATGTTGGTGCAGTGTCCAGGATAAAGGCTTTAACAGATGTTGGTGCAGTGTACAGGATACAGGCTTTAACAGATGTTGGTGCAGTGCACAGGATACAGGCTTTAACAGATGTTGGAGCAGTGTACAGGAGACAGACTTGGAGAGATATTTGTGCAATATACTGCATACAGGCTTTAACACATGGTGCAGTGTTCAGGATACAGACTTTAACAGATGTTGGTGCAATATACAGCATACAGGCTTTAACACAATGATGCAGTGTTCAAGATACAGGCTTTAACAGATGATGGTGCCGTGTACAGGATACAGACTTTTACACATGGTGCAGTGTACAGGACACAGACTTTAACAGATGTTTGTACAGTGTACAGGATACAGGCTTTATCAGATGTTGGTGCAGTGTACACGATACAGGCTTCAACACATAGAACAAAGAACAAAGAAAAGTACAGCACAGGAACAGGCCCTTAGGCCCTCCAATCCCGTGCCGATCATATTGCCTGTCAAACTAAAACATTTTGCACTTCTGGGGTCCCTATCCCTCTATTCCCATCCTATTCATGTATTTGTCAAGCTGCCTCTTAAACACCCTATCGTACCTGCTTCCACCACCTCCTCTGGGTAGCGAATTCCAGACACTCTCTACTCTCTGCGTAAAAAACTTGCCCCGCACATCTCCTCTAAAGTTTTCTCCTCTCACATTAAATCTATGTCCCCGAGTAATTGACTCTTCCACCCTGGGAAAAAGCTTCTGACTATCTACTCTGTCCATGCCACTCATAATTTTGTAAACTTCTATCAAGTCGCCTCTCAATCTCCGTCGCTCTAGTGAGAACAATCCGAGTTTCTCCAACCTCTCCTCATAGCTAATAACCTCCAGACCAGGCAGCATTCTGGTAAACCTCCTCTGCACCCTCTCCAATGCCTCCATATCCTTCTGAAGTGTGGCCTAACCAAGGTTCTATACAACTGCAGCATGACTTCCCAGCTTTTATACTCAATACCCCTGCCCATGAAGGCAAGCATGCCATACGCCTTCCTGACTACCTTATCCACCTGCGTTGCCACTTTCAGTGACCTGTGGACCTGTACACCCAGATCCCTCTGCCCGTCGATGCACTTAAGGGTTCTGCCATTTACTGTATAATTCCTACTTGTATTGGACCTTCCAAAATGCATTACCTCGCATTTGTCCGGATTAAACTCCATCTGCGATTTCTCCCCCCAAGTCTGCAATCGATCTATATCCCGTTGTATCCTTTGACAATCCTCTTCACTATCTGCAACTCTTCGAACCTTAGTGTTGTGTGCAAACTTACTAATTAGTCCAGTTACATTTTCCTCCAAATCATTTACGTATTCTACAAACAGCAAAGGTCCCAGCACTGATCCCTGCGGAACACCACTAGTCCATTCACAATAGCAACCTTCCACTGCTACCCTCTGTCTTCTATGACCAAGCTAATTCTGTATCCATCTTGCCAGCTCACCTCTGATCCCATGCGACTTTATCTTCTGTACCAGTCTGCCATGAGGGACCTTGTCAAAGGCCTTACTGAAATCGATGTAGATAACATCCACTGCCCTTCCATCGTCGATCATCTTTGTCACTTCCTCGCAAAACTCGATCAAGTCAGTGAGACACGACCTCCCCTTTACAAAACCATGCTGCCTCTCACTAATACACCCATTTGCTTCCAAATGGTAGTAAATCATGTCACGAAGAACCTTCTCCAATAATTTCCCTACCACTGACGTAAGGCTCACCGGCCTGTAATTTCCTGAATTATCCCTGCTACCCTTCTTAAACAATGGAACAACATTGGCCATTCTCCAGACCTCTGGGAACTCAACCGTAGGCCCCAGCAATCTCCTCCCTTGCCTCCCTCAGTACTCTGGGGTAGATCCCATCTGGTCCTGGGGACTTATCCACCTTAATATTCTTCAAGACGCTTAACACCTCCTCTTTTTGATCTCAACATGATCCAGTTCAGGCTTTGACAGATGTTGGTGCAGTGTACAGGATACAGGCTTTAACAGATGTTGGTGCAGTGTACAGGATACAGGCTTTAACAGATGTTGGAGCAGTGTACAGTATACAGGTTTTAATAGATGTTGGTGCAGTGTACAGGATACAGGCTTCAACACATGTTGGTTCAGTGTACAGGATACACACTTTAACTAATGTCGGTGCAGTGTCCAGGATACAGGCTTTAACAGATGTTGGTGCAGTGTACAGGATACAGGCTTTAACAGATGTTGGTGCAGTGTGCAGGATACAGGCTTTAACAGATGTTGGAGCAGTGTGCAGGATACAGGCTTTAACAGATGTTGGTGCATTGTACAGGATATAGGCTTTAACAGATGTTGGTGCAGTGTGCAGGATACAGGCCTTAACAGATGTTGGCACAGTGTGCAGGATGCCAGCTTTTTCAGATGTTGGTCTGTTGCATAGGATACAGGCTTTTACAAAAGTTGGTGCAGTGTACAGGATACAGGCTTCAACACATGTTGGTTCAGTGTACAGGATACAGGCTTTAACAGATATTGGAGCAGTGTACAGGATACAGGCTTTAACATATGTTGGTGCAGTGTACAGGATACAGGCTTCAACACATGGTGCAGTGCACAGGATACAGGCTTTAACAGATGTTGGAGCAGTGTACAGTATACAGGTTTTAATAGATGTTGGTGCAGTGTACAGGATACAGGCTTCAACACATGTTGGTTCAGTGTACAGGATACGCACTTTAACTAATGTCGGTGCAGTGTCCAGGATACAGGCTTTAACAGATGTTGGTGCAGTGTGCAGGATACAGGCTTTAACAGATGTTGGAGCAGTGTGCAGGATTCATATTTGATCAGATCTTGGTGCATAGTACAGGATATAGGCTTTAACAGATGTTGGTGCAGTGTGCAGGATGCCAGCTTTTTCAGATGTTGGTCTGTTGCATAGGATTCAGGCTATTACAGATGTTGGTGCAATGTACAGGATACCATCTTTATTCGCTATTGGTGCATTGTACAGGATACAGACTTTAACAGATGTTGGAGCAGTGTACAGGATTCAGGCTTGATCAGATGTCGATGGATTGTACAGGATACAGGCTTTAATAGATGTTGTTGCATTGTACAAGATACAGGCTTTAACAGATGTCGGAGGAGTAGTGTACAGGATACAGACTTTAACAGATGTTGGAGCAGTGTGCAGGATTCAGGCTAGATCAGATGTTGATGCTTTTTACAGGATACAGGCTTTAACAGATTTTGGTGCAGTGTGCAGGATACAGACTTCAACAGATGGTGATGCATTGTACAGAATACAGGCTTTAACAGATGTTGGTGCAGTGTACAGGATACAGACTTTAACTGATGTTGGCACAGTGTACAGGATACAGGCTTTAACAGATGTTGGTGCAGTGTGCAGGATGCCAGCTTTATCCGATGTTGGTGCAGTGTACAGGATACAGACTTTAACAGATGTTGGAACAGTGTACAGGATACAGACTTTAACAGACGTTGGCACAATGTACAGGATACAGGCTTTAAATGATGTTGAAGCAGTATACAGGATACAGGCCTTAACAGATGTTGGTGCAGTGTACAGGATACAGACTTTAACATATGTTGGTGCAGTGTACAAGATACAGACTTTAACAGATGTTGGTGCAGTGTACAGGATACAAAATTTAACAGACGGCACAATGTACAGGATACAGGCTTTAACAGATGTTGGAGCAGTGTACAGGATTCAGGCTTTAACAGATGTTGGAGCAGTGTACAGGTTAGAGACTGTAACAGATGTTGGTGCATTGTATAGGGTACCAGCTTTATCCGATGTTTGTGCAGTGTACAGGATACAGTCTTTAACAGATGTTGGTGCAGTGTATAGAATACAGGCTTTAACAGATGTTGATGCAGTGTACATTTTACAGACTTTAACTGATGTTGGCATAGTATACAGGATACAGGCTTTAACAGATGTTGGTGCAGTGTGCAGGATGCCAACTTTTTCAGATGTTGGTCTGTTGCATAGGATTCAGGCTATTACAGATGTTGGTGCAATGTACAGGATACCATCTTTATCCGCTATTGGTGCATTGTACAGGATACAGACTTTAACAGATGTTGGAGCAGTGTACAGGATTCAGGCTTGATCAGATGTTGATGGATTGTACAGGATACAGGCTTTAATAGATGTTGTCGCATTGTACAAGATACCGGCTTTAACAGATGTCGGAGGAGCAGTGTACAGGATTCAGACTTTAACAGATGTTGGAGCAGTGTGCAGGATTCAGGCTAGATCAGATGTTGATGCTTTTTACAGGATACAGGCTTTAACAGATTTTGGTGCAGTGTACAGGATACAGGCTTTAACAGATTTTGGTGCAGTGTACAGGATACAGGCTTTAACAGATTTTGGTGCAGTGTACAGGATACAGGCTTTAACAGATTTTGGTGCAGTGTACAGGATACAGGCTTTAACAGATTTTGGTGCAGTGTACAGGATACAGGCTTTAACAGATGTTGATGCAGTGTATAGAATACAGGCTTTAACAGATGTTGATGCAGTGCATAGAATACAGGCTTTAACAGATGTTGGTGCAGTGTACAGGATACAGACTTTAACATATGTTGATGCAGTGTATAGAATACAGGCTTTAACAGATGTTGGTGCATTTTACAGAATACAGACTTTAACAGATGTTGCTGCAGTGTACAGGATACAGGCTTTAACCGATGTTGGAGCAGTGTACAGGATACAGGCTTGATCTGATGTTGATGCATTGTACAGGATACAGAGATTTACAGATGTTGGTGCAATGTACAGAATACCGGCTTTTACAGATGTTGGTGCACTGTTCTGGATAAAGTGTTTTACAGATGTTGGTGCAGTTTACAGGATACAGACTTTAACAGATGTTTGTGCAGTGTTCAGGATACATTCTTTTACAGATGCTGGTGCAGTGTCAAGGATACAGTCTTTAACAGATGTTGCTGCAGTGTTCAGTATACTGTCTTTAACTGATATTGGAGTAGTGTACAGGATAGAGACTTTAACAAATGTTGGTGCAGTGTACAGGATACAGGCTTAAACAGATTTTAGTGCAGTGTACAGGATACAGGCTTCAACACATGTTGGTTTAGTGTACAGGATACAGGCTTTAACAGATGTTGGTGCACTGTAGAGGATACAGATTTTAACAGATGTTGGTGCAGTGTACAGGATACAGATTTTAACAGATGTTGGTGCAGTGTACAGGATACAGATTTTAACAGATGTTAGAGCAGTGTGCAGGATACAGACTTTAACAGATGTTGGAGCAGTGTGCAGGATACAGACTTTAACAGATGTTGGAGCAGTGTGCAGGATACAGACTTTAACTGATATTGGTGCAATGTACAGGATACAGACTTTAACAGATGTTGGTGCACTGTAGAGGATACAGATTTTAACAGATGTTGGTGCAGTGTACAGGATACAGATTTTAACAGATGTTGGTGCAGTGTACAGGATACAGATTTTAACAGATGTTGGAGCAGTGTGCAGGATACAGACTTTAACAGATGTTGGAGCAGTGTGCAGGACACAGACTTTAACAGATGTTGGAGCAGTGTGCAGGATACAGGCTTTAACAGATGTTGGAGCAGTGTACAGGATGCAGGCTTTAACAGATGTTGGAGCAGTGTGCAGGATACAGACTTTAACAGATGTTGGAGCAGTATACTGGATACAGACTTTAACAGATGTTGGAGCAGTGTACAGGATACAGGCTTTAACAGATGTTGGTGCAGTGTACAGGATACAGGCTTTAACAGATGCTGGAGCAGTATACTGGATACAGACTTTAACAGATGTTGGAGCAGTGTACAGGATACAGAATTTAACAGACGTTGGCACAATGTACAGGATACAGGCTTTAACCGATGTTGGAGCAGTGTACAGGATACAGACTTTAACAGATGGCACAATGTACAGGATAAAGGCTTTAAATGATGTCGGAGCAGTGTACGGGAAACAGACTTTAACTGATGTTGGCACAGTGTACAGGATACAGACTTTAACAGATGTTAGAGCAGTGTGCAGGATACAGACTTTAACAGATGTTGGAGCAGTGTGCAGGATACAGACTTTAACAGATGTTGGAGCAGTGTGCAGGATACAGACTTTAACTGATATTGGTGCAATGTACAGGATACAGACTTTAACAGATGTTGGTGCACTGTAGAGGATACAGATTTTAACAGATGTTGGTGCAGTGTACAGGATACAGATTTTAACAGATGTTGGTGCAGTGTACAGGATACAGATTTTAACAGATGTTGGAGCAGTGTGCAGGATACAGACTTTAACAGATGTTGGAGCAGTGTGCAGGACACAGACTTTAACAGATGTTGGAGCAGTGTGCAGGATACAGGCTTTAACAGATGTTGGAGCAGTGTACAGGATGCAGGCTTTAACAGATGTTGGAGCAGTGTACAGGATTCAGGCTTGATCAGATGTTGATGGATTGTACAGGATACAGGCTTTAATAGATGTTGTTGCATTGTACAAGATACCGGCTTTAACAGATGTCGGAGGAGCAGTGTACAGGATTCAGACTTTAACAGATGTTGGAGCAGTGTGCAGGATTCAGGCTAGATCAGATGTTGATGCTTTTTACAGGATACAGGCTTTAACAGATTTTGGTGCAGTGTACAGGATACAGGCTTTAACAGATTTTGGTGCAGTGTACAGGATACAGGCTTTAACAGATTTTGGTGCAGTGTACAGGATACAGGCTTTAACAGATGTTGATGCAGTGTATAGAATACAGGCTTTAACAGATGTTGATGCAGTGCATAGAATACAGGCTTTAACAGATGTTGGTGCAGTGTACAGGATACAGACTTTAACATATGTTGATGCAGTGTATAGAATACAGGCTTTAACAGATGTTGGTGCATTTTACAGAATACAGACTTTAACAGATGTTGCTGCAGTGTACAGGATACAGGCTTTAACCGATGTTGGAGCAGTGTACAGGATACAGGCTTGATCTGATGTTGATGCATTGTACAGGATACAGAGATTTACAGATGTTGGTGCAATGTACAGAATACCGGCTTTTACAGATGTTGGTGCACTGTTCTGGATAAAGTGTTTTACAGATGTTGGTGCAGTTTACAGGATACAGACTTTAACAGATGTTTGTGCAGTGTTCAGGATACATTCTTTTACAGATGCTGGTGCAGTGTCAAGGATACAGTCTTTAACAGATGTTGCTGCAGTGTTCAGTATACTGTCTTTAACTGATATTGGAGTAGTGTACAGGATAGAGACTTTAACAAATGTTGGTGCAGTGTACAGGATACAGGCTTAAACAGATTTTAGTGCAGTGTACAGGATACAGGCTTCAACACATGTTGGTTTAGTGTACAGGATACAGGCTTTAACAGATGTTGGTGCACTGTAGAGGATACAGATTTTAACAGATGTTGGTGCAGTGTACAGGATACAGATTTTAACAGATGTTGGTGCAGTGTACAGGATACAGATTTTAACAGATGTTAGAGCAGTGTGCAGGATACAGACTTTAACAGATGTTGGAGCAGTGTGCAGGATACAGACTTTAACAGATGTTGGAGCAGTGTGCAGGATACAGACTTTAACTGATATTGGTGCAATGTACAGGATACAGACTTTAACAGATGTTGGTGCACTGTAGAGGATACAGATTTTAACAGATGTTGGTGCAGTGTACAGGATACAGATTTTAACAGATGTTGGTGCAGTGTACAGGATACAGGCTTTAACAGATGTTGGAGCAGTGTACAGGATGCAGGCTTTAACAGATGTTGGAGCAGTGTGCAGGATACAGACTTTAACAGATGTTGGAGCAGTATACTGGATACAGACTTTAACAGATGTTGGAGCAGTGTACAGGATACAGGCTTTAACAGATGTTGGTGCAGTGTACAGGATACAGGCTTTAACAGATGCTGGAGCAGTATACTGGATACAGACTTTAACAGATGTTGGAGCAGTGTACAGGATACAGAATTTAACAGACGTTGGCACAATGTACAGGATACAGGCTTTAACCGATGTTGGAGCAGTGTACAGGATACAGACTTTAACAGATGGCACAATGTACAGGATAAAGGCTTTAAATGATGTCGGAGCAGTGTACGGGAAACAGACTTTAACTGATGTTGGCACAGTGTACAGGATACAGACTTTAACAGATGTTAGAGCAGTGTGCAGGATACAGACTTTAACAGATGTTGGAGCAGTGTGCAGGATACAGACTTTAACAGATGTTGGAGCAGTGTGCAGGATACAGACTTTAACTGATATTGGTGCAATGTACAGGATACAGACTTTAACAGATGTTGGTGCACTGTAGAGGATACAGATTTTAACAGATGTTGGTGCAGTGTACAGGATACAGATTTTAACAGATGTTGGTGCAGTGTACAGGATACAGATTTTAACAGATGTTGGAGCAGTGTGCAGGATACAGACTTTAACAGATGTTGGAGCAGTGTGCAGGACACAGACTTTAACAGATGTTGGAGCAGTGTGCAGGATACAGGCTTTAACAGATGTTGGAGCAGTGTACAGGATGCAGGCTTTAACAGATGTTGGAGCAGTGTGCAGGATACAGACTTTAACAGATGTTGGAGCAGTATACTGGATACAGACTTTAACAGATGTTGGAGCAGTGTACAGGATACAGGCTTTAACAGATGTTGGTGCAGTGTACAGGATACAGGCTTTAACAGATGCTGGAGCAGTATACTGGATACAGACTTTAACAGATGTTGGAGCAGTGTACAGGATACAGAATTTAACAGACGTTGGCACAATGTACAGGATACAGGCTTGAACCGATGTTGGAGCAGTGTACAGGATACAGACTTTAACAGACGTTGGCACAATGTACAGGATACAGGCTTTAACCGATGTTGGAGCAGTGTACAGGATACAGACTTTAACAGACGTTGGCACAATGTACTTTAACTGATGTTGGTGCAGTGAATAGCATAAAGATTTTAACTGATGTTGGCACAGTTTCCAGGATACAGGCTTTAACAGATGTTGGTGCAGTATGCAGGATGCCAGCTTTTTCAGATGTTGGTCTGTTGCACAAGACACAGGCTATTTTAGAAGTTGGTGCAATGTACAGGATACCATCTTTAACTGATGTTGGAGCAGTGTACGGGATAAAGACTTTAACTGATGTTGGCACACTGTACAGGATACCGGTTTTAACAGATGTTGGTGTAATGTGCAGGATGCCAGCTTTTTCAGGTGTTGGTCTGTTGCATATGATACAGACTTTAACAGACGTTGGAGCAGTGTACAGGATTCAGGCTTGATCAGATGTTGGTGCATTGTACAGGATACAGGCTTCAGTAGAAGTTGGTGCATTGTAAAAGATACAGGCTTTAACAGATGTCGGAGCAGTGTACAGGATACAGACTTTAACAGATGTTGGAGCAGTGTTCAGGATTCAGGCTTGATCAGATTTTGGTGCATTGTACGGGATACAGGCTTTTACAGATGTTGGTGCAGGTGCAGGATGCCAGCTTTTTCAGATGTTGGTACAGTGTACAGAATACTATTTTTTACAGATGTTGGTGCAGTGTACAAATACAGGCTTTTACAGATGTTGGTACAGTTTACAGGATACTGGCTTTAACAGATGTTGGATCAGTGCACAAGATACATACTTTAACAGATGTTGGATCAGTGTACAGGATACAGACTTTAACAGATGTTGGTGCAGTGTGCAGGATACAGAATTTAACAGACGTTAGCACAAAGTACAGGATACAGGCTTTAACTGATGTTGGAGCAGTGTACAGGATACAGGCTTTAACAGATGTTGGTGCAGTGTACAGATTACTTGCTTTAACAGATGTTGTTGCACTGTACAGGATACAGGCTTTAACAGATGTTGGAGCAGTGTACAGGATACAGACTTTAACAGATGTTGGAGCAGTGTACAGGATACAGACTATAACAGATGTTGGTGCATTGTACAAGATACAGGCTTTACCAGATGTTGGTGCATTGTATAGGATACCAGCTTTAACCAATGTTTGTGCAGTGTACAGGATACAGACTTTAACAGATGTTGGTGCAGTGTATAGAATACAGGCTTTAACAGATGTTGGTGCACTGTACATTTTACTGACTTTAACTGATGTTGGCACAGTATACAGGATACAGGCTTTAACAGATGTTGGTGCAGTGTGCAGGATGCCAGCTTTTTCAGATGTTGGCCTGTTGCATAGGATACAGGCTATTTTAGATGTTGATGCAGTGTACAGGATACCAGCTTTATCCGATGTTGATGCATTGTACAGGATACAGGCTTTAACAGATGTTGGATCAGTTTACAGGATACAGACTTTAACAGATGTTGGAGCAGTGAACAGGATTCAGGCTTGATCAGATGTTGGTGCATTGTACAGGATTCAGGCTTTAACAGATGTTGGTGCATTGTACAGATTACAGGCTTTTACAAATGTAGGTGCAGTTTACAGGATACAGGCTTTAGCAGATGTTGGTGCAGTGTACAGAATACTGGCTTTAATAGATTTGTTGCACTGTATAGGATACAGGCTTTAACAGATGTTGGAGCAGTGCACAGGATACAGACTTTAACAGATGTTGGAGCAGTGTACAGGATACAGATTTTAACAGATGTTGGAGGAGTGTACAGGGTTCAGACTTGATCAGATGTTGATGCATTGTACAGGATACAGGGTTTTACAGATGTTGGTGCAGTGTACAGAATACCGGCTTTTACAGATGTTGGTGCACTGTACAGGATAAAATGTTTTACAGATGTTGGTGCAGTTTACAGGATACAGGCTTTAACAGATTTTGGTGCAGTGTTCAGGATACATGCATTTACAGATGTTGGTGCAGTGTACAGTATAAAGGCTTTAACAGATTGAGGTTCAGTGCACAGCATACAGACTTTAACAGATCTCCGTGCAGTGTACAGGATACAGGCTTCAACACATGTTGGAGCAGAGTACAGGATACAGGTTTTAACAGATGTTGGTGCACTGTAGAGGATACAGATTTTAACAATGTTGGTGCAGTGTACAGGATACAGGCTTCAACACATGTTGGAGCAGCGTACAGAATACAGGCTTAAACAGATGTTGTTGTAGTGTACAGGATACAGGCTTTAACTGAAGTTGGCACAGTGTACAGGGTACAGGCTTTAGCAGATGTTGGTGCAGTATGCAGGATGCCAGCTTTTGCAGATGTTGGTCTATTGCATATGATACAGGCTATTACAGATGCTGGTGCAGTGTACAGGATAACAGCTTTATCCAATGTTGGTGCAGTGTACAGGATACAGGCTTTAACAGATGTTGGAGCAGTGCATAGGATTCAGGCTTGATCAGATGTTGGTGCATTGTACAGGTTGCATGCTTTAACAGATGTTGGTGCAGTGTACAGGATACAGACTTTAACAGATGGCACAATGTACAGGATAAAGGCTTTAAATGATGTCGGAGCAGTGTACGGGAAACAGACTTTAACTGATGTTGGCACAGTGTACAGGATACAGACTTTAACAGATGTTGGTGCAGTGTACAGGATACAGAATTTAACAGACATTGGCACAATGTACAGGATACAGGCTTTAACTGATATTGGAGCAGTGTACAGGATAAAGACTTTAACTGATGTTGGCACAGTGTACAGGATACAGGCTTTAATAGATGTTGGTGCAGTGTGCAGGATGACAGCTTTTTCAAATGTTAGTCTGTTGCATATGATACAGGCTTTTACAGATGTTGGTACAGTGTACAGGATACAGGCCTTAACAGATGTTGGAGCAGTGTACAGGTTAGAGACTGTAACAGATGTTGGTGTAGTGTAAAGGGTTGAGGCTTGATCAGATGTTGGTACAGTGTACAGAATACAGGCTTCAACAGATGTTGTTGCGGGAAACAGTTTTTAACAGATAATGGAGTAGTGTACAGGATACAGACTTTAACAGATGTTGGAGCAGTGTACAGGATGCAGACTTTAACAGGTGTTGGTGCAGTGTATAGAATACAGGCTTGAACAGATGTTGATGCAGTGTACAGGATACAGGCTTTAACAGATGTTGGTGCAGTGTGCAGGATGCCAGCTTTTTCAGATGTTGGTCCGTTGCATAGGATACAGGCTATTTTAGATGTTGGTGCAGTGTACAGGATACCATCTTTATCCGATGTTGGTGCAGTGTTCAGGATACAGGCTTTACCAGCTGTTGGATGAGTGTACAGGATACAGACTTTAACAGATGTTGGAGCAGTGTGTAGGATTCAGCCTTGATCAGATGTTGGTGCAATGTACAGGATACAGGGTTTAATAGATGTTGGTGCATTCTACAAGATACAGGTTTTAACAGATGTTGGAGCAGTGTACAGGATTCAGCCTTGATCAGATGTTGGTGCAATGTACAGAATACAGGCTTGAACAGATGTTGATGCAGTGTACAGGTTACAGACTTTAACAGATGTCGGAGCAGTGTGCAGGATACAGACTTTAACAGATGTTGATGCTTTTTACAGGACACGGGCTTTAACAGATTTTGGTGCAGTGTACAGGATACCAGCTTTATCCGATTTTTGTGCAGTGCACAGGATACAGACTTTAACAGATGTTGATGCAATGTACAGAATACAGGTTTTAACAGATGTTGGTGCAGTGTACAGGACACCAGCTTTATCCGATGCTGGTGCAGTATACAGGATACAGGCTTTAACAGATGTTGGAGCAGTGTACAACATAGAGACTTTAGCAGATATTGGAGTAGTGCATAGGATTCAGGCTTGATCAGATGCAGTGTACAGGATACAGACTTTAACAGACGCTGGCACAATGTACAGGATACAGGCTTTAACTGACGTTGGAGCAGTGTACAGGATAGAGACTTTAACAGACGTTGGCACAATGTACAGGATACAGGCTTTAACTGATATTGGAGCAGTATACAGGATAAAGACTTTAACTGATGTTGGAGCAGTGTACAGAATACAGGCTTTAACAGATGTTGGTGCAGTGTGCAGGATGACAGCTTTTTCAGATGTCGGTCTGTTGCATATGATACAGGTTTTTACAGATGTTGTTGCCGTGTACAGGATACCAGCTTTATCCGATGTTGTGCAGTGTACAGGATACAGGCCTTAACAGATGTTGGTGCAGCGTACAGGATACAGGCTTTAACAGATGTTGGAGCAGTGTACAGGATATAGATTTGAACAGATGTTGGAGCAGTGTACAGGATGCAGGCTTTAACAGATGTCAGAGCATTTTACAGGTTAGAGACTATAACAGATGTTGGTGTAGTGTACAGGATTGAGGCTTGATCAGATGTTGTTGCAGCATACAGGATACTGGCTTTAACAGATGATGGAGTAGTGTACATGATTCAGGCTTGATCAGATGTTGGTGCATTGTACAGGATACAGTCTTTAACAGATGTTGATGCATTGTACAAGATACAGGCTTTAACAGATGTTGGCGCAGTGTACAGGATACAGACTTTAACAGATGTTGGTGCAGTGTACAGGATACAGACTTTAACAGATGTTGATGCAGTGTACAGGATATAGACTTTAACAGATGTTGGTGCTGTGTACAGGATACAGACTTTAACAGATGTTGGAGCAGTGCACAGGATTCAGGCTTGACCAGATGTTGGTGCATTTTACGGGACACAGGCTTTTACAGATTTTGTTGCATGTGTGCAGCTTACACACTTTAACAGATGTTGGAGCAGTGTACAGGATACAGACTTTAACAGATGTTGGTGCATTGTACAGGATACAGGCTTTAACAGATGTTGGTGCAGTGTGCAGGGTGCCAGCTTTTTCAGATGTTGGTCTATTGCATATGATACAGTCTATTCCAGACGTTGGTACAGTGTACAGGACACCAGCTTTATCCGATGTTGGTGCAGTATACAGGATACAGCCTTTAACAGATGTTGGAACAGTGTGCAACATACAGACTTTAGTAGATGTTGGAGCAGTGCATAGGATTCAGGCTTGATCAGATGCAGTGTACAGGATACAGACTTTAACAGACGCTGGCACAATGTACAGGATACAGGCTTTAACTGATGTTGGAGCAGTGTACAGGATAGAGACTTTAACAGACGTTGGTACAATGTACAGGATACAGGTTTTAACTGATTTTGGAGCAGTATACAGGATAAAGACTTGAACTGATGTTGGCACAGTGTACAGAATACAGGCTTTAACAGATGTCGGAGCAGTGTACAGGATACAGAATTGAACAGATGTTGGAGCAGTGTACAGGATGCAGGCTTTAACAGATGTCGGAGCATTTTACAGGTTAGAGACAGAAACAGATGTTGGTGTAGTGTACAGGATTGAGGCTTGATCAGACGTTGGTGCAGTGTACAGGATACAGACTTTAACAGATGTCGGAGCAGTGTACAGGATACAGAATTGAACAGATGTTGGAGCAGTGTACAGGATGCAGGCTTTAACAGATGTCGGAGCATTTTACAGGTTAGAGACAGAAACAGATGTTGGTGCAGTGTACAGGATACAGACTTTAACAGATGTCGGAGCAGTGTACAGGATACAGACTTTAACAGATGTTGGAGCAGTGTACAGGATACAGACTTTAACAGATGTAGGAGCAGTGTACACGATTCAGGCTTGATCATATGTTGGTGCATTGTATAAGATACAGGGTTTAACAGATGTTGGTGCAGTGTACAAGATACAGGCTTTAACATATGTTGGTGCATTGTATAGGATATCGGCTTTATCCGATGTTTGTGCAATGTACAGGATACAGACTTTAACAGATGTTGGTGCAGTGTATTGAATACAGGCTTAAACAGATGTTGGTGCAGTTTACATTTTATAGACATTAACTGATGTTGGCACATTGTACAGGATACAGACTTTAACAGATGTTGGAGCAGTGTGCAGGATGCCAGCTTTTTCAGATGTTGGTCTGTTGCATAGGATACAGGCTTTTACAGATGTTGGTGCAGTGTACAGGGTACCAGATTTATGGGCTATTGGTGCAGTGTACAGAATACAGGCTTTAACAAATATTGGATCAGTGTACAGGATACAGACTTTAACAGATGTTGGAGCAGTTTACGGGATTCAGGCTTGATCTGACGTTGGTGCATTGTACAGGATACAGGCTTTAACAGGTGTTGATGCATTGTACAAGATACAGGCTTTAACAGATGTTGGAGCAGTGTCCAGGATACAGACTTTAACAGATGTTGGAGCAGTGCACAGGATTCTGGCTTGATCAGATGTTGGTGCATTGTACAGGATACAGTCTTTAATAGATGTTGGTGCTCTGGACAGGATACAGACTTTAACAGATGTTGGAGCAGTGCACAGGATTCAGGCTTGACTAGATGTTGGTGCATTTTATGGGACACAGGCTTTTACAGATTTTGTTGCATGTGTGCAGCTTACACTCTTTAACAGATGTTGGAGCAGTGTACAGGATACAAACTTTAACAGATGTTGGAGCACTGTACAGGATTCAGGCTTGATCAGATGTCGGTACATTGTACAGGATACAGTCTTTAATAGATGTTGGTGCATTGTACAATATACGGGCTTTAACAGATGTTGGAGCAGTGTACAGGATACAGGCTTTAACAGATGTTGGAGCCGTGTACAGGATTCAGGCTTGATCAGGTGTTGGTGCAATGTACAGGATGCATGCTTTAACAGATGTTGATGCATTGTACAAGGTACAGACTTTAACAGATGTTGGTGCAGTGTACAAGATATAGACTTTAACAGATGTTGGAGCAGTGCACAGAATACAGACTTTAACAGATGTTGGAGCAGTGCACAGGATTCAGGCTTGACCAGATGTTGGTGCATTTTATGGGACACAGGCTTTTACAGGTTTTGTTGCATGTGTGCAGCTTACACACTTTAACAGATATTGGTGCACTGTACAGGATACAGACTTTAACAGATGTTGGTGCATTGTACAGGATACAGGCTTTAACAGATGTTGGTGCAGTGTGCAGGATGCCAGCTTTTTCAGATGTTGGTCTATTGCATATGATACAGTCTATTCCAGACGTTGGTACAGTGTACAGGACACCAGCTTTATCCGATGTTGGTGCAGTATACAGGATACAGGCTTTAACAGATGTTGGAGCAGTGTACAACATACAGACTTTAGCAGATGTTGGAGTAGTGCATAAGATTCAGGCTTGATCAGATGCAGTGTACAGGATACAGACTTTAACAGACGCTGGCATAATGTACAGGATACAGACTTTAACTGACGTTGGAGCAGTGTACAGGATAGAGACTTTAACAGACGTTGGTACAATGTACAGGATACAGGCTTTAACTGATGTTGGAGCAGTATACAGGATAGAGACTTTAACAGACGTTGGCACAATGTACAGGATACAGGCTTTAACTGATGTTGGAGCAGTGTACAGGATAGAGACTTTAACAGACGTTGGCACAATGTACAGGATACAGGCTTTAACTGATGTTGGAGCAGTGTACAGGATAGAGACTTTAACAGACGTTGGCACAATGTACAGGATACAGGCTTTAACAGATGTTGGAGCAGTGTACAGGATACAGATTTGAACAGATGTTGGAGCAGTGTACAGGATACAGACTTTAACAGATGATGGAGTAGTTTGCAGGATACAGACTTTAACAGATGTAGGAGCAGTGTACACGATTCAGGCTTGATCAGATGTTGGTGCATTGTATAAGATACAGGGTTTAACAGATGTTGGTGCAGTGTACAAGATACAGGCTTTAACATATGTTGGTGCATTGTATAGGATATCGGCTTTATCCGATGTTTGTGCAATGTACAAGATACAGACTTTAACAGATGTTGGTGCAGTGTATTGAATACAGGCTTGAACAGATGTTGGTGCAGTTTACATTTTATAGACAGTAACTGATGTTGGCACAGTGTACAGGATACAGGCTTTAACAGATGTTGGAGCAGTGTGCAGGATGCCAGCTTTTTCAGATGTTGGTCTGTTGCATAGGATACAGGCTTTTACAGATGTTGGTGCAGTGTACAGGATACAGGCTTTAACAAATATTGGATCAGTGTACAGGATACAGACTTTAACAGAGGTTGGAGCAGTCTACGGGATTCAGGCTTCATCAGACGTTGGTGCATTGTACAGGATACAGGCTTTAACAGGTGTTGATGCATTGTACAAGATACAGGCTTTAACAGATGTTGGAACAGTGTACAGGATACAGACTTTAACAGATGTTGGTGCTGTGTACAGGATACAGACTTTAACAGATGTTGGAGCAGTGCACAGGATTCTGGCGTGATCAGATGTTGGTGCATTGTACAGGATACAGTCTTTAAAAGATGTTGGTGCTCTGGACAGGATATAGACTTTAACAGATGTTGGAGCAGTGCACAGGATTCAGGCTTGACCAGATGTTGGTGCATTTTATGGGACACAGGCTTTTACAGATTTTGTTGCATGTGTGCAGCTTACACACTTTAACAGATGTTGGAGCAGTGTACAGGATACAAACTTTAACAGATGTTGGAGCAGTGTACAGGATTCTGGCTTGATCAGATGTTGGTACATTGTACAGGATACAGTCTTTAATAGATGTTGGTGCATTGTACAGGATACAGACTTTAACAGATGTTGGAGCAGTGCACAGGATTCAGGCTTGACCAGATGTTGGTGCATTTTATGGGACACAGGCTTTTACAGATTTTGTTGCATGTGTGCAGCTTACACACTTTAACAGATGTTGGAGCAGTGTACAGGATACAAACTTTAACAGATATTGGAGCAGTGTACAGGATTCAGGCTTGATCAGATGTTGGTACATTGTACAGGATACAGTCTTTAATAGATGTTGGTGCATTGTACAAGATACGGGCTTTAACAGATGTTGGAGCCGTGTACAGGATACAGACTTTAACAGACATTGTCACAACGTACAGGATACAGGCTTTAACTGATGTTGGAGCAGTGTACAGGATACAGACGTTAACAGATGTTGGTGCAGTGTATAGAATACAGGCTTGAACAAATGTTGATGCAGTGTACATTGTAGAGACTTTAACTGATGTTGGCACAGTGTACAGGATACAGGCTTTAACAGATGTTGGTGCAGTGTGCAGGATGCCTGCTTTTTCAGATGTTGATCTGTTGCATAGGATACAGGCTATTACAGATGTCGATGCAGTGTACAGGATATCACCTTTATCCGATGTTGGTGCAGTGTACAGGATACAGGCTTTAACAGATGTTGGATCAGTGTGCAGGATGCCAACTTTTTCAGATGTTGGTACAGTGTAGAGAATACAGGCTTTTACAGATGTTGGTGCAGTCTACAGGATACATGCTTTTACAGATGTTGGAGCAGTGTACAGGATACAGGCTTTAAGAGATGTTGCACTGTACAGGATACAGACTTTAACAGATGTTGGAGCAGTGTACAGGATACAGACTTTAGCAGATGTTGCAGTAGTGTACAGGATTCAGGCTTGATCAGACATTGGCACAATGTACAGGATACAGGCTTTAACTGATGTTGGCACAGTGTACAGGATACAGGCTTTAACAGGTGTTGATGCAGTGTGCAGGATGCCAGCTTTTTCAGATGTTGGTCTTTTGCATATGATACAGGCTTTAACAGATGTTGGAGCAGTGTACAGGATACAGACTTTAGCAGATGTTGCAGTAGTGTACAGGATTCAGGCTTGATCAGACATTGGCACAATGTACAGGATATCAGCTTTATCCGATGTTGGAGCAGCGTACAGGATACAGGCTTTAACAGATGATGCAGTAGTGTACAGGATACAGACTTTAACAGATGTTGGTGCAGTGTACAGGATTCAGGCTTGATCAGATGTTGGTGCATTGTACAAGATACAGGCTTTAACAGTTGTTAGTGCAGTGTACAAGATACAGGCTTTAACAGATGTTGGTGCATTGTATAGGATACCAGCTTTATCCAATGTTTGTGCAGTGTACAGGATACAGGCTTTTACAGATGTTGGTGCAATGTACAGGGTACCAGCTATATGGGCTGTTGGTGCAGTGTACAGAATACAGGCTTTAACAAATATTGGATCAGTGTACAGGATACAGACTTTAACAGATGTTGGAGCAGTGCACAGGATTCTGGCTTGATCAGATGTTGGTGTATTGTACAGGATACAGTCTTTAATAGATGTTGGTGCTGTGGACAGGATACAGACTAACAGATGTTGGAGCAGTGCACAGGATTCAGGCTTGACCAGATGTTGGTGCATTTTATGGGACACAGGCTTTTACAGATTTTGTTGCATGTGTGCAGCTTACACACTTTAACAGATGTTGGAGCAGTGTACAGGATACAGACTTTAACAGATGTTGGAGCACTGTACAGGATTCAGGCTTGATCAGATGTTGGTACATTGTACAGGATACAGTCTTTAATAGATGTTGGAGCATTGTACAAGATACGGGCTTTAACAGATGTTGGAGCAGTGTACAGGATTCATGCTTTATCAGGTGTTGGTGCAATGTACAGGATGCACGCTTTAACAGATGTTGATGCAGTGTACAGGATACAGACTTTAACAGACATTGTCGCAATGTACAGGATACAGGCTTTAACTGATGTTGGAGCAGTGTACAGGATACAGACGTTAACAGATGTTGGTGCAGTGTATAGAATACAGGCTTGAACAAATGTTGATGCAGTGTACATTGTAGAGACTTTAACTGATGTTGGCACAGTGTACAGGATACAGGCTTTAACAGATGTTGGTGCAGTGTGCAGGATGCCTGCTTTTTCAGATGTTGATCTGTTGCATAGGATACAGGCTATTACAGATGTCGATGCAGTGTACAGGATATCACCTTTATCCGATGTTGGTGCAGTGTACAGGATACAGGCTTTAACAGATGTTGGATCAGTGTACAGGATATAGACTTTGACAGATGTTGGTGCAGTGTACAGGATACAGACTTTAACAGATGTTGGAGCAGTGTACAGGATACAGGCTTTAACAATGTTGGTGCAGTGTACAGGATACAGACTTTAACAGATGTTGGTGCATTGTATGGGATACAGGCTTTTACAGATATTGTTTCAAGTGTGCAGCGTACACATTTTATCAGATGTTGGAGCAGTGTACAGGATACAGGCTTTAACAGATGTTGGATCAGTGTGCAGGATGCCAGCTTTTTCAGATGTTGGTACAGTGTACAGAATACAGGCTTTTACAGATGTTGGTGCAGTCTACAGGATACATGCTTTTACAGATGTTGTTGCAGTTTTACAGGATACAGACTTTAACAGATGTTGGTGCAGTCTACAGGATACAGGCTTTAACAGATGTTGGTGCAGTGTACAGGATACAGGCTTTAACAGATGTTGGTGCAGTGTACAGAATACAGGCTTTAAGAGATGTTGTTGCACTGTACAGGATACAGACTTTAACAGATGTTGGAGCAGTGTACAGGATACAGACTTTAGCAGATGTTGCAGTAGTGTACAGGATTCAGGCTTGATCAGACATTGGCACAATGTACAGGATACAGGCTTTAACTGATGTTGGCACAGTGTACAGGATACAGGCTTTAACAGGTGTTGGTGCAGTGTGCAGGATGCCAGCTTTTTCAGATGTTGGTCTTTTGCATATGATACAGGCTTTAACAGATGTTGGAGCAGTGTACAGGATACAGACTTTAGCAGATGTTGCAGTAGTGTACAGGATTCAGGCTTGATCAGACATTGGCACAATGTACTGGATATCAGCTTTATCCGATGTTGGTGCAGTGTACAGGATACAGGCTTTAACAGATGCTGGAGCAGCGTACAGGATACAGGCTTGATCAGATGTTGGTGCATTGTACAAGATACAGGCTTTAACAGATGTTGGAGCAGTGTACAGGATACAGGCTTTAACAGATGTTGGTACAGTGTACAGGATACAGGCTTTAACAGATGTTGGAGCAGCGTACAGGATACAGGCTATAACAGATGATGGAGTAGTGTACAGGATACAGACTTTAACAGATGTTGGTGCAGTGTACAGGATTCAGGCTTGATCAGATGTTGGTGCATTGTACAAGATACAGGCTTTAACAGATGTTGGTGCAGTGTACAGGATACAGGCTTTAACATATGTTGGTGCAGTGTACAGGATACAGGCTTTAAGTCAGGTGCTTTACTATGTGTATTTGAATCTGTGATCTTACTGCACAGTTGCTTCCTCTGTCTGCCCAAGGGCTGATTGACAAACACTCCAGTGATCCAAGGCTAATTGTAAAATCTAAAAACTTATTTATTTGTCATGACACACGTTTACAGCTTTGATTCAAATTCAATTTGCTTCATTTTGCTCCTGAGAAGATGAGAAATCATGAGCATTCCACTTCACCTCAGACAATGACCTATTCTCATTGGATTTGTTTGCAATCCTCCCCAGAAACCAGGTGTTCCCAGTCTTTCACATTGTGACACATTGAGAGGCTCCCTGATGGTTCCAGAATACTGTATCATGTGGTTAGCAAAGGTGGGGAAAGGGGTCAGAGGAAAGGGCAAGGGGATGGCTCTCAGGAGCAACTCCTTCCCCCAGCTTTCCTGGGGCCAGGTCCCTCAATCAGGCCCTGAGTGCCTTTGAGCGAGGGACTCCCCCTCCACACCAACCCCTCATCCAGGCCACAAGCCATGGTTTACTTGTCTGCCTCCCCACATGGCGAGCTCCTCGCACACAGCTCATATTCAACTTCCATTAATTGCCCCATTAAGGGTCTCAACTGGCATCATGACGGGAAAGCCCCTCTCAAATCTTCCTGTCCCGCATTTAATCAGGGGGGAGGTGGGGAGTTGATGGGGGTCCAAATGCTGCTCAATCAGATGCCCTCCCCGCCTCCAAACTCACATCCAGGGGGGCATTAAATTCCACCCAGTGAGTTTACATTTACTAGTCTCATGACAGCAGGGTAAAAATATGGTAAATCGGGAAAAAGCAAATGTCAATGGAATGAACAAAGGAAATATCGCTGACGTATCTCGATTGAGCAGAATTGAGAAGTGTTTAAACATTCAGGGTGAGTCAGAAAGGTAAATATGTTTGAGTCAAAGAAGTGAGTAGCTCTCAAAATGGAGAAGAGAGAGAAATCAGAAAGACAAAGCACAGGAGGCTGCAGAGACAAAGAGTGCCAAACAAACAGGAGTTTAACCCATTTCAGTAAAGAGGAGAGTTTCAGACAGGAGTTTAACCCATTTCAGTAAAGAGGAGAGTTTCAGACAGGAGTTTAACCCATTTCAGTAAAGAGGAGAGTTTCAGACAGGAGTTTAACCCATTTCAGTAAAGAGGAGAGTTTCAGACAGGAGTTTAACCCATTTCAGTAAAGAGGAGAGAGAGTTCCAGACAGGAGTTTAACCCATTTCAGTAAAGAGGAGAGAGAGTTCCAGACAGGAGTTTAACCCATTTTAGTAAAGAGGAGAGAGAGTTCCAGACAGGAGTTTAACCCATTTCAGTAAAGAGGAGAGAGAGTTCTTGTTATGATCCCAATTCAGGTTGCCACCGGACAAGCCTGATCCCAGGGTGGAACCCAGATTGATAGATCCTAACTTTTAACTTGTTTGTTTAGATACGTGGAGACGGGCTGCTGAACAGAGTCACAGGAGTCGGCTGATGAACTTTTAACAAAAACATAAGTCATTTATTAAACAAGAAAAGATGAACTATATTACAATATTCCTTCAGCCACAACTATACCTTTACAGGTGTATACAGATCTGTAAGGTTAACATAAGTTACCAAGCTATCTTATACTCTAATGTTCACAGTAAGTACAGTCCTTGTACTACTAAGCACCATGTGGGCAGACACACCGCACTCTGAAACCAAGTGACAGATGCCACCTCAATCAGATGCTATGGATCACTCCTCAACTCCCTCCAGACGTTTATCGCACTGTGAGCCAACCAGTCTCACTGAACTTCGTCCTTCGCTTGAGGGTTTCCAATTTCCACTCCTCAAGATCTCGCCTTGGAATCTTCTCCCAAACCTATGCTTTCTCACCGACGTCTTCCACAAGGGTTCACCTTTAGAGTTTCGACTTCTCCATCTCATGTTCCTCTCCCTGGGTCACCACATGCATTCAAGCTGTCTTTCATGTACTCTCTCTCACCGACTCAGCAGTCAACAGTAACACTGCTTCACATGCCCACAGCAAAGAGTTACAGACCTTCAGCCTTTCACTTTAAATCTGCTTCCTTTAAACTTGAAGCTTGGAGCCTTCTCTCTGTTCCTTACTTTCAATTCCACAGAACAGGACCTCTTCCAGGTTCCTGCCCTTCCTTTGACTAGAATGTTTGCTTGGGACTTTCCCCTGTTCCACTCCCCTGGATTTTGGGGTTTTTCTTTAGCTTGGGACTGGCTGTCTGTCCCCTTTGCTCCAGTCTCTCCTGGCAGCAACTTTCACAACCAACGGAACTCAAACAGCTTCCAAAATCAAACTTCTGGTATTTTTTGTTTTTTTTCCTGTGTGTGTCTGTGGGAAGGGCCTGCCTTCCTGGACCCCTGTTGCTAGGCAACAGCATTGTTTTTTTTCTAATCTTGTGTTTGCTTAACTCCTTAAGTCATAAAACTCTCAAAATGAAACTAAAACTCATTTTGACTTTTTCTTAACACACAGATACAGAAATACAAATGAAACTTAAACATTAAAGCTAAAACTCCTCCCTAACACCCACAAAATACCGATATAACTTACTTAAACTATCTCTATTTCCTAACACTGTAAACAGACAGGAATTTAACCCATTTCAGTAAAGGGGTGAGAGAGGGCTAGGAAAAGGTATTCAATATAAAGCTGCTTCCTGTATGAGTCTAGTAAAACTGGAAGTCAGAAATAGAGGCAGGTTTCACTGAAGTTAGGTAAATGGTTGAAACGTTAAATTAATTTTTTTTTATTCATTCATGGGATGTGGTCTTCGCTGGCTGGGCCAGCATTTATTGCCCATCCCTAGTTGCCCTTGAGAAGGTGGTGATGAGCTGCCTTCTTGAACCACTGCAGTCCTTGTGGTGTAGGTACACCCACAGCGCTGTTAGGGAGGAATAGAACTATTCATTACATGAACAATCTCCTATCCAACATCACTGGTTTCCAAGATCCTAAAGAGTTTAGCATTCACTGTATCAGAGTAAGTTAAAGGGATTTAGAACTAATAAATCTCTTAACTAGAGGAAATATATCTCCCAAAGTGATGAAGCTGGAGAAATCTCCAGGCCCCGGTGAAGTTCTACAGTAAACAAGGGAAACATCTGTTTTAAAAGCACTGTGCTGGACAGTGACAGAGCCCTGGTCCAAGGGGAAATAATCTACTCCAGGTTAACAGAAAATACTCTGCATGTATCCTGCTCAAACAAATCTCCACAAGCAGTCAAATGACCTTAGAAATATTGAAATTTCTTATAGGTTGATTTATTTCAGGGAGCTTTGGATAAAGTTCCATTTGGAAAACTGCTAACTAAACTGAAGGGCAGAAATCCAAGGTGCTACATTGGTTAGGAAGCTTGTTAAATGATAGGGACTAGAGGGAGCTCATGGGAGATGTGAGATCAGTGTGAGGGATGTGTGGAATAGGGTTAACAGGGGTTAGTGTGTGGATCCTATTGGTGCTAATAGATAAAGATGTGAGCTCAGTGTGAGGGATGTGTGGAATAGGGTTAACAGGGGTTAGTGTGCAGATCCTATTGGTGCTAATAGATAAAGATGCATAACTCTTCCTGACAAAGACATAACTAAGCAGAGAGCCGCATAATTTGCAAGTCTAGTCCATTCCTCATAATGCAGGCTTCACCATGCTGTTTCTGTGTTGCTCGGTTTATTTATATAGGAGAGAGTCACCCAGGCTATTTGATTTCTCTCTCTTTTGGAATTATTGTATAAAATACGGGCCCATTAGCCAGCACTGACAGCTCTTTTTATCATTTGCTCTGTTCGCCCTCGAAGCATTTGGTCTTACAGAATCACAGAATTATTATGGCGTAGAAGTAGGCCATTCAGTCCACCATGTCTGCATCGGCTCTCTGGGCATTTTAACATGGTGCCAATCTCCTGCCTTTTCCCTGTAACCCTGCACATTGTTTGTATTTAAATAATCATCCAATGCCTTCTTGAAGTCCTCAATTGAACCCGCCTCCTGGTGATGCGAACCGGAACTCCCAGTGCATCTCCTGGTGATGCCACCCGGAACTCCCAGCGTCTCTCCTGGTGAAACAACCCGGAAATCATAGTGCCTCTCCTGGTGAAACAACCCGGAACTCCCAGTGCCTCTCCTGGTTAAACAACCGGGAACTCCCAGTGCCTCTTCTGTAGAAACAACCCGGAACTCCCAGTGCCTCTCCTGGTGATACAACCCGGAACTACCAACGCCTCTCCTGGTGAAACAGCCCGGAACTCCCAGCGCCTCTCCTGGTGAAACGACCCGGAATTCCCAGTGCCTCTCCTGGTGAAACAACCCGGAACTCCCAGTGCCTCTCCTGTAGAAACAACCCGGAACTCCCAGTGCCTCTTCTGGTTAAACAACCCGGAACTCCCAGTGCCTCTCCTGGTTAAACAACCCGGAACTCCCAGTGCCTCATCTGGTTAAACAACACGGAACTCCCAGTGCCTCTCCTGGAGAAACAACCTGGAACTCCCAGTGTCTCTCCTGGTGAAACAACCCGGAACTCCCAGCGCCACTCCTGGTGAAACAACCCGGAACTCCCAGCGCCACTCCTGGTGAAACAACCCGGAACTCCCAGAGTCTCTCCTGGTGAAACAACCCGGAACTCCCAGTGCCTCTCCTGGTGAAACAACCCGGAACTCCCACCGCCTCTCCTGGTTAAACAACCCGGAACTCCCAGTGCCTCTCCTGGTGAAACAACCCTGAACTCCCAGTGCCTCTCCTGGTGAAACAACCCGGAACTCCCAGAGCCTCTCCTGGTTAAACAACCCGGAACTCCCAGTGCCCCTCCTGGTGAAGCCACCCAGAACTCCCAGTGCCTCTCCTGGTGATGCCACCCGGAACTCCCAGTGCCTCTCCTGGTGAACAAACCCGGGGCTCCCAGCGCTTCTCCTGGTGAAACAACCCGGAACTCCCAGTGCCTCTACTGGTGAAACAACCCGGAACTCCCAGCGCCTCTCCTGGTTAAACAAACCGGAACTCCCAGTGCCTATTCTGGTGAAACAACACGGGGCTCCCAGTGCCTCTCCTGGTGATGCCACCCGGAACTCACAGTGCCTCTCCTGGTGAAACAACGTGGGTCTCCCAGTGCCTCTCCTGGTTAAACAACACGGAACACCCAGCGCCTCTCCTGGTGAAACAACCCGGAACTCCCAGTGCCTCTCCTGGTGAAACAACCCAGAACTCCCAGCGCCTCTCCAGTAGAAACAACCCGGAACTCCCAGTGCCTCTCCTGTAGAAACAACACGGAACTCCCAGTGCCTCTCCTGATGAAACAACCCGGAACTCCCAGCGCCTCTCCTGGTGAAACAACGTGGGGCTCCCAGTGCCCCTCCTGGTTAAACAACCCGGAACTCCCAGTGCCTCTCCTGGTGAAACAAGCCGGAACTCCCAGTGCCTCTCCTGGTGAAACAAACCGGAACTCCCAGTGCCTCTCCTGGTGATGCGACCCAGAACTCCCAGTGCCTCGTCTGGAGAAACAATTCGGAACTCCCAGTGCCTCTCATGGTGAAACAACACAGAATTCCAGTGCCTCTCCAGGTGAAACAACCCGGAACTCCCAACGCCTCTCCTGGTTAAACAACTCGGAACTCCCAGTGCCTATCCTGGTGAAACAAACCGGAACTCCCATCGCCTCCCCTGGTTAAACAACCCGGAACTCCCAGCGCTTCTCCTGGTGAAACATCCCGGAACTCCCAGTGCCTCTCCTGGTGAAACAACCCAGAATTCCAGTGCCTCTCCTGGTGAAACAACCCGGAACTCCCATTGCATCTCCTGGTTAAACAACTCGGAACTCCCAGTGCCTATCCTGGTGAACAAACCCGGGGCTCCCAGCGCTTCTGCAGGTGAAACAACCCGGAACTCCCAGTGCCTCTCCTGGTGAAACAACCCAGAATTCCAGTGCCTCTCCTGGTGAAACAACCCGGAACTCCCATTGCCTCTCCTGGTTAAACAACTCGGAACTGCCACTGCCTATCCTGGTGAAACAACCCGGGGCTCCCAGTGCCTCTCCTGGTGATGCCACCAGGAACTCACAGTGACTCTCCTGGTCAAACAACCAGGAAAACCCAGCGCCTATCCTGGTGAAACAACCCGGAACTCCCAGTACCTCTGCTGGTGAAACAACCCGGGGATCCCAGGGCCTCTCCTGGTTAAACAACTCGGAACACCCAGTGCCTCTCCTGGTTAAACAACCCGGAACTCCCAGTGCCTCTCCTGGTGAAACAACCCGGAACTCCCAGTGCCTCTCCTGGTGAAACAACCCGGAACTCCCAGTGCCTCTCCTGGTTAAACAACCCGAAACTCCCAGTGCCTCACCTGGAGAAACAACCCGGAACTCCGAGTGCCTCTCGCGGTGAAACAACCCGGAACTCGCAGTGCCTCTCCTGGTTAAACAACCCGGAACTCCCAGTGCCTCTCCTGGTGAAACAACCCGGAACTCCCACCGCCTCTCTTGGTTAAACAACCCGGAACTCCCAGTGCCTCTCCTGGTGAAACAACCCGGAACTCCCAGTGCCTCTCCTGGTGAAACAACCCGGAACTCCCAGCGCCTCTCCTGGTTAAAAAACCCGGAACTGCCAGTGCCTCTCCTGGTGAAGCCACCCGGAACTCCCAGTGCCTCTCCTGGTGATGCCACCCGGAAAACCCAGTGCCTCTCCTGGTGAACAAACCCGGGGCTCCCAGCGATTCTCCTGGTGAAACAACCCGGAACTCCCAGTGCCTCTACTGGTGAAACAACCCGGAACTCCCAGCGCCTCTCCTGGTTAAACAAACCGGAACTCCCAGTGCCTATCCTGGTGAAACAACACGGGGCTCCCAGTGCCTCTCCTGGTGATGCCAACCGGAACTCCCAGTGCCTCTCCAGGTGAAACAACCCGGGGCTCCCAGTGCCTCTCCTGGTGATGCCACCCGGAACTCCCAGTGCCTCTCCTGGTGAAACAACGTGGGGCTCCCAGTGCCTCTCCTGGTTAAACAACACGGAACACCCAGCGCCTCTCCTGGTGAAACAACCCGGAACTCCCAGTGCCTCTCCTGGTGAAACAACCCGGAACTCCCAGCACCTCTCCTGTAGAAACAACCCGGAACTCCCAGTGCCTCTCCTGTAGCAACAACCCGGAACTCCCAGTGCCTCTCCTGATGAAACAACCCGGAACTCCCAGCACCTCTCCTGGTGAAACAACGTGGGGCTCCCAGTGCCCCTCCTGGTGAAACAACCCGGAACTCCCAGTGCCTCTCCTGGTGAAACAACCGGGAACTCCCAGTGCCTCTCCTGGTGAAAAAAACCGGAACTCCCAGTGCCTCTCCTGGTGATGCGACCCAGAACTCCCAGTGCCTCTCCTGGAGAAACAATTCGGAACTCCCAGTGCCTCTCCTGGTGAAACAACACAGAATTCCATTGCCTCTCCTGGTGAAACAACCCGGAACTCCCAACGCCTCTCCTGGTTAAACAACTCGGAACTCCCAGTGCCTATCCTGGTGAAACAAACCGGAACTCCCATCGCCTCCCCTGGTTAAACAACCCGGAACTCCCAGCGCTACTCCTGGTGAAACATCCCGGAACTCCCAGTGCCTCTCCTGGTGAAACAACCCAGAATTCCAGTGCCTCTCCTGGTGAAACAACCCGGAACTCCCATTACCTCTCCTGGTTAAACAACTCGGAACTCCCAGTGCCTATCCTGGTGAACAAACCAGGGGCTCCCAGCGCTTCTCCAGGTGAAACAACCCGGAACACCCAGTGCCTCTCCTGGTGAAACAACCCAGAATTCCAGTGCCTCTCCTGGTGAAACAACCCGGAACTCCCATTGCCTCTCCTGGTTAAACAACTCGGAACTCCCAGTGCCTATCCGGGTGAAACAACCCGGGGCTCCCAGTGCCTCTCCTGGTGATGCCACCCGGAACTCACAGTGACTCTCCTGGTCAAACAACCAGGAAAACCCAGCGCCTCTCCTGGTGAAACAACCCGGTACTCCCAGTGCCTCTGCTGGTGAAACAACCCGGGACTCCCAGTGCCTCTCCTGGTGAAACAACCCGGAACTCCCAGTGCCTCTCCTGTTGAAACAACCCGGGGCTCCCAGTGCCACTCCTGGTGAAACAACCCGGAACTCCCAGTGCCTCTCCTTGTGAAACAACCCGGAACTCCCAGTGCCTAGCCTGGTGATACATCCCGGAATTCCCAGTGCCTCTCCTGGTGAAACAACCCGGAACTCCCAGTGCCTCTCCTGGTTAAACAACCCGGAAAGCCCAGTGCCTCACCTGGTTAAACAACACGGAACTCACAGTGCCTCTCCTCGAGAAACAACCCGGAACTCCGAGTGCCTCTCGTGGTGAAACAACCCGGAACTCCCAGTGCCTCTCCTGGTTAAACAACCCGGAACTCCCAGTGTCTCTCCTGGTGAAACAAACTGGAACTCCCAGCGCCACTCCTGGTGAAACAACCCGGAACTCCCAGAGTCTCTCCTGGTGAAACAACCCGGATCTCCCAGTGCCTCTCCTGGTGAAACAACCCGGAACTCCCACCGCCTCTCCTGGTGAAACAACCCGGAACTCCCAGTGCCTCTCCTGGTGAAACAACCCGGAACTCCCAGTGCCTCTCCTGATGAAACAACCCGGAACTCACAGCGCCTCTCCTGGTGAACAAACCCGGGGCTCCCAGCGCTACTCCTGGTGAAACAACCCGGAACTCCCAGTGCCTCTACTGGTGAAACAACCCGGAACTCCCAGCGCCTCTCCTGGGTAAACAAACCGGAACACCCAGTGCCTATCCTGGTGAAACAACACGGGGCTCCCAGTGCCTCTCCTGGTGATGCCACCCGGATCTCCCAGTGCCTCTCCTGGTGAAACAACCCGGGGCTCCCAGTGCCTCTCCTGGTGATGCCACCCGGAACTCCCAGTGCCTCTCCTGGTGAAACAACGTGGGGCTCCCAGTGCCTCTCCTGGTTAAACAACACGGAACACCCAGCGCCTCTCCTGGTGAAACAACCCGGAACTCCAAGTGCCTCTCCTGGTGAAACAACCCGGAACTCCCAGCGCCTCTCCTGTAGAAACAACCCGGAACTCCCAGTGCCTCTCCTGTAGAAACAACGCGGAACTCCCAGTGCCTCTCGTGATGAAACAACCCGGAACTCCCAGCGCCTCTCCTGCTGAAACAACGTTGGGCTCCCAGTGCCCCTCCTGGTTAAACAACCTGGAACTCCCAGTGCCTCTCCTGGTGAAACAAACCGGAACTCCCAGTGCCTCTCCTGGTGATGCGACCCAGAACTCCCAGTGCCTCTCCTGGAGAAACAATTCGGAACTCCCAGTGCCACTCCTGGTGAAACAACACAGAATTCCAGTGCCTCTCCTGGTATAACAACCCGGAACTCCCAACGCCTCTCCTGGTTAAACAACTCGGAACTCCCAGTGCCTATCCTGGTGAAACAAACCGGAACTCCCACCGCCTCCCCTGGTTAAACAACCCGGAACTCCCAGTGCCTATCCTGGTGAACAAACCCGGGGCTCCCAGCGCTTCTCCAGGTGAAACAACCCGGAACTCCCAGTGCCTCTCCTGGTGAAACAACCCAGAATTCCAGTGCCTCTCCTGGTGAAACAACCCGGAACTCCCATTGCCTCTCCTGGTTAAACAACTCGGAACTCCCAGTGCCTCTCCTGGTGAAAGAACCCGGAACTCCCAGTGCCTCTCCTGGTGAAACAACCCGGAACTCCCAGCGCCTCTCCTGGTTAAAAAACCCGGAACTCCCAGTGCCTCTCCTGGTGAAGCCACCCGGAACTCCCAGTGCCTCTCCTGGTGATGCCACCCGGAAAACCCAGTGCCTCTCCTGGTGAACAAACCCGGGGCTCCCAGCGCTTCTCCTGGTGAAACAACCCGGAACTCCCAGTGCCTCTACTGGTGAAACAACCCGGAACTCCCAGTGGCTCTCCTGTAGAAACAACCCGGAACTCCCAGTGCCTCTCCTGATGAAACAACCCGGAACTCCCAGCGCCTCTCCTGGTGAAACAACGTGGGGCTCCCAGTGCCCCTCCGGGTGAAACAACCCGGAACTCCCAGTGCCTCTCCTGGAGAAACAATTCGGAACTCCCAGTGCCTCTCCTGGTGAAACAACACAGAATACCATTGCCTCTCCTGGTGAAACAACCCGGAACTCCCAACGCCTCTCCTGGTTAAACAACTCGGAACTCCCAGTGCCTATCCTGGCGAAACAAACCGGAACTCCCATCGCCTCCCCTGGTTAAACAACCCGGAACTCCCAGCGCGACTCCTGGTGAAACATCCCGGAACTCCCAGTGCCTCTCCTGGTGAAACAACCCAGAATTCCAGTGCCTCTACTGGTGAAACAACCCGGAACTCCCATTGCCTCTCCTGGTTAAACAACTCGGAACTCCCAGTGCCTCTCCTGGTGAACAAACCCGGGGCTCCCAGCGCTTCTCCAGGTGAAACAACCCGGAACTCCCAGTGCCTCTCCTGGTGAAACAACCCAGAATTCCAGTGCCTCTCCTGGTGAAACAACCCGGAACTCCCATTGCCTCTCCTGGTTAAACAACTCGGAACTCCCAGTGCCTATCCTGGTGAAACAACCCGGGGCTCCCAGTGCCTCTCCTGGTGATGCCAACCGGAACTCACAGTGACTCTCCTGGTCAAACAACCAGGAAAACCCAGCGCCTCTCCTGGTGAAACAACCCGGTACTCCCAGTGCCTCTGCTGGTGAAACAACCCGGGACTCACAGTGCCTCTCCTGGTTAAACAACCCGGAACTCCCAGTGCCTCTCCTGGTGAAACAACCCGGAACTCCCAGTGCCTCTCCTGTTGAAACAACCCGGGGCTCCCAGTGCCACTCCTGGTGAAACAACCCGGAACTCCCAGTGCCTCTCCTTGTGAAACAACCCGGAACTCCCAGTGCCTAGCCTGGTGATACATCCCGGAATTCCCAGTGCCTCTCCTTGTGAAACAACCCGGAACTCCCAGTGCCTCTACTGGTGAAACAACCCGGAACTCCCAGAGCCTCTCCTGGTTAAACAAACCGGATCTCCCAGTGCCTATCCTGGTGAAACAACACGGGGCTCCCAGTGCCTCTCCTGGTGATGCCAACCGGATCTCCCAGTGCCTCTCCTGGTGAAACAACCCGGGGATCCCATTGCCTCTCCTGGTGATGCCACCCGGAACTCCCAGTGCCTCTCCTGGTGAAACAACGTGGGGCTCCCAGTGCCTCTCCTGGTTAAACAACACGGAACACCCAGCGCCTCTCCTGGTGAAACAACCCGGAACTCCCAGTGCCTCTCCTGGTGAAACAACCCGGAACTCCCAGCGCCTCTCCTGTAGAAACAACCCGGAACTCCCAGTGCCTCTCCTGTAGAAACAACGCTGAACTCCCAGTGCCTCTCGTGATGAAACAACCCGGAACTCCCAGCGACTCTCCTGGTGAAACAACGTTGGGCTCCCAGTGCTCCTCCTGGTTAAACAACCCGGAAATCCCAGTGCCTCTCCTGGTGAAACAAGCCGGAAGTCCCAGTGCCTCTCCTGGTGAAACAAACCGGAACTCCCAGTGCCTCTCCTGGTGATGCGACCCAGAACTCCCAGCGCCTCTCCTGTAGAAACAACCCGGAACTCCCAGTGCCTCTCCTGTAGAAACAACACGGAACTCCCAGTGCCTCTCGTGATGAAACAACCCGGAACTCCCAGCGCCTCTCCTGGTGAAACAACGTTGGGCTCCCAGTGCTCCTCCTGGTTAAACAACCCGGAAATCCCAGTGCCTCTCCTGGTGAAACAAGCCGGAAGTCCCAGTGCCTCTCCTGGTGAAACAAACCGGAACTCCCAGTGCCTCTCCTGGTGATGCGACCCAGAACTCCCAGTGCCTCTCCTGGAGAAACAATTAGGAACTCCCAGTGCCTCTCCTGGTGAAACAACACAGAATTCCAGTGCCTCTCCTGGTGAAACAACCCGGAACTCCCAACGCCTCTCCTGGTTAAACAACTCGGAACTCCCAGTGCCTCTCCTGGTGAAACAACCCGGACCTCCCAGCGCCTCTCCTGGTTAAACAACCCGGAACTCCCGGTGCTTCTCCTGGTGAAACAACGTGGGGCTCCCAGTGCCTCACCTGGTTAAACAACACGGAACTCCCAATGCCTCTCCTGTAGAAACAACCCGGAACTCCCAGTGCCTCTCCTGCTGAAACAACCCGGAACTCCCAGTGCCTCTCCTGCTGAAACAACCCTGAACTCTCCGCGCCTCTCCTGTAGAAACAACCCGGAACTCCCAGTGCCGTTCCTGGTTAAACAACCCGGAACTCCCAGTGCCTCTCCTTGTGAAACAACCAGGAACTCCCAGTGCCTAGCCTGGTCATACATCCCGGAATTCCCAGTGCCTCTCCTGGTGAAACAACCCGGAACTTCCAGTGCCTCTCCTGGTGAAACAACCCGGAACTCCCAGTGCCTCACCTGGTTAAACAAAACGGAACTCCCAGCGCCTCTCCTGGTTAAACAACCCGGAACTCCCAGCGCTTCTCCTGGTGAAACATCCCGGAACACCCAGTGCCTCTCCTGGTTAAACAACCCGGAACTCCCAATGCCTCTCCTGGTGAAACAACCCGGAACTCCGAGTGCCTCTCCTCGTGAAACAACCCGGATCTCCCAGCGCCTCTCCTGGTTAAACAACCCGGAACTCCCAGTGACACTCCTGGTGAAAGAACCCGGAACTCCCAGTGCCTCTCCTGGTGAAAAAACCCGGAAACCCCAGTGCCTCTCCTGGTGAAACAACCCGCATCTCCCAGCGCCTCTCCTGGTTAAACAACCCGGAAATCCCGGTGCCTCTCCTGGTGAAACAACGTGGGGCTCCCAGTGCCTCACCTGGTTAAACAACACGGAACTCCCAATGCCACTGCTGTAGAAACAACCCGGAACTCCCAGTGCCTCTCATGCTGAAACAACCCGGAACTCCCAGTGTCTCTCCTGGTGAAACAACCCTGAACTCTCCGCGCCTCTCCTGTAGAAACAACCCGGAACTCCCAGTGCCGCTCCTGGTTAAACAACCTGGAACTCCCAGTGCCACACCTGGTTAAACAACCCAGAACTCCCAGTGCCTCTCCTGGTGAAACAACCCGGATCTCCCAGCGCCTCTCCTGGTGAAACAACCCGGAACTCCCAGTGCCTCTCCTGGTGATGCCACCCGGAACTCCCAGTGCCTCTCCAGTAGAATCAACACGGAAATCCCAGAGCCTCACCTGGTGAAACAACCTGGATCTCCCAGCGCCTCTCCTGGTGAAACAACCCGGAACTCCCAGTGCCTCTCCTGTAGAAACAACCTGGAAATCCCAGTTCCTCTCCTTGTGAAATAACCCGGGGCTCCCAGTGCCTCTCCTGGTTAAACATCCCGGAACTCCCAATGCCTGTCCTGTAGAAACAACCCGGAACTCCCAGTGCCTCTCCTGGTTAAACAACCCGGGGCTCCCAGTGCCTCTCCTGGTGAAACAACCCGGAACTCCCAGCACCTCTCCTGTAGAAACAACCCGGAACTCCCAGTGCCTCTCCTGTAGCAACAACCCGGAACTCCCAGTGCCTCTCATGATGAAACAACCCGGAACTCCCAGCACCTCTCCTGGTGAAACAACGTGGGGCTCCCAGTGCCCCTCCTGGTGAAACAACCCGGAACTCCCAGTGCCTCTCCTGGTGAAACAACCGGGAACTCCCAGTGCCTCTCCTGGTGAAACAAACCGGAACTCCCAGTGCCTCTCCTGGTGATGCGACTCAGAACTCCCAGTGCCTCTCCTGGAGAAACAATTCGGAACTCCCAGTGCCTCTCCTGGTGAAACAACACAGAATTCCAGTGCCTCTCCTGGTGAAACAACCCGGAACTCCCAACGCCTCTCCTGGTTAAACAACTCGGAACTCCCAGTGCCTATCCTGGTGAAACAAACCGGAACTCCCATCGCCTCCCCTGGTTAAACAACCCGGAACTCCCAGCGCTACTCCTGGTGAAACATCCCGGAACTCCCAGTGCCTCTCCTGGTGAAACAACCCAGAATTCCAGTGCCTCTCCTGGTGAAACAACCCGGAACTCCCATTACCTCTCCTGGTTAAACAACTCGGAACTCCCAGTGCCTATCCTGGTGAACAAACCAGAGGCTCCCAGCGCTTCTCCAGGTGAAACAACCCGGAACACCCAGTGCCTCTCCTGGTGAAACAACCCAGAATTCCAGTGCCTCTCCTGGTGAAACAACCCGGAACTCCCATTGCCTCTCCTGGTTAAACAACTCGGAACTCCCAGTGCCTATCCGGGTGAAACAACCCGGGGCTCCCAGTGCCTCTCCTGGTGATGCCACCCGGAACTCACAGTGACTCTCCTGGTCAAACAACCAGGAAAACCAAGCGCCTCTCCTGGTGAAACAACCCGGTACTCCCAGTGCCTCTGCTGGTGAAACAACCCGGGACTCCCAGTGCCTCTCCTGGTTAAACAACCCGGAACTCCCAGTGCCTCTCCTGTTGAAACAACCCGGGGCTCCCAGTGCCACTCCTGGTGAAACAACCCGGAACTCCCAGTGCCTCTCCTTGTGAAACAACCCAGAACTCCCAGTGCCTAGCCTGGTGATACATCCCGGAATTCCCAGTGCCTCTCCTGGTGAAACAACCCGGAACTCCCAGTGCCTCTCCTGGTTAAACAACCCGGAAAGCCCAGTGCCTCACCTGGTTAAACAACACGGAACTCACAGTGCCTCTCCTCGAGAAACAACCCGGAACTCCGAGTGCCTCTCGTGGTGAAACAACCCGGAACTCCCAGTGCCTCTCCTGGTTAAACAACCCGGAACTCCCAGTGTCTCTCCTGGTGAAACAAACCGGAACTCCCAGCGCCACTCCTGGTGAAACAACCCGGAACTCCCAGAGTCTCTCCTGGTGAAACAACCCGGAACTCCCAGTGCCTCTCCTGGTGAAACAACCCGGAACTCCCACCGCCTCTCCTGGTGAAACAACCCGGAACTCCCAGTGCCTCTCCTGGTGAAACAACCCGGAACTCCCAGTGCCTCTCCTGATGAAACAACCCGGAACTCACAGCGCCTCTCCTGGTGAACAAACCCGGGGCTCCCAGCGCTACTCCTGGTGAAACAACCCGGAACTCCCAGTGCCTCTACTGGTGAAACAACCCGGAACTCCCAGCGCCTCTCCTGGGTAAACAAACCGGAACACCCAGTGCCTATCCTGGTGAAACAACACGGGGCTCCCAGTGCCTCTCCTGGTGATGCCACCCGGATCTCCCAGTGCCTCTCCTGGTGAAACAACCCGGGGCTCCCAGTGCCTCTCCTGGTGATGCCACCCGGAACTCCCAGTGCCTCTCCTGGTGAAACAACGTGGGGCTCCCAGTGCCTCTCCTGGTTAAACAACACGGAACACCCAGCGCCTCTCCTGGTGAAACAACCCGGAACTCCAAGTGCCTCTCCTGGTGAAACAACCCGGAACTCCCAGCGCCTCTCCTGTAGAAACAACCCGGAACTCCCAGTGCCTCTCCTGTAGAAACAACGCGGAACTCCCAGTGCCTCTCGTGATGAAACAACCCGGAACTCCCAGCGCCTCTCCTGCTGAAACAACGTTGGGCTCCCAGTGCCCCTCCTGGTTAAACAACCTGGAACTCCCAGTGCCTCTCCTGGTGAAACAAACCGGAACTCCCAGTGCCTCTCCTGGTGATGCGACCCAGAACTCCCAGTGCCTCTCCTGGAGAAACAATTCGGAACTCCCAGTGCCTCTCCTGGTGAAACAACACAGAATTCCAGTGCCTCTCCTGGTATAACAACCCGGAACTCCCAACGCCTCTCCTGGTTAAACAACTCGGAACTCCCAGTGCCTATCCTGGTGAAACAAACCGGAACTCCCACCGCCTCCCCTGGTTAAACAACCCGGAACTCCCAGTGCCTATCCTGGTGAACAAACCCGGGGCTCCCAGCGCTTCTCCAGGTGAAACAACCCGGAACTCCCAGTGCCTCTCCTGGTGAAACAACCCAGAATTCCAGTGCCTCTCCTGGTGAAACAACCCGGAACTCCCATTGCCTCTCCTGGTTAAACAACTCGGAAGTCCCAGTGCCTCTCCTGGTGAAAGAACCCGGAACTCCCAGTGCCTCACCTGGTGAAACAACCCGGAACTCCCAGCGCCTCTCCTGGTTAAAAAACCCGGAACTCCCAGTGCCTCTCCTGGTGAAGCCACCCGGAACTCCCAGTGCCTCTCCTGGTGATGCCACCCGGAAAACCCAGTGCCTCTCCTGGTGAACAAACCCGGGGCTCCCAGCGCTTCTCCTGGTGAAACAACCCGGAACTCCCAGTGCCTAGCCTGGTGAAACAACCCGGAACTCCCAGTGCCTCTCCTGGTGAAACAACCCGGAACTCCCAGCGCCTCTCCTGTAGAAACAACCCGGAACTCCCAGTGCCTCTCCTGTAGAAACAACCCGGAACTCCCAGTGCCTCTCCTGATGAAACAACCCGGAACTCCCAGCGCCTCTCCTGGTGAAACAACGTGGGGCTCCCAGTGCCCCTCCTGGTGAAACAACCCGGAACTCCCAGTGCCTCTCCTGGTGAAACAACCCGGAACTCCCAGTGCCTCTCCTGGAGAAACAATTCGGAACTCCAAGTGCCTCTCCTGGTGAAACAACACAGAATTCCATTGCCTCTCCTGGTGAAACAACCCGGAACTCCCAACGCCTCTCCTGGTTAAACAACTCGGAACTCCCAGTGCCTATCCTGGCGAAACAAACCGGAACTCCCATCGCCTCCCCTGGTTAAACAACCCGGAACTCCCAGCGCGACTCCTGGTGAAACATCCCGGAACTCCCAGTGCCTCTCCTGGTGAAACAACCCAGAATTCCAGTGCCTCTACTGGTGAAACAACCCGGAACTCCCATTGCCTCTCCTGGTTAAACAACTCGGAACTCCCAGTGCCTCTCCTGGTGAACAAACCCGGGGCTCCCAGCGCTTCTCCAGGTGAAACAACCCGGAACTCCCAGTGCCTCTCCTGGTGAAACAACCCAGAATTCCAGTGCCTCTCCTGGTGAAACAACCCGGAACTCCCATTGCCTCTCCTGGTTAAACAACTCGGAACTCCCAGTGCCTATCCTGGTGAAACAACCCGGGGCTCCCAGTGCCTCTCCTGGTGATGCCAACCAGAACTCACAGTGACTCTCCTGGTCAAACAACCAGGAAAACCCAGCGCCTCTCCTGGTGAAACAACCCGGTACTCCCAGTGCCTCTGCTGGTGAAACAACCCGGGACTCCCAGTGCCTCTCCTGGTTAAACAACCCGGAACTCCCAGTGCCTCTCCTGGTGAAACAACCCGGAACTCCCAGTGCCTCTCCTGTTGAAACAACCCGGGGCTCCCAGTGCCACTCCTGGTGAAACAACCCGGAACTCCCAGTGCCTCTCCATGTGAAACAACCCGGAACTTCCAGTGCCTAGCCTGGTGATACATCCCGGAATTCCCAGTGCCTCTCCTTGTGAAACAACCCGGAACTCCCAGTGCCTCTACTGGTGAAACAACCCGGAACTCCCAGCGCCTCTCCTGGTTAAACAAACCGGATCTCCCAGTGCCTATCCTGGTGAAACAACACGGGGCTCCCAGTGCCTCTCCTGGTGATGCCAACCGGATCTCCCAGTGCCTCTCCTGGTGAAACAACGTGGGGCTCCCAGTGCCTCTCCTGGTTAAACAACACGGAACACCCAGCGCCTCTCCTGGTGAAACAACCCGGAACTCCAAGTGCCTCTCCTGGTGAAACAACCCGGAACTCCCAGCGCCTCTCCTGTAGAAACAACCCGGAACTCCCAGTGCCTCTCCTGTAGAAACAACGCGGAACTCCCAGTGCCTCTCGTGATGAAACAACCCGGAACTCCCAGCGCCTCTCCTGGTGAAACAACGTTGGGCTCCCAGTGCTCCTCCTGGTTAAACAACCCGGAAATCCCAGTGCCTCTCCTGGTGAAACAAGCCGGAAGTCCCAGTGCCTCTCCTGGTGAAACAAACCGGAACTCCCAGTGCCTCTCCTGGTGATGCGACCCAGAACTCCCAGTGCCTCTCCTGGAGAAACAATTAGGAACTCCCAGTGCCTCTCCTGGTGAAACAACACAGAATTCCAGTGCCTCTCCTGTTGAAACAACTCGGAACTCCCAACGCCTCTCCTGGTTAAACAACTCGGAACTCCCAGTGCCTCTCCTGGTGAAACAACCCGGACCTCCCAGCGCCTCTCCTGGTTAAACAACCCGGAACTCCCGGTGCCTCTCCTGGTGAAACAACGTGGGGCTCCCAGTGCCTCACCTGGTTAAACAACACGGAACTCCCAATGCCTCTCCTGTAGAAACAACCCGGAACTCCCAGTGCCTCTCCTGCTGAAACAACCCGGAACTCCCAGTGCCTCTCCTGCTGAAACAACCCTGAACTCTCCGCGCCTCTCCTGTAGAAACAACCCGGAACTCCCAGTGCCGTTCCTGGTTAAACAACCCGGAACTCCCAGTGCCTCTCCTTGTGAAACAACCAGGAACTCCCAGTGCCTAGCCTGGTCATACATCCCGGAATTCCCAGTGCCTCTCCTGGTGAAACAACCCGGAACTCCCAGTGCCTCTCCTGGTGAAACAACCCGGAACTCCCAGTGCCTCACCTGGTTAAACAAAACGGAACTCCCAGCGCCTCTCCTGGTTAAACAACCCGGAACTCCCAGCGCTTCTCCTGGTGAAACATCCCGGAACTCCCAGTGCCTCTCCTGGTTAAACAACCCGGAACTCCCAATGCCTCTCCTGGTGAAACAACCCGGAACTCCGAGTGCCTCTCCTCGTGAAACAACCCGGATCTCCCAGCGCCTCTCCTGGTTAAACAACCCGGAACTCCCAGTGACACTCCTGGTGAAAGAACCCGGAACTCCCAGTGCCTCTCCTGGTGAAAAAACCCGGAAACCCCAGTGCCTCTCCTGGTGAAACAACCCGCATCTCCCGGCGCCTCTCCTGGTTAAACAACCCGGAACTCCCAGTGCCTCTCCTGGTGATGCGACCCAGAACTCCCAGTGCCTCTCCTGGAGAAACAATTCGGAACTCCCAGTGCCTCTCCTGGTGAAACAACACAGAATTCCAGTGCCTCTCCTGGTATAACAACCCGGAACTCCCAACGCCTCTCCTGGTTAAACAACTCGGAACTCCCAGTGCCTATCCTGGTGAAACAAACCGGAACTCCCACCGCCTCCCCTGGTTAAACAACCCGGAACTCCCAGTGCCTATCCTGGTGAACAAACCCGGGGCTCCCAGCGCTTCTCCAGGTGAAACAACCCGGAACTCCCAGTGCCTCTCCTGGTGAAACAACCCAGAATTCCAGTGCCTCTCCTGGTGAAACAACCCGGAACTCCCATTGCCTCTCCTGGTTAAACAACTCGGAAGTCCCAGTGCCTCTCCTGGTGAAAGAACCCGGAACTCCCAGTGCCTCACCTGGTGAAACAACCCGGAACTCCCAGCGCCTCTCCTGGTTAAAAAACCCGGAACTCCCAGTGCCTCTCCTGGTGAAGCCACCCGGAACTCCCAGTGCCTCTCCTGGTGATGCCACCCGGAAAACCCAGTGCCTCTCCTGGTGAACAAACCCGGGGCTCCCAGCGCTTCTCCTGGTGAAACAACCCGGAACTCCCAGTGCCTAGCCTGGTGAAACAACCCGGAACTCCCAGTGCCTCTCCTGGTGAAACAACCCGGAACTCCCAGCGCCTCTCCTGTAGAAACAACCCGGAACTCCCAGTGCCTCTCCTGTAGAAACAACCCGGAACTCCCAGTGCCTCTCCTGATGAAACAACCCGGAACTCCCAGCGCCTCTCCTGGTGAAACAACGTGGGGCTCCCAGTGCCCCTCCTGGTGAAACAACCCGGAACTCCCAGTGCCTCTCCTGGTGAAACAACCCGGAACTCCCAGTGCCTCTCCTGGAGAAACAATTCGGAACTCCAAGTGCCTCTCCTGGTGAAACAACACAGAATTCCATTGCCTCTCCTGGTGAAACAACCCGGAACTCCCAACGCCTCTCCTGGTTAAACAACTCGGAACTCCCAGTGCCTATCCTGGCGAAACAAACCGGAACTCCCATCGCCTCCCCTGGTTAAACAACCCGGAACTCCCAGCGCGACTCCTGGTGAAACATCCCGGAACTCCCAGTGCCTCTCCTGGTGAAACAACCCAGAATTCCAGTGCCTCTACTGGTGAAACAACCCGGAACTCCCATTGCCTCTCCTGGTTAAACAACTCGGAACTCCCAGTGCCTCTCCTGGTGAACAAACCCGGGGCTCCCAGCGCTTCTCCAGGTGAAACAACCCGGAACTCCCAGTGCCTCTCCTGGTGAAACAACCCAGAATTCCAGTGCCTCTCCTGGTGAAACAACCCGGAACTCCCATTGCCTCTCCTGGTTAAACAACTCGGAACTCCCAGTGCCTATCCTGGTGAAACAACCCGGGGCTCCCAGTGCCTCTCCTGGTGATGCCAACCAGAACTCACAGTGACTCTCCTGGTCAAACAACCAGGAAAACCCAGCGCCTCTCCTGGTGAAACAACCCGGTACTCCCAGTGCCTCTGCTGGTGAAACAACCCGGGACTCCCAGTGCCTCTCCTGGTTAAACAACCCGGAACTCCCAGTGCCTCTCCTGGTGAAACAACCCGGAACTCCCAGTGCCTCTCCTGTTGAAACAACCCGGGGCTCCCAGTGCCACTCCTGGTGAAACAACCCGGAACTCCCAGTGCCTCTCCATGTGAAACAACCCGGAACTTCCAGTGCCTAGCCTGGTGATACATCCCGGAATTCCCAGTGCCTCTCCTTGTGAAACAACCCGGAACTCCCAGTGCCTCTACTGGTGAAACAACCCGGAACTCCCAGCGCCTCTCCTGGTTAAACAAACCGGATCTCCCAGTGCCTATCCTGGTGAAACAACACGGGGCTCCCAGTGCCTCTCCTGGTGATGCCAACCGGATCTCCCAGTGCCTCTCCTGGTGAAAGAACCCGGGGATCCCAGTGCCTCTCCTGGTGATGCCACCCGGAACTCCCAGTGCCTCTCCTAGTGAAACAACGTGGGGCTCCCAGTGCCTCTCCTGGTTAAACAACACGGAACACCCAGCGCCTCTCCTGGTGAAACAACCCGGAACTCCAAGTGCCTCTCCTGGTGAAACAACCCGGAACTCCCAGCGCCTCTCCTGTAGAAACAACCCGGAACTCCCAGTGCCTCTCCTGTAGAAACAACGCGGAACTCCCAGTGCCTCTCGTGATGAAACAACCCGGAACTCCCAGCGCCTCTCCTGGTGAAACAACGTTGGGCTCCCAGTGCTCCTCCTGGTTAAACAACCCGGAAATCCCAGTGCCTCTCCTGGTGAAACAAGCCGGAAGTCCCAGTGCCTCTCCTGGTGAAACAAACCGGAACTCCCAGTGCCTCTCCTGGTGAAACAACCCAGAATTCCAGTGCCTCTACTGGTGAAACAACCCGGAACTCCCATTGCCTCTCCTGGTTAAACAACTCGGAACTCCCAGTGCCTCTCCTGGTGAACAAACCCGGGGCTCCCAGCGCTTCTCCAGGTGAAACAACCCGGAACTCCCAGTGCCTCTCCTGGTGAAACAACCCAGAATTCCAGTGCCTCTCCTGGTGAAACAACCCGGAACTCCCATTGCCTCTCCTGGTTAAACAACTCGGAACTCCCAGTGCCTATCCTGGTGAAACAACCCGGGGCTCCCAGTGCCTCTCCTGGTGATGCCAACCAGAACTCACAGTGACTCTCCTGGTCAAACAACCAGGAAAACCCAGCGCCTCTCCTGGTGAAACAACCCGGTACTCCCAGTGCCTCTGCTGGTGAAACAACCCGGGACTCCCAGTGCCTCTCCTGGTTAAACAACCCGGAACTCCCAGTGCCTCTCCTGGTGAAACAACCCGGAACTCCCAGTGCCTCTCCTGTTGAAACAACCCGGGGCTCCCAGTGCCACTCCTGGTGAAACAACCCGGAACTCCCAGTGCCTCTCCATGTGAAACAACCCGGAACTTCCAGTGCCTAGCCTGGTGATACATCCCGGAATTCCCAGTGCCTCTCCTTGTGAAACAACCCGGAACTCCCAGTGCCTCTACTGGTGAAACAACCCGGAACTCCCAGCGCCTCTCCTGGTTAAACAAACCGGATCTCCCAGTGCCTATCCTGGTGAAACAACACGGGGCTCCCAGTGCCTCTCCTGGTGATGCCAACCGGATCTCCCAGTGCCTCTCCTGGTGAAAGAACCCGGGGATCCCAGTGCCTCTCCTGGTGATGCCACCCGGAACTCCCAGTGCCTCTCCTAGTGAAACAACGTGGGGCTCCCAGTGCCTCTCCTGGTTAAACAACACGGAACACCCAGCGCCTCTCCTGGTGAAACAACCCGGAACTCCAAGTGCCTCTCCTGGTGAAACAACCCGGAACTCCCAGCGCCTCTCCTGTAGAAACAACCCGGAACTCCCAGTGCCTCTCCTGTAGAAACAACGCGGAACTCCCAGTGCCTCTCGTGATGAAACAACCCGGAACTCCCAGCGCCTCTCCTGGTGAAACAACGTTGGGCTCCCAGTGCTCCTCCTGGTTAAACAACCCGGAAATCCCAGTGCCTCTCCTGGTGAAACAAGCCGGAAGTCCCAGTGCCTCTCCTGGTGAAACAAACCGGAACTCCCAGTGCCTCTCCTGGTGATGCGACCCAGAACTCCCAGTGCCTCTCCTGGAGAAACAATTAGGAACTCCCAGTGCCTCTCCTGGTGAAACAACACAGAATTCCAGTGCCTCTCCTGTTGAAACAACCCGGAACTCCCAACGCCTCTCCTGGTTAAACAACTCGGAACTCCCAGTGCCTCTCCTGGTGAAACAACCCGGACCTCCCAGCGCCTCTCCTGGTTAAACAACCCGGAACTCCCGGTGCCTCTCCTGGTGAAACAACGTGGGGCTCCCAGTGCCTCACCTGGTTAAACAACACGGAACTCCCAATGCCTCTCCTGTAGAAACAACCCGGAACTCCCAGTGCCTCTCCTGCTGAAACAACCCGGAACTCCCAGTGCCTCTCCTGCTGAAACAACCCTGAACTCTCCGCGCCTCTCCTGTAGAAACAACCCGGAACTCCCAGTGCCGTTCCTGGTTAAACAACCCGGAACTCCCAGTGCCTCTCCTTGTGAAACAACCAGGAACTCCCAGTGCCTAGCCTGGTCATACATCCCGGAATTCCCAGTGCCTCTCCTGGTGAAACAACCCGGAACTCCCAGTGCCTCTCCTGGTGAAACAACCCGGAACTCCCAGTGCCTCACCTGGTTAAACAAAACGGAACTCCCAGCGCCTCTCCTGGTTAAACAACCCGGAACTCCCAGCGCTTCTCCTGGTGAAACATCCCGGAACTCCCAGTGCCTCTCCTGGTTAAACAACCCGGAACTCCCAATGCCTCTCCTGGTGAAACAACCCGGAACTCCGAGTGCCTCTCCTCGTGAAACAACCCGGATCTCCCAGCGCCTCTCCTGGTTAAACAACCCGGAACTCCCAGTGACACTCCTGGTGAAAGAACCCGGAACTCCCAGTGCCTCTCCTGGTGAAAAAACCCGGAAACCCCAGTGCCTCTCCTGGTGAAACAACCCGCATCTCCCGGCGCCTCTCCTGGTTAAACAACCCGGAACTCCCAGTGCCTCTCCTGCTGAAACAACCTGGAACTCCCAGTGCCTCACCTGGTTAAACAACCCAGAACTCCCAGTGCCTCTCCTGGTGAAACAACCCGGATCTCCCAGCGCCTCTCCTGGTGAAACAACCCGGAACTCCCAGTGCCTCTCCTGGTGATGCCACCCGGAACTCCCAGTGCCTCTCCTGTAGAATCAACACGGAACTCCCAGAGCCTCACCTGGTGAAACAACCTGGATCTCCCAGCGCCTCTCCTGGTGAAACAACCCGGAACTCCCAGTGCCTCTCCTGTAGAAACAACCTGGAAATCCCAGTTCCTCTCCTTGTGAAATAACCCGGGGCTCCCAGTGCCTCTCCTGGTTAAACATCCCGGAACTCCCAATGCCTGTCCTGTAGAAAGAACCCGGAACTCCCAGTGCCTCTCCTGGTTAAACAACCCGGGGCTCCCAGTGCCTCTACTGGTGAAACAACCCGGAACTCCCAGTGCCTCTCCTGGTGAATCAACCCGATCTCCCAGTGCCTCTACTGGTGAAACAATGTGGGGCTCCCAGCGCCTCTGCTGGTGAAACATTCCGGAAGTTCCAGTGCCTCTCCTGGTGAAACAGCCCGGATCTGCCAGAGCCTCTCCTGTAGAACCAACCCGGAACTCCCAGTGCCTCTCCTGGTGAAACAACGCGGGGCTACCAGTGCCTCTCCTGGTGAAACAACCCGGAACGCCCAGTGCCTCTCCTGGTGAAACAACTCGGGGCTAACAGTGCCTCTGCTGTTAAAACAACCCGGAACTCCCAGTGCCTCTCCTGTTTAAACAACCCGGAACTCCCAGTGCCTCTCCTGGTTAAACAACCCGGAAATCCCAGTGCCTCTCCTGTTTAAACAACCCGGAACTCCCAGTGCCTCTCCTGAAGAAACAACCCGGAACACCCAGTGCCTCGTGTGGTTAAACAACCCGGACCTCCCAGCGCCTCTCCTGGTTAAACAACCCGGAACTCCCAGTGACACTCCTGGTGAAAGAACCCGGAACTCCCAGTGCCTCTCCTGGTGAAACAACCCGGAAACCCCAGTGCCTCGCCCGGTGAAACAACCTGGATCTCCCAGCGCCTCTCCTGGTTAAACAACCCGGAACTCCCGGTGCCTCTCCTGGTGAAACAACGTGGGGCTCCCAGTGCCTCACCTGGTTAAACAACACGGAACTCCCAATGCCTCTCCTGTAGAAACAACCCGGAACTCCCAGTGCCACTCCTGGTGAAACAACCCGGAACTCCCAGTGCCTCTCCTGGTGAAACAACCCTGAACTCCCCGCGCCTCTCCTGTAGAAACAACCCGGAACTCCCAGTGCCGCTCCTGGTTAAACAACCCGGAACTCCCAGTGCCTCACCTGGTTAAACAACCCAGAACTCCCAGTGCCTCTCCTGGTGAAACAACCCGGATCTCCCAGCGCCTCTCCTGGTGAAACAACCCGGAAATCCCAGTGCCTCTCCTGGTGAAACAACCCGGAACTCCCAGTGCCTCTCCTGGTGAAAGAACCCGGGTCTCCCAGGGCCTCTCCTGGTTAAACAACCCGGAACACCCAGTGCCTCTCCTGGTGAAACAACCCGGAAATCCCAGTGCCTCACCTGGTTAAACAACCCGGAACTCCCAGTGCCTCTCCTGGTGAAAGAACCCGGGTCTCCCAGGGCCTCTCCTGGTTAAACAACCCGGGTCACCCAGTGCCTCTCCTCGTGAAACAACCCGGAAATCCCAGTGCCTCACCTGGTTAAACAACCCGGAACTCCCAGTGCCTCTCCTGGTGATGCCACCCGGAACTCCCAGTGCCTCTCCTGTAGAATCAACACGGAACTCCCAGAGCCTCACCTGGTGAAACAACCTGGATCTCCCAGCGCCTCTCCTGGTGAAACAACCCGGAACTCCCAGTGCCTCTCCTGTAGAAACAACCTGGAAATCCCAGTTCCTCTCCTTGTGAAATAACCCGGGGCTCCCAGTGCCTCTCCTGGTTAAACATCCCGGAACTCCCAATGCCTGTCCTGTAGAAACAACCCGGAACTCCCAGTGCCTCTCCTGGTTAAACAACCCGGGGCTCCCAGTGCCTCTACTGGTGAAACAACCCGGAACTGCCAGTGCCTATACTGGTGAAACAACCCGGAACTCCCAGTGCCTCTCCTGGTGAATCAACCCGATCTCACAGTGCCTCTACTGGTGAAACAATGTGGGGCTCCCAGCGCCTCTGCTGGTGAAACATTCCGGAAGTTCCAGTGCCTCTCCTGGTGAAACAGCCCGGATCTGCCAGAGCCTCTCCTGTAGAACCAACCCGGAACTCCCAGTGCCTCTCCTGGTGAAACAACGCGGGGCTACCAGTGCCTCTCCTGTTTAAACAACCCGGAACTCCCAGTGCCTCTCCTGGTGAAACAACCCGGAACGCCCAGTGCCTCTCCTGGTGAAACAACTCGGGGCTAACAGTGCCTCTGCTGTTAAAACAACCCGGAACTCCCAGTGCCTCTCCTGATTAAACAACCCGGAACTCCCAGTGCCTCTCCTGATGAAACAACCCGGAACACCCAGTGCCTCGTGTGGTTAAACAACCCGGAACTCCCAGCGCCTCTCCTGGTTAAACAACCCGGAACTCCCAGTGACACTCCTGGTGAAAGAACCCGGAACTCCCAGTGCCTCTCCTGGTGAAACAAACCGGAACTCCCAGTGCCTCTCCTGGTGATGCGACCCAGAACTCCCAGTGCCTCTCCTGGAGAAACAATTAGGAACTCCCAGTGCCTCTCCTGGTGAAACAACACAGAATTCCAGTGCCTCTCCTGGTGAAACAACCCGGAACTCCCAACGCCTCTCCTGGTTAAACAACTCGGAACTCCCAGTGCCTCTCCTGGTGAAACAACCCGGAGCTCCCAGTGCCTCACCTGGTTAAACAACACGGAACTCCCAATGCCTCTCCTGTAGAAACAACCCGGAACTCCCAGTGCCTCTCCTGCTGAAACAACCCGGAACTCCCAGTGCCTCTCCTGCTGAAACAACCCTGAACTCTCCGCGCCTCTCCAGTAGAAACAACCCGTAACTCCCAGTGCCGTTCCTGGTTAAACAACCCGGAACTCCCAGTGCCTCTCCTTGTGAAACAACCAGGAACTCCCAGTGCCTAGCCTGGTCATACATCCCGGAATTCCCAGTGCCTCTCCTGGTGAAACAACCCGGAACTCCCAGTGCCTCTCCTGGTTAAACAACCCGGAACTCCCAGTGCCTCACCTGGTTAAACAAAACGGAACTCCCAGCGCCTCTCCTGGTTAAACAACCCAGAACTCCCAGCGCTTCTCCTGGTGAAACATCCCGGAACTCCCAGTGCCTCTCCTGGTGAAACAACCCGGAACTCCCAATGCCTCTCCTGGTGAAACAACCCGGAACTCCGAGTGCCTCTCCTCGTGAAACAACCCGGATCTCCCAGCGCCTCTCCTGGTTAAACAACCCGGAACTCCCAGTGACACTCCTGGTGAAAGAACCCGGAACTCCCAGTGCCTCTCCTGGTGAAAAAACCCGGAAACCCCAGTGCCTCTCCTGGTGAAACAACCCGGATCTCCCAGCGCCTCTCCTGGTTAAACAACCCGGAAATCCCGGTGCCTCTCCTGGTGAAACAACGTGGGGCTCCCAGTGCCTCACCTGGTTAAACAACACGGAACTCCCAATGCCTCTCCTGTAGAAACAACCCGGAACTCCCAGTGCCTCTCCTGCTGAAACAACCCGGAACTCCCAGTGTCTCTCCTGGTGAAACAACCCTGAACTCTCCGCGCCTCTCCTGTAGAAACAACCCGGAACTCCCAGTGCCGCTCCTGGTTAAACAGCCTGGAACTCCAAGTGCCTCACCTGGTTAAACAACCCAGAACTCCCAGTGCCTCTCCTGGTGAAACAACCCGGATCTCCCAGCGCCTCTCCTGGTGAAACAACCCGGAACTCCCAGTGCCTCACCTGGTTAAACAACCCGGAACTCCCAGTGCCTCTCCTGGTGATGCCACCCGGAACTCCCAGTGCCTCTCCTGTAGAATCAACACGGAACTCCCAGTGCCACTCCTGGTGAAACAACCCGGAACTCCCAGTGCCTCTCCTGGTGAAACAACACGGAACTCCCAGCACCTCTCCTGGTTAAACAACACGGAACTCCCAGTGCCACTCCTGGTGAAACAACCCGGAACTCCCAGTGCCTCTCCTGGTGAAACAACACGGAACTCCCAGCACCTCTCCTGGTTAAACAACCCGGAACTCCCAATGCCTCTCCTGTAGAAACAACCCGGAACTCCCAGTGCCACTCCTGGTGAAACAACCCGGAACTCCCAGTGCCTCTCCTGGTGAAACAACACGGAACTCCCAGCACCTCTCCTGGTTAAACAACCCGGAACTCCCAGTGCCTCTCCTGGTGAAACAATCCGGACCTCCCAGCGCCTCTACTGTAGAAACAACCCGGAACTCCCAGTGCCTCAACTGTAGAAACAACCCGGAAATCCCAGTGCCTCACCTGGTGTTGCCACCCGGAACTCCCAGTGCCTCACCTGGTTAAACAACCCGGAACTCCCCGTGCATCTCCTGGTTAAACAACACATAACTCCCAGAGCCTCTCCTGTAGAAGCAACCCGGAATCCCAGTGCCTCTCCTGTAGAAACAACCCGGAAACCCCAGTGACTCTCCTGGTGAAACAACGCGGAACTCCTAGCGCCTCTCCAGGTGAAACAACCCGGAACTCCCAATGCCTCTCCTGTAGAAACAACCCGGAACTCCCAGAGCCTCTCCTGGTGAAACAACCCGGAACTCCCAATGCCTCTCCTGGTGAAACAACCCTGAACTCCCCGCGCCTCTCCTGTAGAAACAACCCGGAACTCCCAGTGCCGCTCCTGGTTAAACAACACGAAACTCCCAAGGCCTCACCTGGTTAAACAACCCAGAACTCCCAGTGCCTCTCCTGGTGAAACAACCCTGATCTCCCAGCGCCTCTCCTGGTGAAACAACCCGGAAATCCAAGTGCCTCTCCTGGTGAAACAACCCGGAACTCGCAGTGCCTCTCCTGGTTAAACAACCCGGGTCACCCAGTGCCTCTCCTGGTGAAACAACCCGGAACTCCCAGTGCCTAAGCTGGTTAAACAACCCGGAACTCCCAGTACCTCTCCTGGTGATGCCACCCGGAACTCCCAGTGCCTCTCCTGTAGAATCAACCCGGAACTCCCAGAGCCTCTCCTGGTGAAACAACCCGGATCTCCCAGCGCCTCTCCTGGTGAAACAAGCCGGAACTCCCAGTGCCTCTCCTGTAGAAACAACCTGGAAATCCCAGTTCCTCTCCTTGTGAAATAACCCGGGGCTCCCAGTGCCTCTCCTGGTTAAACATCCCGGAACTCCCAATGCCTGTCCTGTAGAAACAACCCGGAACTCCCAGTGCCTCTCCTGGTTAAACAACCCGGGGCTCCCAGTGCCTCTCCTGGTTAAAAAACCCGGAACTCCAAGTGCCTCTCCTGGTGAAACAACCCGGAACTCCCAGTGCCTATACTGGTGAAACAACCCGGAACTCCCAGTGCCTCTCCTGGTGAATCAACCCGATCTCCCAGTGCCTCTCCTGGTGAAACAATGTGGGGATCCCAGCGCCTCTCCTGGTGAAACAATCCGGAAGTTCCAGTGCCTCTCCTGGTGAAACAGCCCGGAACTCCCAGAGCCTCTCCTGTAGAACCAACCCGGAACTCCCAGTGCCTCTCCTGGTGAAACAACTCGGGGCTAACAGTGCCTCTCCTGTTTAAACAACCCGGAACTCCCAGTGCCTCTCCTGTTTAAACAACCCGGAAATCCCAGTGCCTCTACTGGAGAAACAACCCGGAACTCACAGCGCCTCTCCTGGTGAAACAACCCGGAACTCCCAGTGCCTCTCCTGGTGAAAAAACACGGGGCTCCCAGTGCCTCTCCTGGTGATACGACCCGGAACTCCCAGTGCCTCTCCTGGTGAAACAACCCAGAGCTCCCAGTGCCTCTCCTGGTGAAACAACCCGGGGCTCCCAGTGCCTCTCCAGGTGAAACAACCCGGAACTCCCAGTGCCTCTCCTGGTGAAACAACCCGGGGCTACCAGTGCCTCTCCTGTTTAAACAACCAGGAACTCCCAGTGCCTCTCCTGGTGAAACAACCCGGAACTCCCAGCGCCTCACCTGTAGAAACAACCCGGAACTCCCAGTGCCACACTTGGTGATACAACCCGGAATTCCCAGTGCTTCTCCTGGTGAAACAACCCGGAACTCCCAGTGCCTCTCCTGGTGAAACAACCCTGAACTCCCAGTGCCTCTCCTGGTGAAACAACACGGAACTCCCAGCACCTCTCCTGGTTAAACAACCCGGAACTCCCAGTGCTTCTCCTGGTGAAACAATCCGGACCTCCCAGCGCCTCTACTGTAGAAACAACCCGGAACTCCCAGTGCCTCAACTGTAGAAACAACCCGGAAATCCCAGTGCCTCACCTGGTGTTGCCACCCGGAACTCACAGTGCCTCTCCTGTAGAATCAACCCGGAACTCCCAGTGCCTCACCTGGTTAAACAACCCGGAACTCCCCGTGCATCTCCTGGTTAAACAACCCATAACTCCCAGTGCCTCTCCTGTAGAAGCAACCCGGAATCCCAGTGCCTCTCCTGTAGAAACAACCCGGAAACCCCAGTGACTCTCCTGGTGAAACAACCCGGAACTCCTAGCGCCTCTCCAGGTGAAACAACCCGGAACTCCCAGTGCCTCACCATTAGAAACAACCCGGTACTCACAGTGCCTCTCCTGGTGAAAAAACCCGGAACTCCCAGTGCCTCTCCTGGTGAAACAACCCGGAACTCCCAGTGCCTCTCCTGGTTAAACAACCCGGAACTCCCAGTGCCTCTTCTGGTTAAACAACCCGGAACTCCCAATGCCTCTCCTGGAGAAACAATTCGGAACTCCCAGTGCCTCTCCTGGTGAAACAACACAGAATTCCATTGCCTCTCCTGGTGAAACAACCCGGAACTCCCAACGCCTCTCCTGGTTAAACAACTCGGAACTCCCAGTGCCTATCCTGGTGAAACAAACTGGAACTCCCATCGCCTCCCCTGGTTAAACAACCCGGAACTCCCAGCGCTACTCCTGTTGAAACATCCCGGAACTCACAGTGCCTCTCCTGGTGAAACAACCCAGAATTCCAGTGCCTCTACTGGTGAAACAACCCGGAACTCCCATTGCCTCTCCTGGTTAAACAACTCGGAACTCCCAGTGCCTCTCCTTGTGAAACAACCCGGAACTCCCAGTGCCTAGCCTGGTGATACATCCCGGAATTCCCAGTGCCTCTCCTTGTGAAACAACCCGGAAATCCCAGTGCCTCTCCTGGTGAAACAACCCGGAACTCCCAGTGCCTCTCCTGGTGAAACAACCCGGGTCACCCAGTGCCTCTCCTGGTGAAACAACCCAGAGCTCCCAGTGCCTCTCCTGGTGAAACAACCCGGAACTCCCAGTGCCTCTCCTGGTGAAACAACCCGGGTCACCCAGTGCCTCTCCTGGTGAAACAACCCAGAGCTCCCAGTGCCTCTCCTGGTGAAACAACCCGGGGCTCCCAGTGCCTCTCCAGGTGAAACAACCCGGAACTCCCAGCGCCTCACCTGGTTAAACAACCCGGAACTCCCAGTGCCTCTCGTGATGAAACATCCCGGAAGTCCCAGCGCCTCTCCTGGTGAAACAACGTTGGGCTCCCAGTGCTCCTCCTGGTTAAACAACCCGGTAATCCCAGTGCCTGTCCTGGTGAAACAAGCCGGAACTCCCAGTGCCTCTCCTGGTGAAACAAACCGGAACTCCCAGTGCCTCTCCTGATGATGCGACCCAGAACTCCCAGTGCCTCTCCTGGAGAAACAATTAGGAACTCCCAGTGCCTCTCCTGGTGAAACAACACAGAATTCCAGTGCCTCTCCTGGTGAAACAACCCGGAACTCCCAACGCCTCTCCTGGTTAAAGAACTCGGAACTCCCAGCGCCTCTGCTGGTTAAACAACCCGGAACTCCCGGTGCCTCTCCTGGTGAAACAACGTGGGGCTCCCAGTGCCTCACCTGGTTAAAAAACACGGAACTCCCAATGCCTCTCCTGTAGAAACAACCCGGAACTCCCAGTGCCTCTCCTGCTGAAACAACCCGGAACTCCCAGTGCCTCTCCTGGTGAAACAACCCTGAACTCTCCGCGCTTCTCCTGTAGAAACAACACGGAACTCCCAGTGCCGTTCCTGGTTAAACAACGCGGAACTCCCAGTGCCTCTCCTGGTGGAACAACCCGGATCTCCCAGCGCCTCTCCTGGTTAAACAACGCGGAACTCCCAGTGCCTCTCCTGGTGAAACAACCCGGAACTCCGAGTGCCTCTCCTCGTGAAACAACCCGGATCTCCCAGCGCCTCTCCTGGTTAAACAACCCGGAACTCCCAGTGACACTCCTGGTGAAAGAACCCGGAACTCCCAGTGCCTCTCCTGGTGAAACAACGCGGATCTCCCAGCGCCTCTCCTGGTTAAACAACCCGGAACTCCCGGTGCCTCTCCTGGTGAAACAACGTGGGGCTCCCAGTGCCTCACCTGGTTAAACAACACGGAACTCCCAATGCCTCTCCTGTAGAAACAACCCGGAACTCCCAGTGCCTCTCCTGCTGAAACAACCCGGAATTCCCAGTGCCTCTCCTGGTGAAACAACCCTGAACTCTCCGCGCCTCTCCTGTAGAAACAACCCGGAACTCCCAGTGTCGCTCCTGGTTAAACAACCTGGAACTCCCAGTGCCTCACCTGGTTAAACAACCCAGAACTCCCAGGGCCTCTCCTGGTGAAACAACCCGGATCTCCCAGCGCCTCTCCTGGTGAAACAACCCGGAAATCCCAGTGCCTCTCCTGGTGAAACAATCCGGAACTCCCAGTGCCTCTCCTGGTTAAACAACCCGGGTACCCAGTGCCTCTCCTGGTGAAACAACCCGGAACTCCCAGTGCCTCACCTGGTTAAACAACCCGGAACTCCCAGTGCCTCTCCTGGTGATGCCACCCGGAACTCCCAGTGCCTCTCCTGTAGAATCAACACGGAAATCCCAGAGCCTCACCTGGTGAAACAACCTGGATCTCCCAGCGCCTCTCCTGGTGAAACAACCCGGAACTCCCAATGCCTGTCCTGTAGAAACAACCCGGAACTCCCAGTGCCTATACTGGTGAAACAACCCGGAACTCCCAGTGCCTCTCCTGGTGAATCAACCCGATCTCCCAGTGCCTCTCCTGGTGAAACAATGTGGGGCTCCCAGCGCCTCTGCTGGTGAAACATTCCGGAAGTTCCAGTGCCTCTCCTGGTGAAACAGCCCGCATCTCCCAGTGCCTCTCCTGGTGAAACAACGCGGGGCTACCAGTGCCTCTCCTGTTTAAACAACCCGGAACTCCCAGTGCCTCTCCTGGTGAAACAACCCGGAACGCCCAGTGCCTCTCCTGGTGAAACAACTCGGGGCTAACAGTGCCTCTGCTGTTAAAACAACCCGGAACTCCCAGTGCCTCTCCTGTTTAAACAACCCGGAACTCCCAGTGCCTCTCCTGATGAAACAACCCGGAACACCCAGTGCCTCGTGTGGTTAAACAACCCGGAACTCGCAGCGCCTCTCCTGGTTAAACAACCCGGAACTCCCAGTGACACTCCTGGTGAAAGAACCCGGAACTCCCAGTGCCTCTCCTGGTGAAACAACCCGGAAACCCCAGTGCCTCGCCCGGTGAAACAACCCGGATCTCCCAGCGCCTCTCCTGGTTAAACAACCCGGAACTCCCGGTGCCTCTCCTGGTGAAACAACGCGGGGCTCCCAGTGCATCACCTGATTAAACAACACGGAACTCCCAATGCCTCTCCTGTAGAAACAACCCGGAACTCCCAGTGGCACTCCTGGTGAAACAACCCGGAACTCCCAGTGCCTCTCCTGGTGAAACAACCCTGAACTCCCCGCGCCTCTCCTGTAGAAACAACCCGGAACTCCCAGTGCCGCTCCTGGTTAAACAACCCGGAACTCCCAATGCCTCTCCTGGTGAAACAACCCGGATTTCCCAGCGCCTCTCCTGATGAAACAACCCGGAAATCCCAGTTCCTCTCCTGGTGAAACAACCCGGAACTCCCAGTGCCTCTCCTGGTGAAACAAACCGGGTCTCCCAGGGCCTCTCCTGGTTAAACAACCCGGAACTCCCAGTGCCTCTCCTGGTTAAACAACCCGGGTCACCCAGTGCCTCTCCTGGTGAAACAACCCGGAACTCCCAGTGCCTCACCTGGTTAAACAACCCGGAACTCCCAGTGCCTCTCCTGGTTAAACAACCCGGGGCTCCCAGTGCCTCTCCTGGTTAAAAAACCCGGAACTCCAAGTGCCACTCCTGGTGAAACAACCCGGAACTCCCAGTGCCTCTCCTGGTGAAACAACCCGGAACTCCCAGTGCCTCTCCTGGTGCATCAACCCGATCTCCCAGTGCCTCTACTGGTGAAACAATGTGGGGCTCCCAGCGCCTCTCCTGGTGAAACAATCCGGAAGTTCCAGTGCCTCTCCTGGTGAAACAGCCCGGATCTCCCAGAGCCTCTCCTGTAGAACCAACCCGGAACTCCCAGTGCCTCTCCTGGTGAAACAACCCGGGGCTACCAGTGCCTCTCCTGTTTAAACAACCAGGAACTCCCAGTGCCTCTCCTGGTGAAACAACCCGGAACGCCCAGTGCCTCTCCTGGTGAAACAACTCGGGGCTAACAGTGCCTCTCCTGTTAAAACAACCCGGAACTCCCAGTGCCTCTCCTGTTTAAACAACCCGGAACTCCCAGTGCCTCTCCTGGTGAAACAACCCTGAACTCCCAGTGCCTCTCCTGGTGAAACAACACGGAACTCCCAGCACCGCTCCTGGTTAAACAACCCGGAACTCCCAGTGCTTCTCCTGGTGAAACAATCCGGACCTCCCAGCGCCTCTACTGTAGAAACAACCCGGAACTCCCAGTGCCTCAACTGTAGAAACAACCCGGAAATCCCAGTGCCTCACCTGGTGTTGCCACCCGGAACTCACAGTGCCTCTCCTGTAGAATCAACCCGGAACTCCCAGTGCCTCACCTGGTTAAACAACCCGGAACTCCCCGTGCATCTCCTGGTTAAACAACCCATAACTCCCAGTGCCTCTCCTGTAGAAGCAACCCGGAATCCCAGTGCCTCTCCTGTAGAAACAAACCGGAAACCCCAGTGACTCTCCTGGTGAAACAACCCGGAACTCCTAGCGCCTCTCCAGGTGAAACAACCCGGAACTCCCAGTGCCTCACCATTAGAAACAACCCGGTACTCACAGTGCCTCTCCTGGTGAAAAAACCCGGAACTCCCAGTGCCTCTCCTGGTGAAACAACCCGGAACTCCCAGTGCCTCTCCTGGTTAAACAACCCGGAACTCCCAGTGCCTCTTCTGGTTAAACAACCCGGAACTCCCAGTGCCTCTCCTGGAGAAACAATTCGGAACTCCCAGTGCCTCTCCTGGTGAAACAACACAGAATTCCATTGCCTCTCCTGGTGAAACAACCCGGAACTCCCAACGCCTCTCCTGGTTAAACAACTCGGAACTCCCAGTGCCTATCCTGGTGAAACAAACTGGAACTCCCATCGCCTCCCCTGGTTAAACAACCCGGAACTCCCAGCGCTACTCCTGTTGAAACATCCCGGAACTCACAGTGCCTCTCCTGGTGAAACAACCCAGAATTCCAGTGCCTCTACTGGTGAAACAACCCGGAACTCCCATTGCCTCTCCTGGTTAAACAACTCGGAACTCCCAGTGCCTCTCCTTGTGAAACAACCCGGAACTCCCAGTGCCTAGCCTGGTGATACATCCCGGAATTCCCAGTGCCTCTCCTTGTGAAACAACCCGGAAATCCCAGTGCCTCTCCTGGTGAAACAACCCGGAACTCCCAGTGCCTCTCCTGGTGAAACAACCCGGGTCACCCAGTGCCTCTCCTGGTGAAACAACCCAGAGCTCCCAGTGCCTCTCCTGGTGAAACAACCCGGAACTCCCAGTGCCTCTCCTGGTGAAACAACCCGGGTCACCCAGTGCCTCTCCTGGTGAAACAACCCAGAGCTCCCAGTGCCTCTCCTGGTGAAACAACCCGGGGCTCCCAGTGCCTCTCCTGTAGAAACAACCCGGAACTCCCAGTGCCACTCCTGGTGAAACAACCCGGAACTCCCAGTGCCTCTCCTGGTGAAACAACACGGAACTCCCAGCACCTCTCCTGGTTAAACAACCCGGAACTCCCAGTGCCTCTCCTGGTGAAACAATCCGGACCTCCCAGCGCCTCTACTGTAGAAACAACCCGGAACTCCCAGTGCCTCAACTGTAGAAACAACCCGGAAATCCCAGTGCCTCACCTGGTGTTGCCACCCGGAACTCCCAGTGCCTCACCTGGTTAAACAACCCGGAACTCCCCGTGCATCTCCTGGTTAAACAACCCATAACTCCCAGAGCCTCTCCTGTAGAAGCAACCCGGAATCCCAGTGCCTCTCCTGTAGAAACAACCCGGAAACCCCAGTGACTCTCCTGGTGAAACAACGCGGAACTCCTAGCGCCTCTCCAGGTGAAACAACCCGGAACTCCCAATGCCTCTCCTGGTTAAACAACACGAAACTCCCAAGGCCTCACCTGGTTAAACAACCCAGAACTCCCAGTGCCTCTCCTGGTGAAACAACCCTGATCTCCCAGCGCCTCTCCTGGTGAAACAACCCGGAAATCCAAGTGCCTCTCCTGGTGAAACAACCCGGAACTCGCAGTGCCTCTCCTGGTTAAACAACCCGGGTCACCCAGTGCCTCTCCTGGTGAAACAACCCGGAACTCCCAGTGCCTAAGCTGGTTAAACAACCCGGAACTCCCAGTACCTCTCCTGGTGATGCCACCCGGAACTCCCAGTGCCTCTCCTGTAGAATCAACCCGGAACTCCCAGAGCCTCTCCTGGTGAAACAACCCGGATCTCCCAGCGCCTCTCCTGGTGAAACAAGCCGGAACTCCCAGTGCCTCTCCTGTAGAAACAACCTGGAAATCCCAGTTCCTCTCCTTGTGAAATAACCCGGGGCTCCCAGTGCCTCTCCTGGTTAAACATCCCGGAACTCCCAATGCCTGTCCTGTAGAAACAACCCGGAACTCCCAGTGCCTCTCCTGGTTAAACAACCCGGGGCTCCCAGTGCCTCTCCTGGTTAAAAAACCCGGAACTCCAAGTGCCTCTCCTGGTGAAACAACCCGGAACTCCCAGTGCCTATACTGGTGAAACAACCCGGAACTCCCAGTGCCTCTCCTGGTGAATCAACCCGATCTCCCAGTGCCTCTCCTGGTGAAACAATGTGGGGATCCCAGCGCCTCTCCTGGTGAAACAATCCGGAAGTTCCAGTGCCTCTCCTGGTGAAACAGCCCGGAACTCCCAGAGCCTCTCCTGTAGAACCAACCCGGAACTCCCAGTGCCTCTCCTGGTGAAACAACTCGGGGCTAACAGTGCCTCTCCTGTTTAAACAACCCGGAACTCCCAGTGCCTCTCCTGTTTAAACAACCCGGAAATCCCAGTGCCTCTACTGGAGAAACAACCCGGAACTCACAGCGCCTCTCCTGGTGAAACAACCCGGAACTCCCAGTGCCTCTCCTGGTGAAAAAACACGGGGCTCCCAGTGCCTCTCCTGGTGATACGACCCGGAACTCCCAGTGCCTCTCCTGGTGAAACAACCCAGAGCTCCCAGTGCCTCTCCTGGTGAAACAACCCGGGGCTCCCAGTGCCTCTCCAGGTGAAACAACCCGGAACTCCCAGTGCCTCTCCTGGTGAAACAACCCGGGGCTACCAGTGCCTCTCCTGTTTAAACAACCAGGAACTCCCAGTGCCTCTCCTGGTGAAACAACCCGGAACTCCCAGCGCCTCACCTGTAGAAACAACCCGGAACTCCCAGTGCCACACTTGGTGATACAACCCGGAATTCCCAGTGCTTCTCCTGGTGAAACAACCCGGAACTCCCAGTGCCTCTCCTGGTGAAACAACCCTGAACTCCCAGTGCCTCTCCTGGTGAAACAACACGGAACTCCCAGCACCTCTCCTGGTTAAACAACCCGGAACTCCCAGTGCTTCTCCTGGTGAAACAATCCGGACCTCCCAGCGCCTCTACTGTAGAAACAACCCGGAACTCCCAGTGCCTCAACTGTAGAAACAACCCGGAAATCCCAGTGCCTCACCTGGTGTTGCCACCCGGAACTCACAGTGCCTCTCCTGTAGAATCAACCCGGAACTCCCAGTGCCTCACCTGGTTAAACAACCCGGAACTCCCCGTGCATCTCCTGGTTAAACAACCCATAACTCCCAGTGCCTCTCCTGTAGAAGCAACCCGGAATCCCAGTGCCTCTCCTGTAGAAACAACCCGGAAACCCCAGTGACTCTCCTGGTGAAACAACCCGGAACTCCTAGCGCCTCTCCAGGTGAAACAACCCGGAACTCCCAGTGCCTCACCATTAGAAACAACCCGGTACTCACAGTGCCTCTCCTGGTGAAAAAACCCGGAACTCCCAGTGCCTCTCCTGGTGAAACAACCCGGAACTCCCAGTGCCTCTCCTGGTTAAACAACCCGGAACTCCCAGTGCCTCTTCTGGTTAAACAACCCGGAACTCCCAATGCCTCTCCTGGAGAAACAATTCGGAACTCCCAGTGCCTCTCCTGGTGAAACAACACAGAATTCCATTGCCTCTCCTGGTGAAACAACCCGGAACTCCCAACGCCTCTCCTGGTTAAACAACTCGGAACTCCCAGTGCCTATCCTGGTGAAACAAACTGGAACTCCCATCGCCTCCCCTGGTTAAACAACCCGGAACTCCCAGCGCTACTCCTGTTGAAACATCCCGGAACTCACAGTGCCTCTCCTGGTGAAACAACCCAGAATTCCAGTGCCTCTACTGGTGAAACAACCCGGAACTCCCATTGCCTCTCCTGGTTAAACAACTCGGAACTCCCAGTGCCTCTCCTTGTGAAACAACCCGGAACTCCCAGTGCCTAGCCTGGTGATACATCCCGGAATTCCCAGTGCCTCTCCTTGTGAAACAACCCGGAAATCCCAGTGCCTCTCCTGGTGAAACAACCCGGAACTCCCAGTGCCTCTCCTGGTGAAACAACCCGGGTCACCCAGTGCCTCTCCTGGTGAAACAACCCAGAGCTCCCAGTGCCTCTCCTGGTGAAACAACCCGGAACTCCCAGTGCCTCTCCTGGTGAAACAACCCGGGTCACCCAGTGCCTCTCCTGGTGAAACAACCCAGAGCTCCCAGTGCCTCTCCTGGTGAAACAACCCGGGGCTCCCAGTGCCTCTCCAGGTGAAACAACCCGGAACTCCCAGCGCCTCACCTGGTTAAACAACCCGGAACTCCCAGTGCCTCTCGTGATGAAACATCCCGGAAGTCCCAGCGCCTCTCCTGGTGAAACAACGTTGGGCTCCCAGTGCTCCTCCTGGTTAAACAACCCGGTAATCCCAGTGCCTGTCCTGGTGAAACAAGCCGGAACTCCCAGTGCCTCTCCTGGTGAAACAAACCGGAACTCCCAGTGCCTCTCCTGATGATGCGACCCAGAACTCCCAGTGCCTCTCCTGGAGAAACAATTAGGAACTCCCAGTGCCTCTCCTGGTGAAACAACACAGAATTCCAGTGCCTCTCCTGGTGAAACAACCCGGAACTCCCAACGCCTCTCCTGGTTAAAGAACTCGGAACTCCCAGCGCCTCTGCTGGTTAAACAACCCGGAACTCCCGGTGCCTCTCCTGGTGAAACAACGTGGGGCTCCCAGTGCCTCACCTGGTTAAAAAACACGGAACTCCCAATGCCTCTCCTGTAGAAACAACCCGGAACTCCCAGTGCCTCTCCTGCTGAAACAACCCGGAACTCCCAGTGCCTCTCCTGGTGAAACAACCCTGAACTCTCCGCGCTTCTCCTGTAGAAACAACACGGAACTCCCAGTGCCGTTCCTGGTTAAACAACGCGGAACTCCCAGTGCCTCTCCTGGTGGAACAACCCGGATCTCCCAGCGCCTCTCCTGGTTAAACAACGCGGAACTCCCAGTGCCTCTCCTGGTGAAACAACCCGGAACTCCGAGTGCCTCTCCTCGTGAAACAACCCGGATCTCCCAGCGCCTCTCCTGGTTAAACAACCCGGAACTCCCAGTGACACTCCTGGTGAAAGAACCCGGAACTCCCAGTGCCTCTCCTGGTGAAACAACGCGGATCTCCCAGCGCCTCTCCTGGTTAAACAACCCGGAACTCCCGGTGCCTCTCCTGGTGAAACAACGTGGGGCTCCCAGTGCCTCACCTGGTTAAACAACACGGAACTCCCAATGCCTCTCCTGTAGAAACAACCCGGAACTCCCAGTGCCTCTCCTGCTGAAACAACCCGGAATTCCCAGTGCCTCTCCTGGTGAAACAACCCTGAACTCTCCGCGCCTCTCCTGTAGAAACAACCCGGAACTCCCAGTGTCGCTCCTGGTTAAACAACCTGGAACTCCCAGTGCCTCACCTGGTTAAACAACCCAGAACTCCCAGGGCCTCTCCTGGTGAAACAACCCGGATCTCCCAGCGCCTCTCCTGGTGAAACAACCCGGAAATCCCAGTGCCTCTCCTGGTGAAACAATCCGGAACTCCCAGTGCCTCTCCTGGGTAAACAACCCGGGTACCCAGTGCCTCTCCTGGTGAAACAACCCGGAACTCCCAGTGCCTCACCTGGTTAAACAACCCGGAACTCCCAGTGCCTCTCCTGGTGATGCCACCCGGAACTCCCAGTGCCTCTCCTGTAGAATCAACACGGAAATCCCAGAGCCTCACCTGGTGAAACAACCTGGATCTCCCAGCGCCTCTCCTGGTGAAACAACCCGGAACTCCCAGTGCCTCTCCTGTAGAAACAACCTGGAAATCCCAGTTCCTCTCTCCTTGTGAAATAACCCGGGGCTCCCAGTGCCTCTCCTGGTTAAACATCACGGAACTCCCAATGCCTGTCCTGTAGAAACAACCCGGAACTCCCAGGTTCTATACTGGTGAAACAACCCGGAACTCCCAGTGCCTCTCCTGGTGAATCAACCCGATCTCCCAGTGCCTCTCCTGGTGAAACAATGTGGGGCTCCCAGCGCCTCTGCTGGTGAAACATTCCGGAAGTTCCAGTGCCTCTCCTGGTGAAACAGCCCGCATCTCCCAGTGCCTCTCCTGGTGAAACAACGCGGGGCTACCAGTGCCTCTCCTGTTTAAACAACCCGGAACTCCCAGTGCCTCTCCTGGTGAAACAACCCGGAACGCCCAGTGCCTCTCCTGGTGAAACAACTCGGGGCTAACAGTGCCTCTGCTGTTAAAACAACCCGGAACTCCCAGTGCCTCTCCTGTTTAAACAACCCGGAACTCCCAGTGCCTCTCCTGATGAAACAACCCGGAACACCCAGTGCCTCGTGTGGTTAAACAACCCGGAACTCGCAGCGCCTCTCCTGGTTAAACAACCCGGAACTCCCAGTGACACTCCTGGTGAAAGAACCCGGAACTCCCAGTGCCTCTCCTGGTGAAACAACCCGGAAACCCCAGTGCCTCGCCCGGTGAAACAACCCGGATCTCCCAGCGCCGCTCCTGGTTAAACAACCCGGAACTCCCGGTGCCTCTCCTGGTGAAACAACGCGGGGCTCCCAGTGCATCACCTGATTAAACAACACGGAACTCCCAATGCCTCTCCTGTAGAAACAACCCGGAACTCCCAGTGGCACTCCTGGTGAAACAACCCGGAACTCCCAGTGCCTCTCCTGGTGAAACAACCCTGAACTCCCCGCGCCTCTCCTGTAGAAACAACCCGGAACTCCCAGTGCCGCTCCTGGTTAAACAACCCGGAACTCCCAATGCCTCTCCTGGTGAAACAACCCGGATTTCCCAGCGCCTCTCCTGATGAAACAACCCGGAAATCCCAGTTCCTCTCCTGGTGAAACAACCCGGAACTCCCAGTGCCTCTCCTGGTGAAACAAACCGGGTCTCCCAGGGCCTCTCCTGGTTAAACAACCCGGAACTCCCAGTGCCTCTCCTGGTTAAACAACCCGGGTCACCCAGTGCCTCTCCTGGTGAAACAACCCGGAACTCCCAGTGCCTCTCCTGGTTAAACAACCCGGAACTCCCAGTGCCTCTCCTGGTTAAACAACCCGGGGCTCCCAGTGCCTCTCCTGGTTAAAAAACCCGGAACTCCAAGTGCAACTCCTGGTGAAACAACCCGGAACTCCCAGTGCCTCTCCTGGTGAAACAACCCGGAACTCCCAGTGCCTCTCCTGGTGCATCAACCCGATCTCCCAGTGCCTCTACTGGTGAAACAATGTGGGGCTCCCAGCGCCTCTCCTGGTGAAACAATCCGGAAGTTCCAGTGCCTCTCCTGGTGAAACAGCCCGGATCTCCCAGAGCCTCTCCTGTAGAACCAACCCGGAACTCCCAGTGCCTCTCCTGGTGAAACAACCCGGGGCTACCAGTGCCTCTCCTGTTTAAACAACCAGGAACTCCCAGTGCCTCTCCTGGTGAAACAACCCGGAACGCCCAGTGCCTCTCCTGGTGAAACAACTCGGGGCTAACAGTGCCTCTCCTGTTAAAACAACCCGGAACTCCCAGTGCCTCTCCTGTTTAAACAACCCGGAACTCCCAGTGCCTCTCCTGGTGAAACAACCCTGAACTCCCAGTGCCTCTCCTGGTGAAACAACACGGAACTCCCAGCACCGCTCCTGGTTAAACAACCCGGAACTCCCAGTGCTTCTCCTGGTGAAACAATCCGGACCTCCCAGCGCCTCTACTGTAGAAACAACCCGGAACTCCCAGTGCCTCAACTGTAGAAACAACCCGGAAATCCCAGTGCCTCACCTGGTGTTGCCACCCGGAACTCACAGTGCCTCTCCTGTAGAATCAACCCGGAACTCCCAGTGCCTCACCTGGTTAAACAACCCGGAACTCCCCGTGCATCTCCTGGTTAAACAACCCATAACTCCCAGTGCCTCTCCTGTAGAAGCAACCCGGAATCCCAGTGCCTCTCCTGTAGAAACAAACCGGAAACCCCAGTGACTCTCCTGGTGAAACAACCCGGAACTCCTAGCGCCTCTCCAGGTGAAACAACCCGGAACTCCCAGTGCCTCACCATTAGAAACAACCCGGTACTCACAGTGCCTCTCCTGGTGAAAAAACCCGGAACTCCCAGTGCCTCTCCTGGTGAAACAACCCGGAACTCCCAGTGCCTCTCCTGGTTAAACAACCCGGAACTCCCAGTGCCTCTTCTGGTTAAACAACCCGGAACTCCCAGTGCCTCTCCTGGAGAAACAATTCGGAACTCCCAGTGCCTCTCCTGGTGAAACAACACAGAATTCCATTGCCTCTCCTGGTGAAACAACCCGGAACTCCCAACGCCTCTCCTGGTTAAACAACTCGGAACTCCCAGTGCCTATCCTGGTGAAACAAACTGGAACTCCCATCGCCTCCCCTGGTTAAACAACCCGGAACTCCCAGCGCTACTCCTGTTGAAACATCCCGGAACTCACAGTGCCTCTCCTGGTGAAACAACCCAGAATTCCAGTGCCTCTACTGGTGAAACAACCCGGAACTCCCATTGCCTCTCCTGGTTAAACAACTCGGAACTCCCAGTGCCTCTCCTTGTGAAACAACCCGGAACTCCCAGTGCCTAGCCTGGTGATACATCCCGGAATTCCCAGTGCCTCTCCTTGTGAAACAACCCGGAAATCCCAGTGCCTCTCCTGGTGAAACAACCCGGAACTCCCAGTGCCTCTCCTGGTGAAACAACCCGGGTCACCCAGTGCCTCTCCTGGTGAAACAACCCAGAGCTCCCAGTGCCTCTCCTGGTGAAACAACCCGGAACTCCCAGTGCCTCTCCTGGTGAAACAACCCGGGTCACCCAGTGCCTCTCCTGGTGAAACAACCCAGAGCTCCCAGTGCCTCTCCTGGTGAAACAACCCGGGGCTCCCAGTGCCTCTCCAGGTGAAACAACCCGGAACTCCCAGCGCCTCACCTGGTTAAACAACCCGGAACTCCCAGTGCCTCTCCTGGTGAAACAACCCGGAACTCCCAGTGCTTCTCCAGGTGAAACAACCCGGAACTCCCAGCGCCTCACCTGTAGAAACAACCCGGAACTCCCAGTGCCACACTTGGTGAAACAACCCGGAATTCCCAGTGCTTCTCCTGGTGAAACAACCCGGAACTCCCAGTGCCTCTCCTGGTGAAACAACCCTGAACTCCCAGTGCCTCTCCTGGTGAAACAACACGGAACTCCCAGCACCTCTCCTGGTTAAACAACCCGGAACTCCCAGTGCCTCTCCTGGTGAAACAATCCGGACCTCCCAGCGCCTCTACTGTAGAAACAACCCGGAACTACCAGTGCCTCAACTGTAGAAACAACCCGGAAATCCCAGTGCCTCACATGGTGTTGCCACCCGGAACTCACAGTGCCTCTCCTGTAGAATCAACCCGGAACTCCCAGTGCCTCACCTGGTTAAACAACCCGGAACTCCCCGTGCATCTCCTGGTTAAACAACCAATAACTCCCAGTGCCTCTCCTGTAGAAGCAACCCGGAATCCCAGTGCCTCTCCTGTAGAAACAACCCAGAAACCCCAGTGACTCTCCTGGTGAAACAACCCGGAACTCCTAGCAACCTCTCCAGGTGAAACAACCCGGAACTCCCAGTGCCTCTCCTGGTGAAACAACCCTGAACTCCCAGTGCCTCTCCTGGTGAAACAACACGGAACTCCCAGCACCGCTCCTGGTTAAACAACCCGGAACTCCCAGTGCTTCTCCTGGTGAAACAATCCGGACCTCCCAGCGCCTCTACTGTAGAAACAACCCGGAACTCCCAGTGCCTCAACTGTAGAAACAACCCGGAAATCCCAGTGCCTCACCTGGTGTTGCCACCCGGAACTCACAGTGCCTCTCCTGTAGAATCAACCCGGAACTCCCAGTGCCTCACCTGGTTAAACAACCCGGAACTCCCCGTGCATCTCCTGGTTAAACAACCCATAACTCCCAGTGCCTCTCCTGTAGAAGCAACCCGGAATCCCAGTGCCTCTCCTGTAGAAACAACCCGGAAACCCCAGTGACTCTCCTGGTGAAACAACCCGGAACTCCTAGCGCCTCTCCAGGTGAAACAACCCGGAACTCCCAGTGCCTCACCATTAGAAACAACCCGGTACTCACAGTGCCTCTCCTGGTGAAAAAACCCGGAACTCCCAGTGCCTCTCCTGGTGAAACAACCCGGAACTCCCAGTGCCTCTCCTGGTTAAACAACCCGGAACTCCCAGTGCCTCTTCTGGTTAAACAACCCGGAACTCCCAGTGCCTCTCCTGGAGAAACAATTCGGAACTCCCAGTGCCTCTCCTGGTGAAACAACACAGAATTCCATTGCCTCTCCTGGTGAAACAACCCGGAACTCCCAACGCCTCTCCTGGTTAAACAACTCGGAACTCCCAGTGCCTATCCTGGTGAAACAAACTGGAACTCCCATCGCCTCCCCTGGTTAAACAACCCGGAACTCCCAGCGCTACTCCTGTTGAAACATCCCGGAACTCACAGTGCCTCTCCTGGTGAAACAACCCAGAATTCCAGTGCCTCTACTGGTGAAACAACCCGGAACTCCCATTGCCTCTCCTGGTTAAACAACTCGGAACTCCCAGTGCCTCTCCTTGTGAAACAACCCGGAACTCCCAGTGCCTAGCCTGGTGATACATCCCGGAATTCCCAGTGCCTCTCCTTGTGAAACAACCCGGAAATCCCAGTGCCTCTCCTGGTGAAACAACCCGGAACTCCCAGTGCCTCTCCTGGTGAAACAACCCGGGTCACCCAGTGCCTCTCCTGGTGAAACAACCCAGAGCTCCCAGTGCCTCTCCTGGTGAAACAACCCGGAACTCCCAGTGCCTCTCCTGGTGAAACAACCCGGGTCACCCAGTGCCTCTCCTGGTGAAACAACCCAGAGCTCCCAGTGCCTCTCCTGGTGAAACAACCCGGGGCTCCCAGTGCCTCTCCAGGTGAAACAACCCGGAACTCCCAGCGCCTCACCTGGTTAAACAACCCGGAACTCCCAGTGCCTCTCCTGGTGAAACAACCCGGAACTCCCAGTGCTTCTCCAGGTGAAACAACCCGGAACTCCCAGCGCCTCACCTGTAGAAACAACCCGGAACTCCCAGTGCCACACTTGGTGAAACAACCCGGAATTCCCAGTGCTTCTCCTGGTGAAACAACCCGGAACTCCCAGTGCCTCTCCTGGTGAAACAACCCTGAACTCCCAGTGCCTCTCCTGGTGAAACAACACGGAACTCCCAGCACCTCTCCTGGTTAAACAACCCGGAACTCCCAGTGCCTCTCCTGGTGAAACAATCCGGACCTCCCAGCGCCTCTACTGTAGAAACAACCCGGAACTACCAGTGCCTCAACTGTAGAAACAACCCGGAAATCCCAGTGCCTCACATGGTGTTGCCACCCGGAACTCACAGTGCCTCTCCTGTAGAATCAACCCGGAACTCCCAGTGCCTCACCTGGTTAAACAACCCGGAACTCCCCGTGCATCTCCTGGTTAAACAACCAATAACTCCCAGTGCCTCTCCTGTAGAAGCAACCCGGAATCCCAGTGCCTCTCCTGTAGAAACAACCCAGAAACCCCAGTGACTCTCCTGGTGAAACAACCCGGAACTCCTAGCAACCTCTCCAGGTGAAACAACCCGGAACTCCCAGTGCCTCTCCTGGTGAAACAACCCTGAACTCCCAGTGCCTCTCCTGGTGAAACAACACGGAACTCCCAGCACCGCTCCTGGTTAAACAACCCGGAACTCCCAGTGCTTCTCCTGGTGAAACAATCCGGACCTCCCAGCGCCTCTACTGTAGAAACAACCCGGAACTCCCAGTGCCTCAACTGTAGAAACAACCCGGAAATCCCAGTGCCTCACCTGGTGTTGCCACCCGGAACTCACAGTGCCTCTCCTGTAGAATCAACCCGGAACTCCCAGTGCCTCACCTGGTTAAACAACCCGGAACTCCCCGTGCATCTCCTGGTTAAACAACCCATAACTCCCAGTGCCTCTCCTGTAGAAGCAACCCGGAATCCCAGTGCCTCTCCTGTAGAAACAACCCGGAAACCCCAGTGACTCTCCTGGTGAAACAACCCGGAACTCCTAGCGCCTCTCCAGGTGAAACAACCCGGAACTCCCAGTGCCTCACCATTAGAAACAACCCGGTACTCACAGTGCCTCTCCTGGTGAAAAAACCCGGAACTCCCAGTGCCTCTCCTGGTGAAACAACCCGGAACTCCCAGTGCCTCTCCTGGTTAAACAACCCGGAACTCCCAGTGCCTCTTCTGGTTAAACAACCCGGAACTCCCAGTGCCTCTCCTGGAGAAACAATTCGGAACTCCCAGTGCCTCTCCTGGTGAAACAACACAGAATTCCATTGCCTCTCCTGGTGAAACAACCCGGAACTCCCAACGCCTCTCCTGGTTAAACAACTCGGAACTCCCAGTGCCTATCCTGGTGAAACAAACTGGAACTCCCATCGCCTCCCCTGGTTAAACAACCCGGAACTCCCAGCGCTACTCCTGTTGAAACATCCCGGAACTCACAGTGCCTCTCCTGGTGAAACAACCCAGAATTCCAGTGCCTCTACTGGTGAAACAACCCGGAACTCCCATTGCCTCTCCTGGTTAAACAACTCGGAACTCCCAGTGCCTCTCCTTGTGAAACAACCCGGAACTCCCAGTGCCTAGCCTGGTGATACATCCCGGAATTCCCAGTGCCTCTCCTTGTGAAACAACCCGGAAATCCCAGTGCCTCTCCTGGTGAAACAACCCGGAACTCCCAGTGCCTCTCCTGGTGAAACAACCCGGGTCACCCAGTGCCTCTCCTGGTGAAACAACCCAGAGCTCCCAGTGCCTCTCCTGGTGAAACAACCCGGAACTCCCAGTGCCTCTCCTGGTGAAACAACCCGGGTCACCCAGTGCCTCTCCTGGTGAAACAACCCAGAGCTCCCAGTGCCTCTCCTGGTGAAACAACCCGGGGCTCCCAGTGCCTCTCCAGGTGAAACAACCCGGAACTCCCAGCGCCTCACCTGGTTAAACAACCCGGAACTCCCAGTGCCTCTCCTGGTGAAACAACCCGGAACTCCCAGTGCTTCTCCAGGTGAAACAACCCGGAACTCCCAGCGCCTCACCTGTAGAAACAACCCGGAACTCCCAGTGCCACACTTGGTGAAACAACCCGGAATTCCCAGTGCTTCTCCTGGTGAAACAACCCGGAACTCCCAGTGCCTCTCCTGGTGAAACAACCCTGAACTCCCAGTGCCTCTCCTGGTGAAACAACACGGAACTCCCAGCACCTCTCCTGGTTAAACAACCCGGAACTCCCAGTGCCTCTCCTGGTGAAACAATCCGGACCTCCCAGCGCCTCTACTGTAGAAACAACCCGGAACTACCAGTGCCTCAACTGTAGAAACAACCCGGAAATCCCAGTGCCTCACATGGTGTTGCCACCCGGAACTCACAGTGCCTCTCCTGTAGAATCAACCCGGAACTCCCAGTGCCTCACCTGGTTAAACAACCCGGAACTCCCCGTGCATCTCCTGGTTAAACAACCAATAACTCCCAGTGCCTCTCCTGTAGAAGCAACCCGGAATCCCAGTGCCTCTCCTGTAGAAACAACCCAGAAACCCCAGTGACTCTCCTGGTGAAACAACCCGGAACTCCTAGCAACCTCTCCAGGTGAAACAACCCGGAACTCCCAGTGCCTCTCCTGGTGAAACAACCCTGAACTCCCAGTGCCTCTCCTGGTGAAACAACACGGAACTCCCAGCACCGCTCCTGGTTAAACAACCCGGAACTCCCAGTGCTTCTCCTGGTGAAACAATCCGGACCTCCCAGCGCCTCTACTGTAGAAACAACCCGGAACTCCCAGTGCCTCAACTGTAGAAACAACCCGGAAATCCCAGTGCCTCACCTGGTGTTGCCACCCGGAACTCACAGTGCCTCTCCTGTAGAATCAACCCGGAACTCCCAGTGCCTCACCTGGTTAAACAACCCGGAACTCCCCGTGCATCTCCTGGTTAAACAACCCATAACTCCCAGTGCCTCTCCTGTAGAAGCAACCCGGAATCCCAGTGCCTCTCCTGTAGAAACAACCCGGAAACCCCAGTGACTCTCCTGGTGAAACAACCCGGAACTCCTAGCGCCTCTCCAGGTGAAACAACCCGGAACTCCCAGTGCCTCACCATTAGAAACAACCCGGTACTCACAGTGCCTCTCCTGGTGAAAAAACCCGGAACTCCCAGTGCCTCTCCTGGTGAAACAACCCGGAACTCCCAGTGCCTCTCCTGGTTAAACAACCCGGAACTCCCAGTGCCTCTTCTGGTTAAACAACCCGGAACTCCCAGTGCCTCTCCTGGAGAAACAATTCGGAACTCCCAGTGCCTCTCCTGGTGAAACAACACAGAATTCCATTGCCTCTCCTGGTGAAACAACCCGGAACTCCCAACGCCTCTCCTGGTTAAACAACTCGGAACTCCCAGTGCCTATCCTGGTGAAACAAACTGGAACTCCCATCGCCTCCCCTGGTTAAACAACCCGGAACTCCCAGCGCTACTCCTGTTGAAACATCCCGGAACTCACAGTGCCTCTCCTGGTGAAACAACCCAGAATTCCAGTGCCTCTACTGGTGAAACAACCCGGAACTCCCATTGCCTCTCCTGGTTAAACAACTCGGAACTCCCAGTGCCTCTCCTTGTGAAACAACCCGGAACTCCCAGTGCCTAGCCTGGTGATACATCCCGGAATTCCCAGTGCCTCTCCTTGTGAAACAACCCGGAAATCCCAGTGCCTCTCCTGGTGAAACAACCCGGAACTCCCAGTGCCTCTCCTGGTGAAACAACCCGGGTCACCCAGTGCCTCTCCTGGTGAAACAACCCAGAGCTCCCAGTGCCTCTCCTGGTGAAACAACCCGGAACTCCCAGTGCCTCTCCTGGTGAAACAACCCGGGTCACCCAGTGCCTCTCCTGGTGAAACAACCCAGAGCTCCCAGTGCCTCTCCTGGTGAAACAACCCGGGGCTCCCAGTGCCTCTCCAGGTGAAACAACCCGGAACTCCCAGCGCCTCACCTGGTTAAACAACCCGGAACTCCCAGTGCCTCTCCTGGTGAAACAACCCGGAACTCCCAGTGCTTCTCCAGGTGAAACAACCCGGAACTCCCAGCGCCTCACCTGTAGAAACAACCCGGAACTCCCAGTGCCACACTTGGTGAAACAACCCGGAATTCCCAGTGCTTCTCCTGGTGAAACAACCCGGAACTCCCAGTGCCTCTCCTGGTGAAACAACCCTGAACTCCCAGTGCCTCTCCTGGTGAAACAACACGGAACTCCCAGCACCTCTCCTGGTTAAACAACCCGGAACTCCCAGTGCCTCTCCTGGTGAAACAATCCGGACCTCCCAGCGCCTCTACTGTAGAAACAACCCGGAACTACCAGTGCCTCAACTGTAGAAACAACCCGGAAATCCCAGTGCCTCACATGGTGTTGCCACCCGGAACTCACAGTGCCTCTCCTGTAGAATCAACCCGGAACTCCCAGTGCCTCACCTGGTTAAACAACCCGGAACTCCCCGTGCATCTCCTGGTTAAACAACCAATAACTCCCAGTGCCTCTCCTGTAGAAGCAACCCGGAATCCCAGTGCCTCTCCTGTAGAAACAACCCAGAAACCCCAGTGACTCTCCTGGTGAAACAACCCGGAACTCCTAGCAACCTCTCCAGGTGAAACAACCCGGAACTCCCAGTGCCTCTCCTGGTGAAACAACCCTGAACTCCCAGTGCCTCTCCTGGTGAAACAACACGGAACTCCCAGCACCGCTCCTGGTTAAACAACCCGGAACTCCCAGTGCTTCTCCTGGTGAAACAATCCGGACCTCCCAGCGCCTCTACTGTAGAAACAACCCGGAACTCCCAGTGCCTCAACTGTAGAAACAACCCGGAAATCCCAGTGCCTCACCTGGTGTTGCCACCCGGAACTCACAGTGCCTCTCCTGTAGAATCAACCCGGAACTCCCAGTGCCTCACCTGGTTAAACAACCCGGAACTCCCCGTGCATCTCCTGGTTAAACAACCCATAACTCCCAGTGCCTCTCCTGTAGAAGCAACCCGGAATCCCAGTGCCTCTCCTGTAGAAACAACCCGGAAACCCCAGTGACTCTCCTGGTGAAACAACCCGGAACTCCTAGCGCCTCTCCAGGTGAAACAACCCGGAACTCCCAGTGCCTCACCATTAGAAACAACCCGGTACTCACAGTGCCTCTCCTGGTGAAAAAACCCGGAACTCCCAGTGCCTCTCCTGGTGAAACAACCCGGAACTCCCAGTGCCTCTCCTGGTTAAACAACCCGGAACTCCCAGTGCCTCTTCTGGTTAAACAACCCGGAACTCCCAGTGCCTCTCCTGGAGAAACAATTCGGAACTCCCAGTGCCTCTCCTGGTGAAACAACACAGAATTCCATTGCCTCTCCTGGTGAAACAACCCGGAACTCCCAACGCCTCTCCTGGTTAAACAACTCGGAACTCCCAGTGCCTATCCTGGTGAAACAAACTGGAACTCCCATCGCCTCCCCTGGTTAAACAACCCGGAACTCCCAGCGCTACTCCTGTTGAAACATCCCGGAACTCACAGTGCCTCTCCTGGTGAAACAACCCAGAATTCCAGTGCCTCTACTGGTGAAACAACCCGGAACTCCCATTGCCTCTCCTGGTTAAACAACTCGGAACTCCCAGTGCCTCTCCTTGTGAAACAACCCGGAACTCCCAGTGCCTAGCCTGGTGATACATCCCGGAATTCCCAGTGCCTCTCCTTGTGAAACAACCCGGAAATCCCAGTGCCTCTCCTGGTGAAACAACCCGGAACTCCCAGTGCCTCTCCTGGTGAAACAACCCGGGTCACCCAGTGCCTCTCCTGGTGAAACAACCCAGAGCTCCCAGTGCCTCTCCTGGTGAAACAACCCGGAACTCCCAGTGCCTCTCCTGGTGAAACAACCCGGGTCACCCAGTGCCTCTCCTGGTGAAACAACCCAGAGCTCCCAGTGCCTCTCCTGGTGAAACAACCCGGGGCTCCCAGTGCCTCTCCAGGTGAAACAACCCGGAACTCCCAGCGCCTCACCTGGTTAAACAACCCGGAACTCCCAGTGCCTCTCCTGGTGAAACAACCCGGAACTCCCAGTGCTTCTCCAGGTGAAACAACCCGGAACTCCCAGCGCCTCACCTGTAGAAACAACCCGGAACTCCCAGTGCCACACTTGGTGAAACAACCCGGAATTCCCAGTGCTTCTCCTGGTGAAACAACCCGGAACTCCCAGTGCCTCTCCTGGTGAAACAACCCTGAACTCCCAGTGCCTCTCCTGGTGAAACAACACGGAACTCCCAGCACCTCTCCTGGTTAAACAACCCGGAACTCCCAGTGCCTCTCCTGGTGAAACAATCCGGACCTCCCAGCGCCTCTACTGTAGAAACAACCCGGAACTACCAGTGCCTCAACTGTAGAAACAACCCGGAAATCCCAGTGCCTCACATGGTGTTGCCACCCGGAACTCACAGTGCCTCTCCTGTAGAATCAACCCGGAACTCCCAGTGCCTCACCTGGTTAAACAACCCGGAACTCCCCGTGCATCTCCTGGTTAAACAACCAATAACTCCCAGTGCCTCTCCTGTAGAAGCAACCCGGAATCCCAGTGCCTCTCCTGTAGAAACAACCCAGAAACCCCAGTGACTCTCCTGGTGAAACAACCCGGAACTCCTAGCAACCTCTCCAGGTGAAACAACCCGGAACTCCCAGTGCCTCTCCTGGTGAAACAACCCTGAACTCCCAGTGCCTCTCCTGGTGAAACAACACGGAACTCCCAGCACCGCTCCTGGTTAAACAACCCGGAACTCCCAGTGCTTCTCCTGGTGAAACAATCCGGACCTCCCAGCGCCTCTACTGTAGAAACAACCCGGAACTCCCAGTGCCTCAACTGTAGAAACAACCCGGAAATCCCAGTGCCTCACCTGGTGTTGCCACCCGGAACTCACAGTGCCTCTCCTGTAGAATCAACCCGGAACTCCCAATGCCTCACCTGGTTAAACAACCCGGAACTCCCCGTGCATCTCCTGGTTAAACAACCCATAACTCCCAGTGCCTCTCCTGTAGAAGCAACCCGGAATCCCAGTGCCTCTCCTGTAGAAACAACCCGGAAACCCCAGTGACTCTCCTGGTGAAACAACCCGGAACTCCTAGCGCCTCTCCAGGTGAAACAACCCGGAACTCCCAGTGCCTCACCATTAGAAACAACCCGGTACTCACAGTGCCTCTCCTGGTGAAAAAACCCGGAACTCCCAGTGCCTCTCCTGGTGAAACAACCCGGAACTCCCAGTGCCTCTCCTGGTTAAACAACCCGGAACTCCCAGTGCCTCTTCTGGTTAAACAACCCGGAACTCCCAGTGCCTCTCCTGGAGAAACAATTCGGAACTCCCAGTGCCTCTCCTGGTGAAACAACACAGAATTCCATTGCCTCTCCTGGTGAAACAACCCGGAACTCCCAACGCCTCTCCTGGTTAAACAACTCGGAACTCCCAGTGCCTATCCTGGTGAAACAAACTGGAACTCCCATCGCCTCCCCTGGTTAAACAACCCGGAACTCCCAGCGCTACTCCTGTTGAAACATCCCGGAACTCACAGTGCCTCTCCTGGTGAAACAACCCAGAATTCCAGTGCCTCTACTGGTGAAACAACCCGGAACTCCCATTGCCTCTCCTGGTTAAACAACTCGGAACTCCCAGTGCCTCTCCTTGTGAAACAACCCGGAACTCCCAGTGCCTAGCCTGGTGATACATCCCGGAATTCCCAGTGCCTCTCCTTGTGAAACAACCCGGAAATCCCAGTGCCTCTCCTGGTGAAACAACCCGGAACTCCCAGTGCCTCTCCTGGTGAAACAACCCGGGTCACCCAGTGCCTCTCCTGGTGAAACAACCCAGAGCTCCCAGTGCCTCTCCTGGTGAAACAACCCGGAACTCCCAGTGCCTCTCCTGGTGAAACAACCCGGGTCACCCAGTGCCTCTCCTGGTGAAACAACCCAGAGCTCCCAGTGCCTCTCCTGGTGAAACAACCCGGGGCTCCCAGTGCCTCTCCAGGTGAAACAACCCGGAACTCCCAGCGCCTCACCTGGTTAAACAACCCGGAACTCCCAGTGCCTCTCCTGGTGAAACAACCCGGAACTCCCAGTGCTTCTCCAGGTGAAACAACCCGGAACTTCCAGCGCCTCACCTGTAGAAACAACCCGGAACTCCCAGTGCCACACTTGGTGAAACAACCCGGAATTCCCAGTGCTTCTCCTGGTGAAACAACCCGGAACTCCCAGTGCCTCTCCTGGTGAAACAACCCTGAACTCCCAGTGCCTCTCCTGGTGAAACAACACGGAACTCCCAGCACCTCTCCTGGTTAAACAACCCGGAACTCCCAGTGCCTCTCCTGGTGAAACAATCCGGACCTCCCAGCGCCTCTACTGTAGAAACAACCCGGAACTACCAGTGCCTCAACTGTAGAAACAACCCGGAAATCCCAGTGCCTCACATGGTGTTGCCACCCGGAACTCACAGTGCCTCTCCTGTAGAATCAACCCGGAACTCCCAGTGCCTCACCTGGTTAAACAACCCGGAACTCCCCGTGCATCTCCTGGTTAAACAACCAATAACTCCCAGTGCCTCTCCTGTAGAAGCAACCCGGAATCCCAGTGCCTCTCCTGTAGAAACAACCCAGAAACCCCAGTGACTCTCCTGGTGAAACAACCCGGAACTCCTAGCAACCTCTCCAGGTGAAACAACCCGGAACTCCCAGTGCCTCTCCTGGTGAAACAACCCTGAACTCCCAGTGCCTCTCCTGGTGAAACAACACGGAACTCCCAGCACCGCTCCTGGTTAAACAACCCGGAACTCCCAGTGCTTCTCCTGGTGAAACAATCCGGACCTCCCAGCGCCTCTACTGTAGAAACAACCCGGAACTCCCAGTGCCTCAACTGTAGAAACAACCCGGAAATCCCAGTGCCTCACCTGGTGTTGCCACCCGGAACTCACAGTGCCTCTCCTGTAGAATCAACCCGGAACTCCCAGTGCCTCACCTGGTTAAACAACCCGGAACTCCCCGTGCATCTCCTGGTTAAACAACCCATAACTCCCAGTGCCTCTCCTGTAGAAGCCACCCGGAATCCCAGTGCCTCTCCTGTAGAAACAACCCGGAAACCCCAGTGACTCTCCTGGTGAAACAACCCGGAACTCCTAGCGCCTCTCCAGGTGAAACAACCCGGAACTCCCAGTGCCTCACCATTAGAAACAACCCGGTACTCACAGTGCCTCTCCTGGTGAAAAAACCCGGAACTCCCAGTGCCTCTCCTGGTGAAACAACCCGGAACTCCCAGTGCCTCTCCTGGTTAAACAACCCGGAACTCCCAGTGCCTCTTCTGGTTAAACAACCCGGAACTCCCAGTGCCTCTCCTGGAGAAACAATTCGGAACTCCCAGTGCCTCTCCTGGTGAAACAACACAGAATTCCATTGCCTCTCCTGGTGAAACAACCCGGAACTCCCAACGCCTCTCCTGGTTAAACAACTCGGAACTCCCAGTGCCTATCCTGGTGAAACAAATTGGAACTCCCATCGCCTCCCCTGGTTAAACAACCCGGAACTCCCAGCGCTACTCCTGTTGAAACATCCCGGAACTCACAGTGCCTCTCCTGGTGAAACAACCCAGAATTCCAGTGCCTCTACTGGTGAAACAACCCGGAACTCCCATTGCCTCTCCTGGTTAAACAACTCGGAACTCCCAGTGCCTCTCCTTGTGAAACAACCCGGAACTCCCAGTGCCTAGCCTGGTGATACATCCCGGAATTCCCAGTGCCTCTCCTTGTGAAACAACCCGGAAATCCCAGTGCCTCTCCTGGTGAAACAACCCGGAACTCCCAGTGCCTCTCCTGGTGAAACAACCCGGGTCACCCAGTGCCTCTCCTGGTGAAACAACCCAGAGCTCCCAGTGCCTCTCCTGGTGAAACAACCCGGAACTCCCAGTGCCTCTCCTGGTGAAACAACCCGGGTCACCCAGTGCCTCTCCTGGTGAAACAACCCAGAGCTCCCAGTGCCTCTCCTGGTGAAACAACCCGGGGCTCCCAGTGCCTCTCCAGGTGAAACAACCCGGAACTCCCAGCGCCTCACCTGGTTAAACAACCCGGAACTCCCAGTGCCTCTCCTGGTGAAACAACCCGGAACTCCCAGTGCTTCTCCAGGTGAAACAACCCGGAACTCCCAGCGCCTCACCTGTAGAAACAACCCGGAACTCCCAGTGCCACACTTGGTGAAACAACCCGGAATTCCCAGTGCTTCTCCTGGTGAAACAACCCGGAACTCCCAGTGCCTCTCCTGGTGAAACAACCCTGAACTCCCAGTGCCTCTCCTGGTGAAACAACACGGAACTCCCAGCACCTCTCCTGGTTAAACAACCCGGAACTCCCAGTGCCTCTCCTGGTGAAACAATCCGGACCTCCCAGCGCCTCTACTGTAGAAACAACCCGGAACTACCAGTGCCTCAACTGTAGAAACAACCCGGAAATCCCAGTGCCTCACATGGTGTTGCCACCCGGAACTCACAGTGCCTCTCCTGTAGAATCAACCCGGAACTCCCAGTGCCTCACCTGGTTAAACAACCCGGAACTCCCCGTGCATCTCCTGGTTAAACAACCAATAACTCCCAGTGCCTCTCCTGTAGAAGCAACCCGGAATCCCAGTGCCTCTCCTGTAGAAACAACCCAGAAACCCCAGTGACTCTCCTGGTGAAACAACCCGGAACTCCTAGCAACCTCTCCAGGTGAAACAACCCGGAACTCCCAGTGCCTCTCCTGGTGAAACAACCCTGAACTCCCAGTGCCTCTCCTGGTGAAACAACACGGAACTCCCAGCACCGCTCCTGGTTAAACAACCCGGAACTCCCAGTGCTTCTCCTGGTGAAACAATCCGGACCTCCCAGCGCCTCTACTGTAGAAACAACCCGGAACTCCCAGTGCCTCAACTGTAGAAACAACCCGGAAATCCCAGTGCCTCACCTGGTGTTGCCACCCGGAACTCACAGTGCCTCTCCTGTAGAATCAACCCGGAACTCCCAGTGCCTCACCTGGTTAAACAACCCGGAACTCCCCGTGCATCTCCTGGTTAAACAACCCATAACTCCCAGTGCCTCTCCTGTAGAAGCAACCCGGAATCCCAGTGCCTCTCCTGTAGAAACAACCCGGAAACCCCAGTGACTCTCCTGGTGAAACAACCCGGAACTCCTAGCGCCTCTCCAGGTGAAACAACCCGGAACTCCCAGTGCCTCACCATTAGAAACAACCCGGTACTCACAGTGCCTCTCCTGGTGAAAAAACCCGGAACTCCCAGTGCCTCTCCTGGTGAAACAACCCGGAACTCCCAGTGCCTCTCCTGGTTAAACAACCCGGAACTCCCAGTGCCTCTTCTGGTTAAACAACCCGGAACTCCCAGTGCCTCTCCTGGAGAAACAATTCGGAACTCCCAGTGCCTCTCCTGGTGAAACAACACAGAATTCCATTGCCTCTCCTGGTGAAACAACCCGGAACTCCCAACGCCTCTCCTGGTTAAACAACTCGGAACTCCCAGTGCCTATCCTGGTGAAACAAACTGGAACTCCCATCGCCTCCCCTGGTTAAACAACCCGGAACTCCCAGCGCTACTCCTGTTGAAACATCCCGGAACTCACAGTGCCTCTCCTGGTGAAACAACCCAGAATTCCAGTGCCTCTACTGGTGAAACAACCCGGAACTCCCATTGCCTCTCCTGGTTAAACAACTCGGAACTCCCAGTGCCTCTCCTTGTGAAACAACCCGGAACTCCCAGTGCCTAGCCTGGTGATACATCCCGGAATTCCCAGTGCCTCTCCTTGTGAAACAACCCGGAAATCCCAGTGCCTCTCCTGGTGAAACAACCCGGAACTCCCAGTGCCTCTCCTGGTGAAACAACCCGGGTCACCCAGTGCCTCTCCTGGTGAAACAACCCAGAGCTCCCAGTGCCTCTCCTGGTGAAACAACCCGGAACTCCCAGTGCCTCTCCTGGTGAAACAACCCGGGTCACCCAGTGCCTCTCCTGGTGAAACAACCCAGAGCTCCCAGTGCCTCTCCTGGTGAAACAACCCGGGGCTCCCAGTGCCTCTCCAGGTGAAACAACCCGGAACTCCCAGCGCCTCACCTGGTTAAACAACCCGGAACTCCCAGTGCCTCTCCTGGTGAAACAACCCGGAACTCCCAGTGCTTCTCCAGGTGAAACAACCCGGAACTCCCAGCGCCTCACCTGTAGAAACAACCCGGAACTCCCAGTGCCACACTTGGTGAAACAACCCGGAATTCCCAGTGCTTCTCCTGGTGAAACAACCCGGAACTCCCAGTGCCTCTCCTGGTGAAACAACCCTGAACTCCCAGTGCCTCTCCTGGTGAAACAACACGGAACTCCCAGCACCTCTCCTGGTTAAACAATCCGGAACTCCCAGTGCCTCTCCTGGTGAAACAATCCGGACCTCCCAGCGCCTCTACTGTAGAAACAACCCGGAACTACCAGTGCCTCAACTGTAGAAACAACCCGGAAATCCCAGTGCCTCACATGGTGTTGCCACCCGGAACTCACAGTGCCTCTCCTGTAGAATCAACCCGGAACTCCCAGTGCCTCACCTGGTTAAACAACCCGGAACTCCCCGTGCATCTCCTGGTTAAACAACCAATAACTCCCAGTGCCTCTCCTGTAGAAGCAACACGGAATCCCAGTGCCTCTCCTGTAGAAACAACCCAGAAACCCCAGTGACTCTCCTGGTGAAACAACCCGGAACTCCTAGCAACCTCTCCAGGTGAAACAACCCGGAACTCCCAGTGCCTCTCCTGGTGAAACAACCCTGAACTCCCAGTGCCTCTCCTGGTGAAACAACACGGAACTCCCAGCACCGCTCCTGGTTAAACAACCCGGAACTCCCAGTGCTTCTCCTGGTGAAACAATCCGGACCTCCCAGCGCCTCTACTGTAGAAACAACCCGGAACTCCCAGTGCCTCAACTGTAGAAACAACCCGGAAATCCCAGTGCCTCACCTGGTGTTGCCACCCGGAACTCACAGTGCCTCTCCTGTAGAATCAACCCGGAACTCCCAGTGCCTCACCTGGTTAAACAACCCGGAACTCCCCGTGCATCTCCTGGTTAAACAACCCATAACTCCCAGTGCCTCTCCTGTAGAAGCAACCCGGAATCCCAGTGCCTCTCCTGTAGAAACAACCCGGAAACCCCAGTGACTCTCCTGGTGAAACAACCCGGAACTCCTAGCGCCTCTCCAGGTGAAACAACCCGGAACTCCCAGTGCCTCACCATTAGAAACAACCCGGTACTCACAGTGCCTCTCCTGGTGAAAAAACCCGGAACTCCCAGTGCCTCTCCTGGTGAAACAACCCGGAACTCCCAGTGCCTCTCCTGGTTAAACAACCCGGAACTCCCAGTGCCTCTTCTGGTTAAACAACCCGGAACTCCCAGTGCCTCTCCTGGAGAAACAATTCGGAACTCCCAGTGCCTCTCCTGGTGAAACAACACAGAATTCCATTGCCTCTCCTGGTGAAACAACCCGGAACTCCCAACGCCTCTCCTGGTTAAACAACTCGGAACTCCCAGTGCCTATCCTGGTGAAACAAACTGGAACTCCCATCGCCTCCCCTGGTTAAACAACCCGGAACTCCCAGCGCTACTCCTGTTGAAACATCCCGGAACTCACAGTGCCTCTCCTGGTGAAACAACCCAGAATTCCAGTGCCTCTACTGGTGAAACAACCCGGAACTCCCATTGCCTCTCCTGGTTAAACAACTCGGAACTCCCAGTGCCTCTCCTTGTGAAACAACCCGGAACTCCCAGTGCCTAGCCTGGTGATACATCCCGGAATTCCCAGTGCCTCTCCTTGTGAAACAACCCGGAAATCCCAGTGCCTCTCCTGGTGAAACAACCCGGAACTCCCAGTGCCTCTCCTGGTGAAACAACCCGGGTCACCCAGTGCCTCTCCTGGTGAAACAACCCAGAGCTCCCAGTGCCTCTCCTGGTGAAACAACCCGGAACTCCCAGTGCCTCTCCTGGTGAAACAACCCGGGTCACCCAGTGCCTCTCCTGGTGAAACAACCCAGAGCTCCCAGTGCCTCTCCTGGTGAAACAACCCGGGGCTCCCAGTGCCTCTCCAGGTGAAACAACCCGGAACTCCCAGCGCCTCACCTGGTTAAACAACCCGGAACTCCCAGTGCCTCTCCTGGTGAAACAACCCGGAACTCCCAGTGCTTCTCCAGGTGAAACAACCCGGAACTCCCAGCGCCTCACCTGTAGAAACAACCCGGAACTCCCAGTGCCACACTTGGTGAAACAACCCGGAATTCCCAGTGCTTCTCCTGGTGAAACAACCCGGAACTCCCAGTGCCTCTCCTGGTGAAACAACCCTGAACTCCCAGTGCCTCTCCTGGTGAAACAACACGGAACTCCCAGCACCTCTCCTGGTTAAACAACCCGGAACTCCCAGTGCCTCTCCTGGTGAAACAATCCGGACCTCCCAGCGCCTCTACTGTAGAAACAACCCGGAACTCCCAGTGCCTCAACTGTAGAAACAACCCGGAAATCCCAGTGCCTCACCTGGTGTTGCCACCCGGAACTCACAGTGCCTCTCCTGTAGAATCAACCCGGAACTCCCAGTGCCTCAGCTGGTTAAACAACCCGGAACTCCCCGTGCATCTCCTGGTTAAACAACCAATAACTCCCAGTGCCTCTCCTGTAGAAGCAACCCGGAATCCCAGTGCCTCTCCTGTAGAAACAACCCGGAAACCCCAGTGACTCTCCTGGTGAAACAACCCGGAACTCCTAGCAACCTCTCCAGGTGAAACAACCCGGAACTCCCAGTGCCTCACCATTAGAAACAACCCGGAACTCACAGTGCCTCTCCTGGTGAAACAACCCGGAACTCCCAGTGCCTCTCCTGGTGAAACAACCCGGAACTCCCAGTGCCTCTCCTGGTTAAACAACCCGGAACTCCCAGTGCCTCTTCTGGTTAAACAACCCGGAACTCCCAGTGCCTCTCCTGGAGAAACAATTCGGAACTCCCAGTGCCTCTCCTGGTGAAACAACACAGAATTCCAGTGCCTCTCCTGGTGAAACAACCCGGAACTCCCAACGCCTCTCCTGGTTAAACAACTCGGAACTCCCAGTGCCTATCCTGGTGAAACAAACCGGAACTCCCATCGCCTCCCCTGGTTAAACAACCCGGAACTCCCAGCGCTACTCCTGGTGAAACATCCCGGAACTCCCAGTGCCTCTCCTGGTGAAACAACCCAGAATTCCAGTGCCTCTACTGGTGAAACAACCCGGAACTCCCATTGCCTCTCCTGGTTAAACAACTCGGAACTCCCAGTGCCTATCCTGGTGAACAAACCCGGGGCTCCCAGCGCTTCTCCAGGTGAAACAACCCGGAACTCCCAGTGCCTCTCCTGGTGAAACAACACAGAATTCCAGTGCCTCTCCTGGTGAAACAACCCGGAACTCCCATTGCCTCTCCTGGTTAAACAACTCGGAACTCCCAGTGCCTATCCTGGTGAAACAACCCGGGGCTCCCAGTGCCTCTCCTGGTGATGCCAACCGGAACTCACAGTGACTCTCCTGGTCAAACAACCAGGAAAACCCAGCGCCTCTCCTGGTGAAACAACCCGGTACTCCCAGTGCCTCTGCTGGTGAAACAACCCGGGACTCCCAGTGCCTCTCCTGGTTAAACAACCCGGAACTCCCAGTGCCTCTCCTGGTGAAACAACCCGGAACTCCCAGTGCCTCTCCTGTTGAAACAACCCGGGGCTCCCAGTGGCACTCCTGGTGAAACAACCCGGAACTCCCAGTGCCTCTCCTTGTGAAACAACCCGGAACTCCCAGTGCCTAGCCTGGTGATACATCCCGGAATTCCCAGTGCCTCTCCTTGTGAAACAACCCGGAACTCCCAGTGCCTCTACTGGTGAAACAACCCGGAATTCCCAGCGCCTCTCCTGGTGAAACAAACCGGATCTCCCAGTGCCTATCCTGGTGAAACAACACGGGGATCCCAGTGCCTCTCCTGGTGATGCCACCCGGATCTCCCAGTGCCTCTCCTGGTGAAACAAGCCAGAACTCCCAGTGCCTCTCCTGGTGAAACAACCCGGAACTCCCAGCGCCTCTCCTGTAGAAACAACCCGGAACTCCCAGTGCCTCTCCTGTAGAAACAACGCTGAACTCCCAGTGCCTCTCGTGATGAAACATCCCGGAACTCCCAGCGCCTCTCCTGGTGAAACAACGTTGGGCTCCCAGTGCTCCTCCTGGTTAAACAACCCGGTAATCCCAGTGCCTGTCCTGGTGAAACAAGCCGGAACTCCCAGTGCCTCTCCTGGTGAAACAAACCGGAACTCCCAGTGCCTCTCCTGATGATGCGACCCAGAACTCCCAGTGCCTCTCCTGGAGAAACAATTAGGAACTCCCAGTGCCTCTCCTGGTGAAACAACACAGAATTCCAGTGCCTCTCCTGGTGAAACAACCCGGAACTCCCAACGCCTCTCCTGGTTAAAGAACTCGGAACTCCCAGTGCCTCTCCTGGTGAAACAACTCGGATCTCCCAGCGCCTCTCCTGGTTAAACAACCCGGAACTCCCGGTGCCTCTCCTGGTGAAACAACGTGGGGCTCCCAGTGCCTCACCTGGTTAAAAAACACGGAACTCCCAATGCCTCTCCTGTAGAAACAACCCGGAACTCCCAGTGCCTCTCCTGCTGAAACAACCCGGAACTCCCAGTGCCTCTCCTGGTGAAACAACCCTGAACTCTCCGCGCTTCTCCTGTAGAAACAACACGGAACTCCCAGTGCCGTTCCTGGTTAAACAACCCGGAACTCCCAGTGCCTCTCCTGGTGGAACAACCCGGATCTCCCAGCGCCTCTCCTGGTTAAACAACGCGGAACTCCCAGTGCCTCTCCTGGTGAAACAACCCGGAACTCCGAGTGCCTCTCCTCGTGAAACAACCTGGATCTCCCAGCGCCTCTCCTGGTTAAACAACCCGGAACTCCCAGTGACACTCCTGGTGAAAGAACCCGGAACTCCCAGTGCCTCTCCTGGTGAAAAAACCCGGAAACCCCAGTGCCTCTCCTGGTGAAACAACGCGGATCTCCCAGCGCCTCTCCTGGTTAAACAACCCGGAACTCCCGGTGCCTCTCCTGGTGAAACAACGTGGGGCTCCCAGTGCCTCACCTGGTTAAACAACACGGAACTCCCAATGCCTCTCCTGTAGAAACAACCCGGAACTCCCAGTGCCTCTCCTGCTGAAACAACCCGGAATTCCCAGTGCCTCTCCTGGTGAAACAACCCTGAACTCTCCGCGCCTCTCCTGTAGAAACAACCCGGAACTCCCAGTGCCGCTCCTGGTTAAACAACCTGGAACTCCCAGTGCCTCACCTGGTTAAACAACCCAGAACTCCCAGGGCCTCTCCTGGTGAAACAACCCGGATCTCCCAGCGCCTCTCCTGGTGAAACAACCCGGAAATCCCAGTGCCTCTCCTGGTAAAACAATCCGGAACTCCCAGTGCCTCTCCTGGTTAAACAACCCGGGTACCCAGTGCCTCTCCTGGTGAAACAACCCGGAACTCCCAGTGCCTCTCCTGGTTAAACAACCCGGAACTCCCAGTGCCTCTCCTGGTGATGCCACCCGGAACTCCCAGTGCCTCTCCTGTAGAATCAACACGGAAATCCCAGAGCCTCACCTGGTGAAACAACCTGGATCTCCCAGCGCCTCTCCTGGTGAAACAACCCGGAACTCCCAGTGCCTCTCCTGTAGAAACAACCTGGAAATCCCAGTTCCTCTCTCCTTGTGAAATAACCCGGGGCTCCCAGTGCCTCTCCTGGTTAAACATCCCGGAACTCCCAATGCCTGTCCTGTAGAAACAACCCGGAACTCCCAGTGCCTATACTGGTGAAACAACCCGGAACTCCCAGTGCCTCTCCTGGTGAATCAACCCGATCTCCCAGTGCCTCTCCTGGTGAAACAATGTGGGGCTCCCAGCGCCTCTGCTGGTGAAACATTCCGGAAGTTCCAGTGCCTCTCCTGGTGAAACAGCCCGCATCTCCCAGTGCCTCTCCTGGTGAAACAACGCGGGGCTACCAGTGCCTCTCCTGTTTAAACAACCCGGAACTCCCAGTGCCTCTCCTGGTGAAACAACCCGGAACGCCCAGTGCCTCTCCTGGTGAAACAACTCGGGGCTAACAGTGCCTCTGCTGTTAAAACAACCCGGAACTCCCAGTGCCTCTCCTGTTTAAACAACCCGGAACTCCCAGTGCCTCTCCTGATGAAACAACCCGGAACACCCAGTGCCTCGTGTGGTTAAACAACCCGGAACTCCCAGCGCCTCTCCTGGTTAAACAACCCGGAACTCCCAGTGACACTCCTGGTGAAAGAACCCGGAACTCCCAGTGCCTCTCCTGGTGAAACAACCCGGAAACCCCAGTGCCTCGCCCGGTGAAACAACCCGGATCTCCCAGCGCCTCTCCTGGTTAAACAACCCGGAACTCCCGGTGCCTCTCCTGGTGAAACAACGTGGGGCTCCCAGTGCATCACCTGGTTAAACAACACGGAACTCCCAATGCCTCTCCTGTAGAAACAACCCGGAACTCCCAGTGGCACTCCTGGTGAAACAACCCGGAACTCCCAGTGCCTCTCCTGGTGAAACAACCCTGAACTCCCCGCGCCTCTCCTGTAGAAACAACCCGGAACTCCCAGTGCCGCTCCTGGTTAAACAACCCGGAACTCCCAGTGCCTCACCTGGTTAAACAACCCAGAACTCCCAGTGCCTCTCCTGGTGAAACAACCCGGATTTCCCAGCGCCTCTCCTGGTGAAACAACCCGGAAATCCCAGTTCCTCTCCTGGTGAAACAACCCGGAACTCCCAGTGCCTCTCCTGGTGAAACAAACCGGGTCTCCCAGGGCCTCTCCTGGTTAAACAACCCGGAACTCCCAGTGCCTCTCCTGGTTAAACAACCCGGAACTCCCAGTGCCTCACCTGGTTAAACAACCCGGAACTCCCAGTGCCTCTCCTGGTTAAACAACCCGGGGCTCCCAGTGCCTCTCCTGGTTAAAAAACCCGGAACTCCAAGTGCCACTCCTGGTGAAACAACCCGGAACTCCCAGTGCCTCTCCTGGTGAAACAACCCGGAACTCCCAGTGCCTCTCCTGGTGCATCAACCCGATCTCCCAGTGCCTCTACTGGTGAAACAATGTGGGGCTCCCAGCGCCTCTCCTGGTGAAACAATCCGGAAGTTCCAGTGCCTCTCCTGGTGAAACAGCCCGGATCTCCCAGAGCCTCTCCTGTAGAACCAACCCGGAACTCCCAGTGCCTCTCCTGGTGAAACAACCCGGGGCTACCAGTGCCTCTCCTGTTTAAACAACCAGGAACTCCCAGTGCCTCTCCTGGTGAAACAACCCGGAACGCCCAGTGCCTCTCCTGGTGAAACAACTCGGGGCTAACAGTGCCTCTCCTGTTAAAACAACCCGGAACTCCCAGTGCCTCTCCTGTTTAAACAACCCGGAACTCCCAGTGCCTCTCCTGATGAAACAACCCGGAACACCCAGTGCCTCGTGTGGTTAAACAACCCGGAACTCCCAGTGCCTCTCCTGGTTAAACAACGCGGAACTCCCAGTGCCTCTTGTGATGAAACAACCAGGAACTCCCAGTGCCTCTCCTGTAGAAACAACCCGGAACTCCCAGTGCATCTCCTGGTGAAACAACTCGGAACTCCCAATGCCACTCCTGGTGAAACAACCCGGAACTCCCAGTGCCTCTACTGTAGAAACAACCCGGAACTCCCAGCGCCTCTCCTGGTGAAACAACGTGGGGCTCCCAGTGCCTCTCCTGGTGAAATAACCAGGAGCTCCTGGCGCCACTCCTGGTGAATCAACGTGGGGCTCCCAGTGCCTCTCCTGATAAAACAACCCGGAACTCCCAGTGCCTCTCCTGTAGAAACAATCCGGAACTCCCAGTACCTCTCCTGGTGTAACAACCCGGAACTCCCAATGCCTCTCCTGGTGAAACAACCCGGACGTCCCAGTGCCTCTCCTGCTAAAACAACCAGGAATTCAAGGTGTTTGTCCTGGTGAAACAACCCGGAACTCCCAGTGCCTCTCCTGGTGAAACAACCTGGAACTCCCAGTGCCTCTACTGGTGAAACAACCCGGAACTCCCAGTGCCTCTCCTGCTAAAACAACCCGGAACTCACAGTGCCTCTCCTGCTAAAACAACCCGGAACTCCCAGTGCCTCTCCTGGTGAAACAACCCGGAACTCCCAGTGCCTCTCCTGGTGAAACAATGTGGGGCTCCCAGCGCCTCTCCTGGTTAAACAACCCGGAACTCCCAGTGCCTCTCCTGGTGGAACAACCCGGATCTCCCAGCGCCTCTCCTGGTTAAACAACCCGGAACTCCCAGTGCCTCTCCTGGTGAAACAACCCGGAAACCCCAGTGCCTCTCCTGGTGAAACAACCCGGATCTCCCAGCGCCTCTCCTGGTTAAACAACCCGGAACTCCCGGTGCCTCTCCTGGTGAAACAACGTGGGGCTCCCAGTGCCTCACCTGGTTAAACAACACGGAACTCCCAATGCCTCTCCTGTAGAAACAACCCGGAACTCCCAGAGCCTCTCCTGGTGAAACAACCCGGAACTCCCAATGCCTCTCCTGGTGAAACAACCCTGAACTCCACGCGCCTCTCCTGTAGAAACAACCCGGAACTCCCAGTGCCGCTCGTGGTTAAACAACACGAAACTCCCAGTGCCTCACCTGGTTAAACAACCCAGAACTCCCAGTGCCTCTCCTGGTGAAACAACCCTGATCTCCCAGCGCCTCTCCTGGTGAAACAACCCGGAAATCCCAGTGCCTCTCCTGGTGAAACAACCCGGAACACCCAGTGCCTCTCCTGGTTAAACAACCCGGGTCACCCAGTGCCTCTCCTGGTGAAACAACCCGGAACTCCCAGTGCCTCACCTGGTTAAACAACCCGGAACTCCCAGTGCCTCTCCTGGTGACGCCACCCGGAACTCCCAGTGCCTCTCCTGTAGAATCAACCCGGAACTCCCAGAGCCTCTCCTGGTGAAACAACACGGATCTCCCAGCGCCTCTCCTGGTGAAACAAGCCGGAACTCCCAGTGCCTCTCCTGTAGAAACAACCTGGAAATCCCAGTTCCTCTCCTTGTGAAATAACCCGGGGCTCCCAGTGCCTCTCCTGGTTAAACATACCGGAACTCCCAATGCCTGTCCTGTAGAAACAACCCGGAACTCCCAGTGCCTCTCCTGGTTAAACAACCCGGGGCTCCCAGTGCCTCTCCTGGTTAAAAAACCCGGAACTCCAAGTGCCTCTCCTGGTGAAACAACCCGGAACTCCCAGTGCCTATACTGGTGAAACAACCCGGAACTCCCAGTGCCTCTCCTGGTGAATCAACCCGATCTCCCAGTGCCTCTCCTGGTGAAACAATGTGGGGCTCCCAGCGCCTCTCCTGGTGAAACAATCCGGAAGTTCCAGTGCCTCTCCTGGTGAAACAGCCCGGAACTCCCAGAGCCTCTCCTGTAGAACCAACCCAGAACTCCCAGTGCCTCTCCTGGTGAAACAACTAGGGGCTAACAGTGCCTCTCCTGTTTAAACAACCCGGAACTCCCAGTGCCTCTCCTGTTTAAACAACCCGGAAATCCCAGTGCCTCTCCTGCTGAAACAACCCGGAACTCACAGTGCCTCTCCTGGTTAAACAACCCGGATCTCCCAGCGCCTCTCCTGTAGAAACAACCCGGAACTCCCAGTGCCTCTACTGGAGAAACAACCCGGAACTCGCAGCGCCTCTCCTGGTGAAACAACCCGGAACTCCCAGTGCCTCTCCTGGTGAAAAAACACGGGGCTCCCAGTGCCTCTCCTGGTGATACGACCCGGAACTCCCAGTGCCTCTCCTGGTGAAACAACCCAGAGCTCCCAGTGCCTCTCCTGGTGAAACAACCCGGGGCTCCCAGTGACTCTCCAGGTGAAACAACCCGGAACTCCCAGCACCTCACCTGGTTAAACAACCCGGAACTCCAAGTGCCTCTCCAGGTGACACAACCCGGAACTCCCAGTGTTTCTCCAGATGAAACAACCCGGAACTCCCAGCGCCTCACCTGTAGAAACAACCCGGAACTCCCAGTGCCACACTTGGTGAAACAACCCGGAATTCCCAGTGCTTCACCTGGTGAAACAACCCGGAACTCCCAGTGCCTCTCCTGGTGAAACAACCCTGAAATCCCAGTTCCTCTCCTGGTGAAACAACACGGAACTCCCAGCACCTCTCCTGGTTAAACAACCCGGAACTCCCAGTGCCTCTCCTGGTGAAACAATCCGGACCTCCCAGCGCCTCTACTGTAGAAACAACCCGGAACTCCCAGTGCCTCACCTGTAGAAACAACCCGGAAATCCCAGTGCCTCTCCTGGTGTTGCCACCCGGAACTCACAGTGCCTCTCCTGTAGAATCAACCCGGAAATCCCAGTGCCTCACCTGGTTAAACAACCCGGAAAGCCCCGTGCATCTCCTGGTTAAACAACCCATAACTCCCAGTGCCTCTCCTGTAGAAGCAACCCGGAATCCCAGTGCCTCTCCTGTAGAAACAACCCGGAAACCCCAGTGACTCTCCTGGTGAAACAACCCAGAACTCCTAGCGCCTCTCCAGGTGAAACAACCCGGAACACCCAGTGCCTCACCATTAGAAACAACCCGGAACTCCCAGTGCCTCTCCTGGTGAAACAACCCGGAACTCCCAGTGCCTCTCCTGGTGAAACAACCCGGAAATCCCAGTGCCTCTCCTGGTTAAACAACCCGGAACTCCCAGTGCCTCTTCTGGTTAAACAACCCGGAAAACTCAGTGCCTCTCCTGGTTAAACAACCAGGAACTCCCAGTGCCTCTCCTGGTTATACAACCCGGAACTCCCACTGCCTCTTCTGTAGAAACAACCCAGAACTCCCAGCGCTTTACCTGGTGAATCAACCCAGAACTCCCAGTGCCTCTCCTGTAGAAACAACCCGGAACTCCCAGTGCCTGTCCTGCTTAAACAACCCGGAACTCCCAGTGCCTCTCCTGTAGAAACAACCCGGAATCCCAGTGCCTTTCCTGTAGAAACAACCCGGAACTCCCAGTGTCTCTCCTGGTGAAACAACCCGGAACGCCCAGTGCCTCTCTTGGTTAAACAACCCGGAACTCCCAGTGCCTCTCCTGGTGAAACAATCCGGACCTCCCAGCGCCTCTACTGTAGAAACAACCCGGAAATCCCAGTGCCTCTCCTGGTGTTGCCACCCGGAACTCACAGTGCCTCTCCTGTAGAATCAACCCGGAAATCCCAGTGCCTCACCTGGTTAAACAACCCGGAAAGCCCCGTGCATCTCCTGGTTAAACAACCCATAACTCCCAGTGCCTCTCCTGTAGAAGCAACCCGGAATCCCAGTGCCTCTCCTGTAGAAACAACCCGGAAACCCCAGTGACTCTCCTGGTGAAACAACCCAGAACTCCTAGCGCCTCTCCAGGTGAAACAACCCGGAACACCCAGTGCCTCACCATTAGAAACAACCCGGAACTCCCAGTGCCTCTCCTGGTGAAACAACCCGGAACTCCCAGTGCCTCTCCTGGTGAAACAACCCGGAAATCCCAGTGCCTCTCCTGGTTAAACAACCCGGAACTCCCAGTGCCTCTTCTGGTTAAACAACCCGGAAAACTCAGTGCCTCTCCTGGTTAAACAACCAGGAACTCCCAGTGCCTCTCCTGGTTATACAACCCGGAACTCCCACTGCCTCTTCTGTAGAAACAACCCAGAACTCCCAGCGCTTTACCTGGTGAATCAACCCAGAACTCCCAGTGCCTCTCCTGTAGAAACAACCCGGAACTCCCAGTGCCTGTCCTGCTTAAACAACCCGGAACTCCCAGTGCCTCTCCTGTAGAAACAACCCGGAATCCCAGTGCCTTTCCTGTAGAAACAACCCGGAACTCCCAGTGTCTCTCCTGGTGAAACAACCCGGAACGCCCAGTGCCTCTCTTGGTTAAACAACCCGGAACTCCCAGTGCCTCTCCTGTAGAAACAACCCGGAACTCCCAGCGCCTCTCCTGGTGAAACAACCCGGAACTCCCAGTGCCTCTCCTGGTTATACAACCCGGAACTCGCAGTGCCTCTCCTGGTGGAACAACCCGGAACTCCCAGTGCCTCTCCTGGTGAAACAACCCGGAACTCCCAGTGCCACTACTGGTGAAACAACCCGGAACTCCCAGTGCCTCTCTTGGATAAACAACCCGGAACTCCCAGTGCCTCTCCTGGTGAAAGAACCCGGAACTCCCAGTGCCTCTCCTGTAGAAACCACCCGGAACTCCCAGTGCCTCTCCTGGTGAAACAACCCAGAACTCCCAGTGCCTCTCCTGGTTAAACAACTCGGAACTCCGCGTGCCTCTCCTGGTTAAACAACCCGTAACTCCCAGTGCCTCTCCTGTAGAAACAAACAGGAAATCCCAGTGCCTCTCTTGCTGGTGCCACCCGGAACTCCCAGTGCCTCTCCTGTAGAATCAACCCAGAACTCCCAGTGCCTCTCCTGGTTTAACAACCCGTAAATCCCAGTGCCTCTACTGTAGAAACAATCCGGAACTCCCAGTTCCTCTCCTGGTTAAACAACCCGGAACTCCCAGCGCCTCTCCTGTAGAAACAACACGGGTCACCCAGTGCCTCTCCTGGTGAAACAACCCGGAACTCCCAGTGCCTCACCTGGTTAAACAACCCGGAACTCCCAGTGCCTCTCCTGGTGATGCCACCCGGATCTCCCAGCGCCTCTCCTGGTGAAACAACCCGGAACTCCCAGTGCCTCTCCTGTAGAAACAACCTGGAAATCCCAGTTCCTCTCCTTGTGAAATAACCCGGAGCTCCCAGTGCCTCTCCTGGTTAAACATCCCGGAACTCCCAATGCCTGTCCTGTAGAAACAACCCGGAACTCCCAGTGCCTCTCCTGGTTAAACAACCCGGGGCTCCCAGTGCCTCTACTGGTGAAACAACCCGGAACTCCCAGTGCCTATACTGGTGAAACAACCCGGAACTCCCAGTGCCTCGCCTGGTGAATCAACCCGATCTCCCAGTGCCTCTACTGGTGAAACAATGTGGGGCTCCCAGCGCCTCTCCTGGTGAAACAATCCGGAAGTTCCAGTGCCTCTCCTGGTGAAACAGCCCGGATCTCCCAGAGCCTCTCCTGTAGAACCAACCCGGAACTCCCAGTGCCACTCCTGGTGAAACAACCCGGGGCTACCAATGCCTCTCCTGTTTAAACAACCAGGAACTCCCAGTGCCTCTCCTGGTGAAACAACCCGGAACGCCCAGTGCCTCTCCTGGTGAAACAACTCGGGGCTAACAGTGCCTCTCCTGTTAAAACAACCCGGAACTCCCAGTGCCTCTCCTGTTTAAACAACCCGGAACTCCCAGTGGCTCTCCTGATGAAACAACCCGGAACACCCAGTGCCTCGTGTGGTTAAACAACCCGGAACTCCCAGCGCCTCTCCTGGTTAAACAACCCGGAACTCCCAGTGACACTCCTGGTGAAAGAACCCGGAACTCCCAGTGCCTCTCCTGGTGAAACAACCCGGAAACCCCAGTGCCTCGCCCGGTGAAACAACCCGGATCTCCCAGCGCCTCTCCTGGTTAAACAAGCCGGAACTCCCGGTGCCTCTCCTGGTGAAACAACGTGGGGCTCCCAGTGCCTCACCTGGTAAAACAACACGGAACTCCCAATGCCTCTCCTGTAGAAACAACCCGGAACTCCCAGTGCCTCTCCTGTAGAAACAACCTGGAAATCCCAGTTCCTCTCCTTGTGAAATAACCCGGAGCTCCCAGTGCCTCTCCTGGTTAAACATCCCGGAACTCCCAATGCCTGTCCTGTAGAAACAACCCGGAACTCCCAGTGCCTCTCCTGGTTAAACAACCCGGGGCTCCCAGTGCCTCTCCTGGTGAAACAACCCGAAACTCCCAGTGCCTCTCCTGGTTAAACAACCCGGAACTCCCAGTGCCTCTCCTGGTGAATCAACCCGGAACTCCCAGTGCCTCTCTTGGATAAACAACCCGGAACTCCCAGTGCCTCTCCTGGTGAAAGAACCCGGAACTCCCAGTGCCTCTCCTGTAGAAACCACCCGGAACTCCCAGTGCCTCTCCTGGTGAAACAACCCAGAACTCCCAGTGCCTCTCCTGGTTAAACAACTCGGAACTCCGCGTGCCTCTCCTGGTTAAACAACCCGTAACTCCCAGTGCCTCTCCTGTAGAAACAAACAGGAAATCCCAGTGCCTCTCTTGCTGGTGCCACCCGGAACTCCCAGTGCCTCTCCTGTAGAATCAACCCAGAACTCCCAGTGCCTCTCCTGGTTTAACAACCCGTAAATCCCAGTGCCTCTACTGTAGAAACAATCCGGAACTCCCAGTTCCTCTCCTGGTTAAACAACCCGGAACTCCCAGCGCCTCTCCTGTAGAAACAACACGGGTCACCCAGTGCCTCTCCTGGTGAAACAACCCGGAACTCCCAGTGCCTCACCTGGTTAAACAACCCGGAACTCCCAGTGCCTCTCCTGGTGATGCCACCCGGATCTCCCAGCGCCTCTCCTGGTGAAACAACCCGGAACTCCCAGTGCCTCTCCTGTAGAAACAACCTGGAAATCCCAGTTCCTCTCCTTGTGAAATAACCCGGAGCTCCCAGTGCCTCTCCTGGTTAAACATCCCGGAACTCCCAATGCCTGTCCTGTAGAAACAACCCGGAACTCCCAGTGCCTCTCCTGGTTAAACAACCCGGGGCTCCCAGTGCCTCTACTGGTGAAACAACCCGGAACTCCCAGTGCCTATACTGGTGAAACAACCCGGAACTCCCAGTGCCTCGCCTGGTGAATCAACCCGATCTCCCAGTGCCTCTACTGGTGAAACAATGTGGGGCTCCCAGCGCCTCTCCTGGTGAAACAATCCGGAAGTTCCAGTGCCTCTCCTGGTGAAACAGCCCGGATCTCCCAGAGCCTCTCCTGTAGAACCAACCCGGAACTCCCAGTGCCACTCCTGGTGAAACAACCCGGGGCTACCAATGCCTCTCCTGGTGAAACAACTCGGGGCTAACAGTGCCTCTCCTGTTAAAACAACCCGGAACTCCCAGTGCCTCTCCTGTTTAAACAACCCGGAACTCCCAGTGGCTCTCCTGATGAAACAACCCGGAACACCCAGTGCCTCGTGTGGTTAAACAACCCGGAACTCCCAGCGCCTCTCCTGGTTAAACAACCCGGAACTCCCAGTGACACTCCTGGTGAAAGAACCCGGAACTCCCAGTGCCTCTCCTGGTGAAACAACCCGGAAACCCCAGTGCCTCGCCCGGTGAAACAACCCGGATCTCCCAGCGCCTCTCCTGGTTAAACAAGCCGGAACTCCCGGTGCCTCTCCTGGTGAAACAACGTGGGGCTCCCAGTGCCTCACCTGGTAAAACAACACGGAACTCCCAATGCCTCTCCTGTAGAAACAACCCGGAACTCCCAGTGCCTCTCCTGTAGAAACAACCTGGAAATCCCAGTTCCTCTCCTTGTGAAATAACCCGGAGCTCCCAGTGCCTCTCCTGGTTAAACATCCCGGAACTCCCAATGCCTGTCCTGTAGAAACAACCCGGAACTCCCAGTGCCTCTCCTGGTTAAACAACCCGGGGCTCCCAGTGCCTCTCCTGGTGAAACAACCCGAAACTCCCAGTGCCTCTCCTGGTTAAACAACCCGGAACTCCCAGTGCCTCTCCTGGTGAATCAACCCGATCTCCCAGTGCCTCTACTGGTGAAACAATGTGGGGCTCCCAGCGCCTCTCCTGGTGAAACAATCCGGAACTCCCAGTGCCTCTCCTGTAGAAACAACCTGGAAATCCCAGTTCCTCTCCTTGTGAAATAACCTGGGGCTCCCAGTGCCTCTCCTGGTTAAACATCCCGGAACTCCCAATGCCTGTCCTGGTGAAACAACCCAGAACTCCCAGCGCCTCTCCTGTAGCAACAACCCGGAACTCCCAGTGCCTCTCCTGGTGAAACAACCCGGAACTCCCAGTGCCTCTCCTGGTGAAACAACCCGGAAATCCCACTGCCTCTCCTGGTTAAACAACCCGGAACTCCCAGTGCCTCTCCTGTTAAACAACCCGGAACTCCCAGTGCCTCTCCGGGTGAAACAACCCGGAACTTCCAGTGCCTGTCCTGCTTAAACAACCCGGAACTCCCAGTGCCTCTCCTGTAGAAACAACCCGGAATCCCAGTGCCATTCCTGTAGAAACAACGCGGAACTCCCAGTGTCTCTCCTGGTGAAACAACCCGGAACTCCCAGTGCCTCTCTTGGTTAAACAACCCGGAACTCCCAGTGCCTCTCCTGTAGAAACAACCCGGAACTCCCAGCGCCTCTCGTGGTGAAACAACCCGGAACTCCCAGTGCCTCTCCTGGTTATACAACCCGGAACTCGCAGTGCCTCTCCTGGTGGAACAACCCGGAACTCCCAATGCCTCTCCTGGTGAAACAACCCGGAACTCCCAATGCAACTACTGGTGAAACAACCCGGAACTCCCAGTGCCTCTCATGGATAAACAACCCGGAACTCCCAGTGCCTCTCCTTGTGAAAGAACCCGGAACTACCAGTGCCTCTCCTGTAGAAACAACCCAGAACTCCCTCTGCCTCTCCTGTAGAAATAACCCGGAACTCCCAGTGCCTCTCCTGTAGAAACCACCCGGAACTCCCAGTGCCTCTCCTAGTGAAAAAACCCAGAACTCCCAGTGCCTCTCCTGGTTAAACAACGCGGAACTCTCCGTGCCTCTCCTGGTTAAACAACCCGTAACTCCCAGTGCCTCTCCTGTAGAAACAACCAGGAAATCCCAGTGCCTCTCCTGCTGGTGCCACCCGGAACTCCCAGTGCCTCTCCTGTAGAATCAACCCAGAACTCCCAGTGCCTCTCCTGGTTAAACAACCCGTAAATCCCAGTGCCGCTACTGTAGAAACAATCCGGAACTCCAAGTTCCTCTCCTGGTTAAACAACCCGGAACTCCCAGCGCCTCTCCTGTAGAAACAACCCGGAAGTCCCAGTGCCTCTCCAGGTGAAACAACCCGGAACTTCCAGTGCCTCTCCTGCTTAAACAACCCGGAACTCCCAGTGCCTCTCCTGTAGAAACAACCCGGAATCCAAGTGCCTCTCCTGTAGAAACAACCCGGAACTCCCAGTGTCTCTCCTGGTGAAATAACCCGGAACTCCCAGTGCCTCTCCTGGTTAAACAACCCGGAACTACCAGTGCTTCTCCTGGTGAAACAACCCGGAACTCCCAGTGACACTCCTGTAGAAACAACCCGGAGCTCCCAGTGCCTCTCCTGGTTAAACAACCAGGAACTCCCAGTGACTCTCCTGGAGAAACAACCCAGAACCCCCAGTGCATCTCCTGCAGAAACAACCCGGAACTCCCAGTGCCTCTCCTGGTGAAACAACCCGGAACTCCCAGTGACTCTCCTGGTGAAACAACCCGGAACTCCCAGTGCCTCTCCTGAAGAAACAACCCGGAACTCCCACCGCCTCTCCTGGTGAAACAACCCGGAACTCCCAGTGCCTCTCCTGGTGAAACAAACCAGAACTCTCAGCACCTCTCCTGTAGCTACAACCCGGAACTCCCAGTGCCTCTCCGGGTGAAACAACCCGGAACTCCCAGTGCCTCTCCTGGTGAAACAACCCGAAACTCCTAGTGCCTCTCCTGGTGAAACAACCCGGAACTCCCAGTGCCTCTCCTGGTGAAACAAGCCGGAACTCCCAGTGCCTCTCCTGGTGAAACAACCCGGGAATCCCAGCGCCTCTCCAGGTGAAACAAACCGGAACTCCCACTGCATCTCCTGATGAAACAACCCGGAACTCCCAGTACCTCTCCTGGTGAAACAACCAAGAACTCCCAGCGCCTCTCCTGTAGCAGCAACCCGGAACTCCCAGTGCCTCTCCTGGTGAAACAACCCGGAACTCCCACTGCCTCTCCTGGTGAAACAACCCGGAAAAACCCACTGCCTCTCCTGGTTAAACAACCCGGAACTCCCAGTGTCTCTCCTGGTGAAACAACCCGGAACTCCCAGTGCCTCTCTTGGTTAAACAACCCGGAACTCCCAGTGCCTCTCCTGTAGAAACAACCCGGAAATCCCAGCGCCTCTCCTGGTGAAACAACCCGGATCTCCCGGTGCCTCTCCTGGTTATACAACCCGGAACTCGCAGTGCCTCTCCTGGTGGAACAACCCGGAACTCCCAGTGCCTCTCTTGGATAAACAACCCGGAAATCCCAGTGCCTCTCCTGGTGAAAGAACCCGGAACTACCAGTCCGCTCCTGTAGAAACAACCCAAAACTCCCTCTGCCTCTCCTGTAGAAATAACCCGGAATTCCCAGTGCCTCTCCTGTAGAAACCACCCGGAACTCCCAGTGCCTCTCCTGGTGAAACAACCCAGAACTCCCAGTGCCTCTCCTGGTTAAACAACCCGGAACTACCAGTGCTTCTCCTGGTGAAACAACCCGGAACTCCCAGTGCCACTCCTGTAGAAACAACCAGGAAATCCCAGTGCCTCTCCTGCTGTTGCCACCCGGAACTCCCAGTGCCTCTCCTGTAGAATCAACCCATAACTCCCAGTGCCTCTCCTGGTTAAACAACCCGTAAATCCCAGTGCCTCTACTGTAGAAACAATCCGGAACTCCCAGTTCCTCTCCTGGTTAAACAACCCGGAACTCCCAGCGCCTCACCTGTAGAAACAACCCGGAACTCCCAGTGCCTCTCCTGGTGAAACAACCCGGAAATTCCAGTGCCTCTCCTGCTTAAACAACCCGGAACTCCCAGTGCCTCTCCTGTAGAAACAACCCGGAATCCCAGTGCCTCTCCTGTAGAAACAACCCGGAACTCCCAGTGTCTCTCCTGGTGAAATAACCAGGAACTCCCAGTGCCTCACCTGGTTAAACACCCCGGAACTACCAGTACTTCTCCTGGTGAAACAAGTCGGAACTCCCAGTGACACTCCTGTAGAAACAACCCGGAGCTCCCAGTGCCTCTCCTGGTTAAACAACCCGGAACTCCCAGTGACTCTCCTGGAGAAAGAACCCGGAACCCCCAGTGCCTCTCCTGCAGAAACAACCCGGAACTCCCAGTGCCTCTCCTGGTGAAACAACCCGGAACTCCCAGTGTCTCTCCTGGTGAAACAACCCAGAACTCCCAGTGCCTCTCCTGGTTAAACCACCCAGAACTCCCCGTGCCTCTCCTGGTTAAACAACCCGTAACTCCCAGTGCCTCTCCTGTAGAAAAACCAGGAAATCCCAGTGCCTCTCCTGCTGTTGCCACCCAGAACTCCCAGTGCCTGTCCTGTAGAATCAACCCAGAACTCCCAGTGCCTCTCCTGGTTAAACAACCTGTAAATCCCAGTGCCTCTACTGTAGAAACAATCCGGAACTCCCAGTTCCTCTCCTGGTTAAACAACACGGAACTCCCAGTGCCTCTCCTGTAGAAACAACCAGGAACTCCCAGTGCCTCTCCTGGTGAAACAACCCGGAACTCCCAGTGCCTCTCCTGGAGAAACAATGTGGAACTCCCAGTCCCTGTCCTGGTGAAACAACCCGGAACTCCCAGTGCCTCTCCTGGTGTAACAACCCGGAACTCCCAGTGCCTCTCCTGGTGAAACAACCTGGAACTCCCAGTGCCTCTCCAGGGGAAACAACCCGGAAGTCCCTGTGCCTCTACTGGTGAAACATCCCGGAACTCCCAGTGCCTCTCCTGTAGAAACAACCCGGAACGCCCAGTGCCTCTCCTTGTGAAACAACACGGAACTCCCAGTGCTTCTCCAGGTGAAACAACTCGGATCTCCCAGTGCCTCTCCTGGTGAAACAACCCGGAACTCTCAGCGCCTCTCCTGGGGATACAACCCGGAACTCCCAGCGCCTCTCCGGTAGAAACAACCCGGAACTCCCAGTGCATCTCCTGGCGAAACAACCCGGAATTCCCAGTGCCGCTCCTGGTGAAACAACCCTGAACTACAGTGCCTCTTCTGGTTAAACAACCCAGAACTCACAGTGCCTTTCCTGGTTAAACAACGTGGAACTACCAGTGCCTCTTCTGGTTAAACAACCCGGAACTCCCAGTGCCTCTCCTGGTGAATCAACCCGGAACAACCAGTGCCTCTTCTGGTTAAACAACCCGGAACTATCAGTGCCTCTCCTGGTTAAACAACCCGGAACTCCCAGTGCCTCTCCTGGTGAAACAACCCAGAATTCCCAGTGCCTCTCTTGGTTAAACAACCCGGAACTCCCAGTGCCACTCCTGTAGAAACAACCCGGAACTCCCAGCGCCTCTCCTGGTGAAACAACCAGGAAATCTCAGGGCCTCTCCTGGGGAAACAACCCGGAACTCCCAGCGCCTCTCCGGTAGAAAGAACCAGGAACTACCAGTGCATCTCCTGGTGAAACAACCCGGAATTCCCAGTGCCTCTTCTGGTTAAACAACCCGGAATTCTCAGTGCCTTTCCTGGTTACACAACGTGGAACTACCAGTGCCTCTTCTGATTAAACAACCCGGAACTCCCAGTGCCTCTCCTGGTGAATCAACCCGGAACAACCAGTGCCTCTTCTGGTTAAACAACCCGGAACTCTCAGTGCCTCTCCTGGTTAAAAAACCCGGAACTCCCAGTGACTCTCCTCGTGAAACAACCCGGAACTCCCAGTGCCTCTCCTGGTGAAACAACCCGGAACTCCCAGTGCCTCTCTTGGTTAAACAACCCGGAACTCCCAGTGCCTCTCCTGCAGAAACAACCCGGAACTCCCAGCGCCTCTCCTGGTGAAACAACCCGGAACTCCCAGTGCCTCTCCTGGTTATACAACCCGGAACTCGCAGTGCCTCTCCTGGTGGAACAACCCGGAACTCCCAGTGCCTCTCCTGGTGAAACAACCCGGAACTCCCAGTGCCACTACTGGTGAAACAACCCGGAACTCCCGTTGCCTCTCTTGGATAAACAACCCGGAAATCCCAGTGCCTCTCCTGGTGAAAGAACCCGGAACTACCAGTGCCTCTCCTGTAGAAATAACCCGGCACTCCCAGTGCCTCTCCTGTAGAAACCACCCGGAACTCCCAGTGCCTCTCCTGGTGAAACAACCCAGAACTCCCAGTGCCTCTCCTGGTTAAACCACACAGAACTCCCCGTGCCTCTCCTGGTTAAACAACCCGTAACTCCCAGTGCCTCTCCTGTAGAAACAACCAGGAAATCCCAGTGCCTCTCCTGCTGTTGCCACCCAGAACTCCCAGTGCCTCTCCTGTAGAATCAAATCAGAACTCCCAGTGCCTCTCCTGGTTAAACAACCCGTAAATCCCAGTGCCTCTACTGTAGAAACAATCCGGAACTCCCAATTCCTCTCCTGGTTAAACAACACGGAACTCCCAGCGCCTCTCCTGTAGAAACAACCCGGAACTCCCAGTGCCTCTCCTGGTGAAACAACCCGGAACTCCCAGTGCCTCTCCTGTAGAAACAATGCGGAACTCCCAGTGCCTCACCTGGTGAAACAACCCGGAACTCCCTATGCCTCTCCTGGTGTAACAACCCGGAACTCCCAGTGCCTCATCTGGTTGAACAACCCGGAACTCTCAGTGCCTCTCCTGGTAAAACAACGCGGAATTCCCAGTGCCTCGCCTGGTGAAACAACCCGGAACTCCAAGCGCCTCTCCTGTAGAAACAACCCGGAACTCCCAGTGCCTCTCCTGGTAAAACAACCCGGAACTCTCAGTGCCTCTCCTGGAGAAACAACCCGAACTCCCAGTCCCTGTCCTGGTGAAACAACCCGGAACTCCCAGTGCCTCTCCTGGTGTAACAACCCGGAACTCCCAGTGCCTCTCCTGGTGAAACAACCTGGAACTCCCAGTGCCTCTCCAGGGGAAACAACCCGGAAGTCCCAGTGCCTCTCCTGGTGAAACATCCCGGAACTCCCAGTGCCTCTCCTGTAGAAACAACCCGGAACTCCCAGTGCCTCTCTTGTGAAACAACACGGAACTCCCAGCGCCTCTCCTGGTGAAACAACCCGGAACTCCCAGTGCCTCTCCTGTAGAAACAACCCGGAACTCCCAGTGCTTCTCCAGGTGAAACAACCCGGATCTCCCAGTGCCTCTCCTGGTGAAACAACCCGGAACTCTCAGCGCCTCTCCTGGGGAAACAACCCGGAACTCCCAGCGCCTCTCCGGTAGAAACAACCCGGAACTCCCAGTGCATCTCCTGGTTAAACAACCCGGAATTCCCAGTGCCTCTCCTGGTGAAACAACCCGGAACTATCAGTGCCTCTTCTGGTTAAACAACCCGGAACTCTCAGTGCCTTTCCTGGTTAAACAACGTGGAACTACCAGTGCCTCTTCTGGTTAAACAAACCGGAACTCCCAGTGCCTCACCTGGTGAATCAACCCGGAACAACCAGTGCCTCATCTGGTTAAACAACTCGGAACTCTCAGTGCCTCTCCTGGTTAAACAACCCGGAACTCCCAGTGACTCTCCTCGTGAAACAACCCGGAACTCCCAGTGCCTCTCCTGGTGAAACGACCCTGAATTCCCAGTGCCTCTCCTGGTGTAACAACCCACATCTCCCAGTGTCTCTCCTGGTTAAACAACTCGGAACTCCCAGTGCCTCTCCTGTAGAAACAACCCGGAACCCCCAGTGTCTCTCCTGGTGAAGTAACCCGGAACTCCCAGTGCCTCTCCTGGTTAAACAACCCGGAACTACCAGTGCTTCTCCTGGTGAAACAACCCGGAACTCCAGGTGACACTCCTGAAGAAACAACCCGGAGCTCCCAGTGCCTCTCCTGGTTAAACAACCCGGAACTCCCAGTGACTCTCCTGAAAAAACAACCCGGAACTCCCAGTGCCTCTCCTGCAGAAACAACCCGGAACTCCCAGTGCCTCACCTGGTGAAACAACCCGGAACTCCCAGTGTCTCTCCTGGTGAAACAACCCGGAACTTCCAGTGCCTCTCCTGGCGATACAACCCGGAACTCCCAGTGCCTCTGCTGGTGAAACAACCCGGGGCTCCCAGTGCCTCTCCTGGTGAAACAACGTGGGGGTCCCAGTCGCTTTCCTGGTTAAACAACCCGGAACTCCCAGGGCCTCTTCTGCTTAAACAAACCGGAACTCTCAGTGCCTCTCCTGGTTAAACAACCAGGAACTCCCAGTGCCTCTCCTGGTTATACAACCCGGATATCCCACTGCCTCTTCTGTAGAAACAACCCAGAACTCCCAGCGCTTTACCTGGTGAATCAACCCAGAACTCCCAGTGCCTCTCCTGTAGAAACAACCCGGAACTCCCAGTGCCTCTCCTGGTGAAACAACCCGGATCTCCCAGTGCCTCTCCTGAACAAACAACCCGGAACTCCCCGTGCCTCTCCTGGTGAAACAACCAGGAACTCCCACCGCCTCTCCTGGTGAAACAACCCGGAACTCCCAGTGCCTCTCCTGGTGAAACAACCCAGAACTCTCAGCGCCTCTCCTGTAGCTACAACCCGGAACTCCCAGTGCCTCTCCTGGTGAAACAACCCGGAACTCCCAGTGCCTCTCCTGGTGAAACAACCCGGAACTCCCACTGCCTCTCCTGGTTAAACATCCCGGAACTCCCAGTGCCTCTCCTGGTTAAACAACCCGGAACTCCCAGTGCCTCGCCTGGTGAAACAACCCGAAACTCCCAGTGCCTCTCCTGGTGAAACAACCCGGAACTCCCAATGCCTCTCCTGGTGAAACAAGCCGGAACTCCCAGTGCCTCTCCTGGTGAAACAACCCGGGAATCCCAGCGCCTCTCCTGGTGAAACAAACCGGAACTCCCACCGCATCTCCTGGTGAAACAACCCGGAACTCCCAGTGCCTCTCCTGGTGAAACAACCCAGAACTCCCAGCGCCTCTCCTGTAGCAACAACCCGGAACTCCCAGTGCCTCTCCTGGTGAAACAACCCGGAACTCTCAGTGCCTCTCCTGGTTAAACAACCCGGAAATCCCACTGCCTCTCCTGGTTAAACAACCCGGAACTCCCAGTGCCTCTCCTGTTAAACAACCCGGAACTCCCAGTGCCTCTCCGGGTGAAACAACCCGGAACTTCCAGTGCCTGTCCTGCTTAAACAACCCGGAACTCCCAGTGCCTCTCCTGTAGAAACAACCCGGAATCCCAGTGCCTTTCCTGTAGAAACAACCCGGAAATCCCATTGTCTCTCCTGGTGAAACAACCCGGAACTCCCAGTGCCTCTCTTGGTTAAACAACCCGGAACTCCCAGTGCCTCTCCTGTAGAAACAACACGGAACTCCCAGCGCCTCTGCTGGTGAAACAACCCGGAACTCCCAGTGCCTCTCCTGGTTATACAACCCGGAACTCGCAGTGCCTCTCCTGGTGTAACAACCCGGAACTCCCAGTGCCTCTCCTGGTGAAACAACCCGGAACTCCCAGTGCCACTACTGGTGAAACAACCCGGAACTCCCGGTGCCTCTCTTGGATAAACAACCCGGAAATCCCAGTGCCTCTCATGGTGAAAGAACCCGGAACTACCAGTGCCTCTCCTGTAGAAACAACCCAGAACTCCCTCTGCCTCTCCTGTAGAAACAACCCGGAACTCCCAGTGCCTCTCCCGTAGAAACCACCCGGAACTCCCAATGCCTCTCCTGGTGAAACAACCGAGAACTCCCAGTGCCTCTCCTGGTTAAACCACACAGAACTCCCCGTGCCTCTCCTGGTTAAACAACCCGTAACTCCCAGTGCCTCTCCTGTAGAAACAACCAGGAAATCCCAGTGCCTCTCCTGCTGTTGCCACCCAGAACTTCCAGTGCCTCTCCTGTAGAATCAACCCAGAACTCCCAGTGCCTCTCCGGTTAAACAACCCGTAAATCCCAGTGCCTCTACTGTAGAAACAATCCGGAACTCCCAGTTCCTCTCCTGGTTAAACAACACGGAACTCCCAGCGCCTCTCCTGTAGAAACAACCCGGAACTCCCAGTGCCTCTCCTGGTGAAACAACCCAGAACTCCCAGTGCCTCTCATGTAGAAACAATGCGGAACTCCCAGTGCCTCACCTGGTGAAACAACCCGGAACTCCCTGTGCCTCTCCTGGTGTAACAACCCGGAACTCCCAGTGCCTCATCTGGTTGAACAACCCGGAACTCTCAGTGCCACTCCTGGTAAAACAACGCGGAACTCCCAGTGCCTCGCCTGGTGAAACAACCCGGAACTCCGAGCGCCTCTCCTGTAGAAACAACCCGGAACTCCCAGTGCCTCTCCTGGTAAAACAACCCGGAACTCCCAGTGCCTCTCCTGGAGAAACAACCCGGAACTCCCAGTCCCTGTCCTGGTGAAACAACCCGGAACTCCCAGTGCCTCTGCTTGTGAAACAACACGGAACTCCCAGCGCCTCTCCTGGTGAAACAACCCGGAACTCCCAGCGCCTCTCCGGTGGAAACAACCCGGAACTCCCAGTGCATCTCCTGGTTAAACAACTCGGAATTCCCAGTGCCTCTCCTGGTGAAACAACCCGGAACTACCAGTGCCTCTTCTGGTTAAACAACCCGGAACTCTCAGTGCCTTTCCTGGTTAAACAACGTGGAACTACCAGTGCCCCTTCTGGTTACACAACCCGGAACTCCCAGTGCCTCACCTGGTGAATCAACCCGGAACAACCAGTGCCTCTTCTGGTTAACCAACCCGGAACTCTCAGTGCCTTTCCTGGTTAAACAACGTGGAACTACCAGTGCCCCTTCTGGTTACACAACCCGGAACTCCCAGTGCCTCACCTGGTGAATCAACCCGGAACAACCAGTGCCTCTTCTGGTTAAACAACCCGGAACTCTCAGTGCCTCTCCTGGTTAAACAACCCGGAACTCTCAGTGACTCTCTTGGTGAAACAACCCGGAACTCCCAGTGCCTCTCCTGGTGAAACGACCCAGAATTCCCAGTGCCTCTCCTGGTGTAACAACCCACATCTCCCAGTGTCTCTCCTGGTTAAACAACTCGGAACTCCCAGTACCTCTCCTGGTGTAACAACCCGGAACTCCCAGTGCCTCTCCTGGTGAAACAACCCAGAACTCCCGGCGCGTCTCCTGGTGAATCAATCCGGAACTCCCAGTGCCTCTCCTGGTTAAACAACCCGGAACTCCAAGTGCCTCTCCTTTTTAAACTACCCGGAACTCGCAGTGCCTCTCCTGAAGAAACAACCTTGAACTCCCTGCGTCTCTCCTGGTGAAACAACCCGGAACTCCCAGTGCTTCTCCTGTAGAAACAACCCGGAACTTCCAGTGCCTCTCCTGGTGAAACAACCCGGAACTCCCAGTGCCTCTCCTGGTGAAACAGCGTGGGGATCCCAGTGCCTCTCCTGGTGAAACAACCCGGAACTCCCAGTGCCTCTCCTGGTGAAACAATCCGGATCTCCCAGCGCCTCTTCTGTAGAAACAACCCGAAACTCCCAGTGCCTCTCCTGTAGAAACAACCAGGAAATCCCAGTGCCTCTCCTGGTGTTGCCACCCGGAACTCACAGTGCCTCTCCTGTAGAATCAACCCGACACTCCCAGTGCCTCTCCTGGTTAAACAACCCGGAACTCCTAGCGCCTCTCCAGGTGAAACAACCCGGAACTCCCAGTGCCTCACCGGTAGAAACAACCCGGAACTCCCAGTGCCTCTCCTGGTGAAACAACCCGGAACTCCCAGTGCCTCTCCTGGTGAAACAACCCGGAACTCCAAGTGCCTCTCCTGGTTAAACAACCCGGAACTCCCAGTGCCTCTTCTGGTTAAACAACCCGGAACTTTCAGTGCCTCTCCTGGTTAAACAACCAGGAACTCCCAGTGCCTCTCCTGTAGAAACAAACCGGAAACCCCAGTGACTCTCCTGGTGAAACAACCCGGAACTCCTAGCGCCTCTCCAGGTGAAACAACCCGGAACTCCCACTGCCTCACCGGTAGAAACAACCCGGAACTCCCAGTGCCTCTCCTGGTGAAACAACCCGGAACTCCCAGTGCCTCTCCTGGTGAAACAACCCGGAACTCCCAGTGCCTCTCCTGGTTAAACAACCCGGAACTCCCAGTGCCTCTTCTGGTTAAACAACCCGGAACTCTCAGTGCCTCTCCTGGTTAAACAACCAGGAACTCCCAGTGCCTCTCCTGGTTATACAACCCGGAACTCCCACTGCCTCTTCAGTAGAAACAACCCAGAACTCCCAGCGCTTTACCTGGTGAAACAACCCAGAACTCCCAGCGCCCCTCCTGTAGCTACAACCCGGAACTCCCAGTGCCTCTCCTGGTGAAACAACCCGGAACTCCCAGTGCCTCTCCTGGTGAAACAGCGTGGGGATCCCAGTGCCTCTCCTGGTGAAACAACCCGGAACTCCCAGTGCCTCTCCTGGTGAAACAATCCGGACCTCCCAGCGCCTCTTCTGTAGAAACAACCCGAAACTCCCAGTGCCTCTCCTGTAGAAACAACCAGGAAATCCCAGTGCCTCTCCTGGTGTTGCCACCCGGAACTCACAGTGCCTCTCCTGTAGAATCAACCCGACACTCCCAGCGCCTCTCCTGGTTAAACAACCCGGAACTCCTAGCGCCTCTCCAGGTGAAACAACCCGGAACTCCCAGTGCCTCACCGGTAGAAACAACCCGGAACTCCCAGTGCCTCTCCTGGTGAAACAACCCGGAACTCCCAGTGCCTCTCCTGGTGAAACAACCCGGAACTCCAAGTGCCTCTCCTGGTTAAACAACCCGGAACTCCCAGTGCCTCTTCTGGTTAAACAACCCGGAACTTTCAGTGCCTCTCCTGGTTAAACAACCAGGAACTCCCAGTGCCTCTCCTGTAGAAACAAACCGGAAACCCCAGTGACTCTCCTGGTGAAACAACCCGGAACTCCTAGCGCCTCTCCAGGTGAAACAACCCGGAACTCCCAGTGCCTCACCGGTAGAAACAACCCGGAACTCCCAGTGCCTCTCCTGGTGAAACAACCCGGAACTCCCAGTGCCTCTCCTGGTGAAACAACCCGGAACTCCCAGTGCCTCTCCTGGTTAAACAACCCGGAACTCCCAGTGCCTCTTCTGGTTAAACAACCCGGAACTCTCAGTGCCTCTCCTGGTTAAACAACCAGGAACTCCCAGTGCCTCTCCTGGTTATACAACCCGGAACTCCCACTGCCTCTTCAGTAGAAACAACCCAGAACTCCCAGCGCTTTACCTGGTGAAACAACCCAGAACTCCCAGCGCCCCTCCTGTAGCTACAACCCGGAACTCCCAGTGCCTCTCCTGGTGAAACAACCCGGAACTCCCAGTGCCTCTCCTGGTGAAACAGCGTGGGGATCCCAGTGCCTCTCCTGGTGAAACAACCCGGAACTCCCAGTGCCTCTCCTGGTGAAACAATCCGGACCTCCCAGCGCCTCTTCTGTAGAAACAACCCGAAACTCCCAGTGCCTCTCCTGTAGAAACAACCAGGAAATCCCAGTGCCTCTCCTGGTGTTGCCACCCGGAACTCACAGTGCCTCTCCTGTAGAATCAACCCGACACTCCCAGCGCCTCTCCTGGTTAAACAACCCGGAACTCCTAGCGCCTCTCCAGGTGAAACAACCCGGAACTCCCAGTGCCTCACCGGTAGAAACAACCCGGAACTCCCAGTGCCTCTCCTGGTGAAACAACCCGGAACTCCCAGTGCCTCTCCTGGTGAAACAACCCGGAACTCCAAGTGCCTCTCCTGGTTAAACAACCCGGAACTCCCAGTGCCTCTTCTGGTTAAACAACCCGGAACTTTCAGTGCCTCTCCTGGTTAAACAACCAGGAACTCCCAGTGCCTCTCCTGTAGAAACAAACCGGAAACCCCAGTGACTCTCCTGGTGAAACAACCCGGAACTCCTAGCGCCTCTCCAGGTGAAACAACCCGGAACTCCCAGTGCCTCACCGGTAGAAACAACCCGGAACTCCCAGTGCCTCTCCTGGTGAAACAACCCGGAACTCCCAGTGCCTCTCCTGGTGAAACAACCCGGAACTCCCAGTGCCTCTCCTGGTTAAACAACCCGGAACTCCCAGTGCCTCTTCTGGTTAAACAACCCGGAACTCTCAGTGCCTCTCCTGGTTAAACAACCAGGAACTCCCAGTGCCTCTCCTGGTTATACAACCCGGAACTCCCACTGCCTCTTCAGTAGAAACAACCCAGAACTCCCAGCGCTTTACCTGGTGAAACAACCCAGAACTCCCAGCGCCCCTCCTGTAGCTACAACCCGGAACTCCCAGTGCCTCTCCTGGTGAAACAACCCGGAAATCCCAGTGCCTCTCCTGGTGAAACAACCCGGAACTCCCACTGCCTCTCCTGGTTAAACATCCCGGAACTCCCAGTGCCTCTCCTGGTTAAACAACCCGGAACTCCCAGTGCCTCTCCTGGTGAAACAACCCGGAACTTCCATTGCCTCTCCTGCTTAAACAACCCGGAACTCCCAGTGCCTCTCCTGTAGAAACAACCCGGAATCCAAGTGCCTCTCCTGTAGAAACAACCCGGAACCCCCAGTGTCTCTCCTGGTGAAATAACCCGGAACTCCCAGTGCCTCTCCTGGTTAAACAACCCGGAACTACCAGTGCTTCTCCTGGTGAAACAACCCGGAACTCCCAGTGACACTCCTGTAGAAACAACCCGGAGCTCCCAGTGCCTCTCCTGGTTAAACAACCCGGAACTCCCAGTGACTCTCCTGGAGAAACAACCCGGAACTCCCAGTGCCTCTCCTGCAGAAACAACCCGGAACTCCCAGTGCCTCACCTGGTGAAACAACCCGGAACTCCCAGTGTCTCTCCTGGTGAAACAACCCGGAACTTCCAGTGCCTCTCCTGGCGATACAACCCGGAACTCCCAGTGCCTCTCCTGGTGAAACAACCCGGGGCTCCCAGTGCCTCTCCTGGTGAAACAACGAGGGGGTCCCAATCGCTTTCCTGGTTAAACAACCCGGAACTCCCAGGGCCTCTTCTGGTTAAACAACCCGGAACTGTCAGTGCCTCTCCTGGTTAAACAACCAGGAACTCCCAGTGCATCTCCCGGTTATACAACCCGGATATCCCACTGCCTCTTCTGTAGAAACAACCCAGAACTCCCAGCGCTTTACCTGGTGAATCAACCCAGAACTCCCAGTGCCTCTCCTGTAGAAACAACCCGGAACAACAAGTGCCTCTCCTGGTGAAACAACCCGGATCTCCCAGTGCCTCTCCTGAACAAACAACCCGGAACTCCCAGTGCCTCTCCTGGTGAAACAACCAGGAACTCCCACCGCCTCTCCTGGTGAAACAACCCAGAACTCCCAGTGCCTCTCCTGGTGAAACAACCCAGAACTCTCAGCGCCTCTCCTGTAGCTACAACCCGGAACTCCCAGTGCCTCTCCTGGTGAAACAACCCGGAACTCCCAGTGCCTCTCCTGGTGAAACAACCCGGAACTCCCACTGCCTCTCCTGGTTAAACAACCCGGAACTCTCAGTGCCTCTCCTGGTTAAACAACCCGGAAATCCCAGTGACTCTCCTCGTGAAACAACCCGGAAGTCCCAGTGCCTCTCCTGGTGAAACGACCCAGAATTCCCAGTGCCTCTCCTGGTGTAACAACCCACATCTCCCAGTGTCTCTCCTGGTTAAACAACTCGGAACTCCCAGTGCCTCTCCTGTAGAAACAACCCGGAACCCCCAGTGTCTCTCCTGGTGAAGTAACCCGGAACTCCCAGTGCCTCTCCTGGTTAAACAACCCGGAACTACCAGTGCTTCTCCTGGTGAAACAACCCGGAACTCCAGGTGACACTCCTGAAGAAACAACCCGGAGCTCCCAGTGCCTCTCCTGGTTAAACAACCCGGAACTCCCAGTGACTCTCCTGGAGAAACAACCCGGAACTCCCAGTGCCTCTCCTGCAGAACCAACCCGGAACTCCCAGTGCCTCACCTGGTGAAACAACCCGGAACTCCCAGTGTCTCTCCTGGTGAAACAACCCGGAACATCCAATGCCTCTCCTGGCGATACAACCCGGAACTCCCAGTGCCTCTGCTGGTGAAACAACCCGGGGCTCCCAGTGCCTCTCCTGGTGAAACAACGTGGGGGTCCCAGTCGCTTTCCTGGTTAAACAACCCGGAACTCCCAGGGCCTCTTCTGCTTAAACAACCCGGAACTCTCAGTGCCTCTCCTGGTTAAACAACCAGGAACTCCCAGTGCCTCTCCTGGTTATACAACCCGGATATCCCACTGCCTCTTCTGTAGAAACAACCCAGAACCCCCAGCGCTTTACCTGGTGAATCAACCCAGAACTCCCAGTGCCTCTCCTGTAGAAACAACCCGGAACTCCCAGTGCCTCTCCTGGTGAAACAACCCGGATCTCCCAGTGCCTCTCCTGAACAAACAACCCGGAACTCCCAGTGCCTCTCCTGGTGAAACAACCAGGAACTCCCACCGCCTCTCCTGGTGAAACAACCCGCAACTCCCAGTGCCTCTCCTGGTGAAACAACCCAGAACTCTCAGCGCCTCTCCTGTAGCTACAACCCGGAACTCCCAGTGCCTCTCCTGGTGAAACAACCCGGAACTCCCAGTGCCTCTCCTGGTGAAACAACCCGGAACTCCCACTGCCTCTCCTGGTTAAACATCCCGGAACTCCCAGTGCCTCTCCTGGTTAAACAACCCGGAACTCCCAGTGCCTCGCCTGGCGAAACAACCCGAAACTCCCAGTGCCTCTCCTGGTGAAACAACCCGGAACTCCCAGTGCCTCTCCTGGTGAAACAAGCCGGAACTCCCAGTGCCTCTCCTGGTGAAACAACCCGGGAATCCCAGCGCCTCTCCTGGTGAAACAAACCGGAACTCCCACCGCATCTCCTGGTGAAACAACCCGGAACTCCCAGTGCCTCTCCTGGTGAAACAACCCAGAACTCCCAGCGCCTCTCCTGTAGCAACAACCCGGAACTCCCAGTGCCTCTCCTGGTGAAACAACCCGGAACTCCCAGTGCCTCTCCTGTAGAAACAACCCGGAATCCCAGTGCCTTTCCTGTAGAAACAACCCGGAACTCCCATTGTCTCTCCTGGTGAAACAACCCGGAACTCCCAGTGCCTCTCTTGGTTAAACAACCCGGAACTCCCAGTGCCTCTCCTGTAGAAACAACCCGGAACTCCCAGCGCCTCTCCTGGTGAAACAACCCGGAACTCCCAGTGCCTCTCCTGGTTATACAACCCGGAACTCGCAGTGCCTCTCCTGGTGTAACAACCCGGAACTCCCAGTGCCTCTCCTGGTGAAACAACCCGGAACTCCCAGTGCCACTACTGGTGAAACAACCCGGAACTCCCGGTGCCTCTCTTGGATAAACAACCCGGAAATCCCAGTGCCTCTCCTGGTGAAAGAACCCGGAACTACCAGTGCCTCTCCTGTAGAAACAACCCAGAACTCCCTCTGCCTCTCCTGTAGAAATAACCCGGAACTCCCAGTGCCTCTCCTGTAGAAACCACCCGGAACTCCCAGTGCCTCTCCTGGTGAAACAACCCAGAACTCCCAGTGCCTCTCCTGGTTAAACCACCCAGAACTCCCCGTGCCTCTCCTGGTTAAACAACCCGTAACTCCCAGTGCCTCTCCTGTAGAAACAACCAGGAAATCCCAGTGCCTCTCCTGCTGTTGCCACCCAGAACTTCCAGTGCCTCTCCTGTAGAATCAACCCAGAACTCCCAGTGCCTCTCCTGGTTAAACAACCCGTAAATCCCAGTGCCTCTACTGTAGAAACAACCCGGAACTCCCAGTGCCTCTCATGTAGAAACAATGCGGAACTCCCAGTGCCTCACCTGGTGAAACAACCCGGAACTCCCTGTGCCTCTCCTGGTGTAACAACCCGGAACTCCCAGTGCCTCATCTGGTTGAACAACCCGGAACTCTCAGTGCCACTCCTGGTAAAACAACGCGGAACTCCCAGTGCCTCGCCTGGTGAAACAACCCGGAACTCCCAGTGCCTCTCCTGGAGAAACAACCCGGAACTCCAAGTCCCTGTCCTGGTGAAACAACCCGGAACTCCCAGTGCCTCTGCTTGTGAAACAACACGGAACTCCCAGCGCCTCTCCGGGTGAAACAACCCGGAACTCCCAGCGCCTCTCCGGTGGAAACAACCCGGAACTCCCAGTGCATCTCCTGGTTAAACAACTCGGAATTCCCAGTGCCTCTCCTGGTGAAACAACCCGGAACTACCAGTGCCTCTTCTGGTTAAACAACCCGGAACTCTCAGTGCCTTTCCTCGTTAAACAACGTGGAACTACCAGTGCCCCTTCTGGTTAAACAACCCGGAACTCCCAGTGCCTCACCTGGTGAATCAACCCGGAACAACCAGTGCCTCTTCTGGTTAAACAACCCGGAACTCTCAGTACCACTCCTGGTAAAACAACGCGGAACTCCCAGTGCCTCTCCTGGTGAAACAACCCGGAACTCCCAGTGCCTCTCCTGGAGAAACAACCCGGAACTCCCAGTCCCTGTCCTGGTGAAACAACCCGGAACTCCCAGTGCCTCTGCTTGTGAAACAACACGGAACTCCCAGCGCCTCTCCTGGTGAAACAACCCGGAACTCCCAGCGCCTCTCCGGTGGAAACAACCCGGAACTCCCAGTGCATCTCCTGGTTAAACAACTCGGAATTCCCAGTGCCTCTCCTGGTGAAACAACCCGGAACTACCAGTGCCTCTTCTGGTTAAACAACCCGGAACTCTCAGTGCCTTTCCTGGTTAAACAACGTGGAACTACCAGTGCCCCTTCTGGTTAAACAACCCAGAACTCCCAGTGCCTCACCTGGTGAATCAACCCGGAACAACCAGTGCCTCTTCTGGTTAAACAACCCGGAACTCTCAGTGCCTCTCCTCGTGAAACAACCCGGAACTCCCAGTGCCTCTCCTGGTAAAACAACCCGGAACTCCCAGTGCCTTTCCTGGTTAAACAACGTGGAACTACCAGTGCCCCTTCTGGTTAAACAACCCGGAACTCCCAGTGCCTCACCTGGTGAATCAACCCAGAACAACCAGTGCCTCTTCTGGTTAAACAACCCGGAACTCTCAGTGCCACTCCTGGTAAAACAACGCGGAACTCCCAGTGCCTCGCCTGGTGAAACAACCCGGAACTCCCAGTGCCTCTCCTGGAGAAACAACCCGGAACTCCCAGTCCCTGTCCTGGTGAAACAACCCGGAACTCCCAGTGCCTCTGCTTGTGAAACAACACGGAACTCCCAGCGCCTCTCCTGGTGAAACAACCCGGAACTCCCAGCGCCTCTCCGGTGGAAACAACCCGGAACTCCCAGTGCATCTCCTGGTTAAACAACTCGGAACTCTCAGTGCCTTTCCTGGTTAAACAACGTGGAACTACCAGTGCCCCTTCTGGCTAAACAACCCGGAACTCCCAGTGCCTCACCTGGTGAATCAACCCGGAACAACCAGTGCCTCTTCTGGTTAAACAACCCGGAACTCCCAGTGACTCTCCTCGTGAAACAACCCGGAACTCCCAGTGCCTCTCCTGGTAAAACAACTCGGAACTCCCAGTGCCTTTCCTGGAGAAACAACCCGGAACTCCCAGTCCCTGTCCTGGTGAAACAACCCGGAACTCCCAGTGCCTCTGCTTGTGAAACAAAACGGAACTCCCAGCGCCTCTCCTGGTGAAACAACCCGGAACTCCCAGCGCCTCTCCGGTGGAAACAACCCGGAACTCCCAGTGCATCTCCTGGTTAAACAACTCGGAATTCCCAGTGCCTCTCCTGGTAAAACAACCAGGAACTACCAGTGCATCTTCTGGTTAAACAACCCGGAACTCTCAGTGCCTTTCCTGGTTAAACAACGTGGAACTACCAGTGCCCCTTCTGGTTAAACAACCCGGAACTCCCAGTGCCTCACCTGGTGAATCAACCCGGAACAACCAGTGCCTCTTCTGGTTAAACAACCCGGAACTCTCAGTGCCTCTCCTGGTTAAACAACCCGGAACTCCCAGTGACTCTCCTCGTGAAACAACCCGGAACTCCCAGTGCCTCTCCTGGTGAAACGACCCAGAATTCCCAGTGCCTCTCCTGGTGTAACAACCCACATCTCCCAGTGTCTCTCCTGGTTAAACAACTCGGAACTCCCAGTACCTCTCCTGGTGTAACAACCCGGAACTCCCAGTGCCTCTCCTGGTGAAACAACCCAGAACTCCCGGCGCGTCTCCTGGTGAATCAATCCGGAACTCCCAGTGCCTCTCCTGGTTAAACAACCCGGAACTCCAAGTGCCTCTCCTGGTTAAACTACCCGGAACTCGCAGTGCCTCTCCTGAAGAAACAACCTTGAACTCCCTGCGTCTCTCCTGGTGAAACAACCCGGAACTCCCAGTGCTTCTCCTGTAGAAACAACCCGGAACTTCCAGTGCCTCTCCTGGTGAAACAACCCGGAACTCCCAGTGCCTCTCCTGGTGAAACAGCGTGGGGATCCCAGTGCCTCTCCTGGTGAAACAACCCGGAACTCCCAGTGCCTCTCCTGGTGAAACAATCCGGACCTCCCAGCGCCTCTTCTGTAGAAACAACCCGAAACTCCCAGTGCCTCTCCTGTAGAAACAACCAGGAAATCCCAGTGCCTCTCCTGGTGTTGCCACCCGGAACTCACAGTGCCTCTCCTGTAGAATCAACCCGACACTCCCAGTGCCTCTCCTGGTTAAACAACCCGGAACTCCTAGCGCCTCTCCAGGTGAAACAACCCGGAATTCCCAGTGCCTCACCGGTAGAAACAACCCGGAACTCCCAGTGCCTCTCCTGGTGAAACAACCCGGAACTCCCAGTGCCTCTCCTGGTGAAACAACCCGGAACTCCCAGTGCCTCTCCTGGTTAAACAACCCGGAACTCCCAGTGCCTCCTCTGGTTAAACAACCCGGAACTTTCAGTGCCTCTCCTGGTTAAACAACCAGGAACTCCCAGTGCCTCTCCTGTAGAAACAAACCGGAAACCCCAGTGACTCTCCTGGTGAAACAACCCGGAACTCCTAGCGCCTCTCCAGGTGAAACAACCCGGAACTCCCACTGCCTCACCGGTAGAAACAACCCGGAACTCCCAGTGCCTCTCCTGGTGAAACAACCCGGAACTCCCAGTGCCTCTCCTGGTGAAACAACCCGGAACTCCCAGTGCCTCTCCTGGTTAAACAACCCGGAACTCCCAGTGCCTTTTCTGGTTAAACAACCCGGAACTCTCAGTGCCTCTCCTGGTTAAACAACCAGGAACTCCCAGTGCCTCTCCTGGTTATACAACCCGGAACTCCCACTGCCTCTTCAGTAGAAACAACTCAGAACTCCCAGCGCTTTACCTGGTGAAACAACCCAGAACTCCCAGCGCCTCTCCTGTAGCTACAACCCGGAACTCCCAGTGCCTCTCCTGGTGAAACAACCCGGAAATCCCAGTGCCTCTCCTGGTGAAACAACCCGGAACTCCCACTGCCTCTCCTGGTTAAACATCCCGGAACTCCCAGTGCCTCTCCTGGTTAAACAACCCGGAACTCCCAGTGCCTCTCCTGGTGAAACAACCCGGAACTTCCATTGCCTCTCCTGCTTAAACAACCCGGAACTCCCAGTGCCTCTCCTGTAGAAACAACCCGGAATCCAAGTGCCGCTCCTGTAGAAACAACCCGGATCCCCCAGTGTCTCTCTTGGTGAAATAACCCGGAACTCCCAGTGCCTCTCCTGGTTGAACAACCCGGAACTACCAGTGCTTCTCCTGGTGAAACAACCCGGAACTCCCAGTGACACTCCTGAAGAAACAACCCGGAGCTCCCAGTGCCTCTCCTGGTTAAACAACCCGGAACTCCCAGTGACTCTCCTGGAGAAACAACCCGGAACTCCAAGTGCCTCTCCTGCAGAAACAACCCGGAACTCCCAGTGCCTCACCTGGTGAAACAACCCGGAACTCCCAGTGTCTCTCCTGGTGAAACAACCCGGAACTTCCAGTGCCTCTCCTGGCGATACAACCCGGAACTCCCAGTGCCTCTCCTGGTGAAACAACCCGGGGCTCCCAGTGCCTCTCCTGGTGAAACAACGTGGGGGTCCCAGTCGCTTTCCTGGTTAAACAACCCGGAATTCCCAGGGACTCTTCTGGTTCAACAACCCGGAACTGTCAGTGCCTCTCCTGGTTAAACAACCAGGAACTCCCAGTGCCTCTCCCGGTTATACAACCCGGATATCCCACTGCCTCTTCTGTAGAAACAACCCAGAACTCCCAGCGCTTTACCTGGTGAATCAACCCAGAACTCCCAGTGCCTCTCCTGTAGAAACAACCCGGAACACCAAGTGCCTCTCCTGGTGAAACAACCCGGATCTCCCAGTGCCTCTCCTGAACAAACAACCCGGAACTCCAAGTGCCTCTCCTGGTGAAACAACCAGGAACTCCCACCGCCTCTCCTGGTGAAACAACCCGGAACTCCCAGTGCCTCTCCTGGTGAAACAACCCAGAACTCTCAGCGACTCTCCTGTAGCTACAACCCGGAACTCCCAGTGCCTCTCCTGGTGAAACAACCCGGAACTCCCAGTGCCTCTCCTGGTGAAACAACCCGGAACTCCCACTGCCTCTCCTGGTTAAACATCCCAGAACTCCCAGTGCCTCTCCTGGTTAAACAACCCGGAACTCCCAGTGCCTCGCCTGGTGAAACAACCCGAAACTCCCAGTGCCTCTCCTGGTGAAACAACCCGGAACTCCCAGTGCCTCTCCTGGTGAAACAAGCCGGAACTCCCAGTGCCTCTCCTGGTGAAACAACCCGGGAATCCCAGCGCCTCTCCTGGTGAAACAAACCGGAACTCCCACCGCATCTCCTGGTGAAACAACCCGGAACTCCCACTGCCTCTCCTGGTGAAACAACCCAGAACTCCCAGCGCCTCTCCTGTAGCAACAACCCGGAACTCCCAGTGCCTCTACTGGTGAAACAACCCGGAACTCCCAGTGCCTCTCCTGGTGAAACAACACGGAAATCCCACTGCCTCTCCTGGTTAAACAACCCGGAACTCCCAGTGCCTCTTCTGGTTAAACAACCCGGAACTCCCAGTGCCTCTCCGGTTGAAACAACCCGGAACATCCAGTGCCTGTCCTGCTTAAACAACCCGGAACTCCCAGTGCCTCTCCTGTAGAAACAACCCGGAATCCCAGTGCCTTTCCTGTAGAAACAACCCGGAACTCCCAGTGTCTCTCCTGGTGAAACAACCCGGAACTCCCAGTGCCTCTCTTGGTTAAACAACCCGGAACTCCCAGTGCCTCTCCTGTAGAAACAACCCGGAACTCCCAGCGCCTCTCGTGGTGAAACAACCCGGAACTCCCAGTGCCTCTCCTGGTGAGACAACCCGGAACTCGCAGTGCCTCTCCTGGTGGAACAACCCGGAACTCCCAATACCTCTCCTGGTGAAACAACCCGGAACTCCCAGTGCAACTACTGGTGAAACAACCCGGAACTCCCAGTGCCTTTCTTGGAAAAACAACCCGGAACTCCCAGTGCCTCTCCTGGTTAAACAACCCGTAACTCCCAGTGCCACTCCTGTAGAAACAACCAGGAAATCCCAGTGCCTCTCCTGCTGTTGCCACCCGGAACTCCCAGTGCCTCTCCTGTAGAATCAATCCATAACTCCCAGTGCCTCTCCTGGTTAAACAACCCGTAAATCCCAGTGCCTCTACTGTAGAAACAATCCAGCACTCCCAGTTCCTCTCCTGGTTAAACAACCCGGAACTCCCAGCGCCTCTCCTGTAGAAACAACCCGGAACTCCCAGTGCCTCTCCAGGTGAAACAACCCGGAACTCGCAGTGCCTCTCCTGGTGAAACAACCCGGAACTCCCAGCGCCTCTCCTGGTGAAAGAACCCGGAACTCCCAGCGCCTCTCCTGCTTAAACAACCCAGAACTCCCAGTGCCTCTCCTGGTTAAACAACCCGGATCTCCGATTGCCTCTCCTGTAGAAACAACCCGGAACTCCCAGTGTCTCTCCTGGTGAAACAACCCGGAACTCCCAGTGCCTCTCTTGGTTAAACAACCCGGAACTCCCAGCGCCTCTCCTGGTTGAACCACCCAGAACTCCCCGTGCCTCTGCTGGTTAAACAACCCGGATCTCCCAGTGCCACTCCTGTAGAAACAACCAGGAAATCCCAGTGCCTCTCCTGGTGGAACAACCCGGAACTCCCAGTGCCTCTCCTGTAGAATCAATCCATAACTCCCAGTGCCTCTCCTGGTTAAACAACCCGTAAATCCCAGTGCCTCTACTGTAGAAACAATCCGGAACTCCCAGTTCCTCTCCTGGTTAAGCAACCCGGAACTCCCAGCGCCTCACCTGTAGAAACAACCCGGAACTCCCAGTGCCTCTCCTGGTGAAACAACCCGGAACTTCCAGTGCCTCTCCTGCTTAAACAACCCGGAACTCCCAGTGCCTCTCCTGTAGAAACAACCCGGAATCCCAGTGCCTCTCCTGTAGAAACAACCCGGAACTCCCAGTGTCTCTCCTGGTGAAATAACCAGGAACTCCCAGTGCCTCACCTGGTTAAACAACCTGGAACTACCAGTGCTTCTCCTGGTGAAACAAGTCGGAACTCCCAGTGACACTCCTGTAGAAACAACCCGGAGCTCCCAGTGCCTCTCCTGGTTAAACAACCCGGAACTCCCAGTGACTCCCCTGGAGAAACAACCCAGAACCCCCAGTGCCTCTCCTGCAGAAACAACCCGGAACTCCCAGTGCCTCTCCTGGTGAAACAACCCGGAACTCCCAGTGACTCTCCTGGTGAAACAACCCGGAACTTCCAGTGCCTCTCCTGCTTAAACAACCCGGAACTCCCAGTGCCTCTCCTGTAGAAACAACCCGGAATCCAAGTGCCTCTCCTGTAGAAACAACCCGGGACTCCCAGTGTCTCTCCTGGTGAAATAACCCGAACTCCCAGTGCCTCTCCTGGTTAAACAACCCGGAACTACCAGTGCTTCTCCTGGTGAAACAACCCGGAACTCCCAGTGACACTCCTGTAGAAACAAACCGGAGCTCCCAGTGCCTCTCCTGGTTAAACAACCCGGAACTCCCAGTGACTCCCCTGGAGAAACAACCCAGAACCCCCAGTGCCTCTCCTGCAGAAACAACCCGGAACTCCCAGTGCCTCTCCTGGTGAAACAACCCGGAACTCCCAGTGACTCTCCTGGTGAAACAACCCGGAACTTCCAGTGCCTCTCCTGGCGATACAACACGGAACTCCCAGTGCCTCTCCTGGTGAAACAACCCGGGGCTCCTGATGCCTCTCCTGGTGAAACAACCCGGAACTCCCAGTGCCTCTTCTGGTTAAACAACCCGGAACTCTCAGTGCCTCTCCTGGTTAAACAACCAGGAACTCCCAGTGCCTCTCCTGGTTATACAACCCGGAACTCCCAATGCCTCCTCTGTAGAAACAACCCAGAACTCCCAGCGCTTTACCTGGTGAATCAACCGAGAAATCCCAGTGCCTCTCCTGTAGAAACAACCCGGAACTCCCAGTGCCTCTCCTGGTGAAACAACCCGGAACTCCCAGTGCCTCTCCTGAAGAAACAACCCGGAACTCCCAGTGCCTCTCCTGGTGAAACAACACGGAACTCCCACCGCCTCTCCTGGTGAAACAACCCGGAACTCCCAGTGCCTCTCCTGGTGAAACAACCCAGAACTCTCAGCACCTCTCCTGTAGCTACAACCCGGAACTCCCAGTGCCTCTCCTGGTGAAACAACCCGGAACTCCCAGTGCCGCTCCTGGTGAAACAACCCGAAACTCCTAGTGCCTCTCCTGGTGAAACAACCCGGAACTCCCAGTGCCTCTCCTGGTGAAACAAGCCGGAACTCCCAGTGCCTCTCCTGATGAAACAACCCGGGAATCCCAGCGCCTCTCCAGGTGAAACAAACCGGAACTCCCACTGCATCTCCTGATGAAACAACCCGGAACTCCCAGTACCTCTCCGGGTGAAACAACCAAGAACTCCCAGCGCCTCTCCTGTAGCAGCAACCCGGAACTCCCAGTGCCTCTCCTGGTGAAACAACCCGGAACTCCCAGTGCCTCTCCTGGTGAAACAACCCGGAAATCCCACTGCCTCTCCTGGTTAAACAACCCGGAACTTCCAGTGCCTCTCCTGCTTAAACAACCCGGAACTCCCAGTGCCTCTCCTGTAGAAACAACCCGGAATCCAAGTGCCTCTCCTGTAGAAACAACCCGGGACTCCCAGTGTCTCTCCTGGTGAAATAACCCGAACTCCCAGTGCCTCTCCTGGTTAAACAACCCGGAACTACCAGTGCTTCTCCTGGTGAAACAACCCGGAACTCCCAGTGACACTCCTGTAGAAACAACCCGGAGCTCCCAGTGCCTCTCCTGGTTAAACAACCCGGAACTCCCAGTGACTCCCCTGGAGAAACAACCCAGAACCCCCAGTGCCTCTCCTGCAGAAACAGCCCGGAACTCCCAGTGCCTCTCCTGGTGAAACAACCCGGAACTCCCAGTGACTCTCCTGAAGAAACAACCCAGCACTCCCAGTGCCTCTCCTGGCGATACAACACGGAACTCCCAGTGCCTCTCCTGGTGAAACAACCCGGGAATCCCCGCGCCTCTCCTGGTGAAACAACCCGGAACTCCCACCGCCTCTCCTGGTGAAACAACCCGGAACTCACAGTGCCTCTCCTGGTGAAACAACCCAGAACTCCCAGCGCCTCTCCTGTAGCAACAACCCGGAACTCCCAGTGCCTCTCCTGGTGAAACAACCCGGAACTCCCAGTGCCTCTCCTGGTGAAACAACCCGGAACTCCCAGTGCCTCTCCTGTAGAAACAACCCGGAACTCCCATCGCCTCTCCTGGTGAAACAACCCGGAACTCCCAGTGCCTCTGCTGCTTATACAACCCGGAACTCGCAGTGCCTCTCCTGGTGAAACAACCCGGAACTCCCAGTGCCTCTCCTGGTGAAACAACCTGGAACTCCCAATGCCACTACGGGTGAAACAACCCGGAACTCCCAGTGCCTCTCTTGGTTAAACAACCCGGAACTCCCAGTGCCTCTCCTGATGTAAGAACCCGGAACACCCAGTGCCTCTCCTGTAGAAACAACCCAGAACACCCTCTGCCTCTCCTGTAGAAATAACCCGGAACTCCCAGTGCCTCTCCTGTAAAAACCACCCGGAACTCCCAGTGCCTCTCCTGGTGAAACAACCCAGAACTCCCAGTGCCTCTCCTGGTTAAACCACCCGGAACACCACGTGCCTCTCCTGGTTAAACAACCCGTAACTCCCAGTGCCTCTCCCGTAGAAACAACCAGGAAATCCCAGTGCCTCTCCTGGTGTTGCCACCCGGAACTCCCAGTGCCTCTCCTGTAGAATCAACCCGGAACTCCCAGTGCCTCTCCAGGTTAAACAACCCGTAACTCCCATTGCCTCTCCTGTAGAAACAATCTAGAACTCCCAGTGCCTCTCCTGGTTAAACAACCCGGAACTCCCAGCGCCTCTCCTGTAGAAACAACCCGGAACTCCCAGTGCCTCTCCTGGTGAAACAACCCGGAACTCCCAGTACCTCTCCTGTAGAAACAATGCGGAACTCCCAGTGCCTCACCTGGTGAAACAACACGGAACTCCCAGTGCCTCTCCTGGTGAAACAACCCGGAACTCCCACTGCCTCTCCTGGTGAAATAACCCGGAACTCCCAGTGCCTCTTCTGATTGAACAACCCGGAACTCTCAGTGCCACTCCTGGTAAAACAACGCGGAACTCCCAGTCCCTCTCCTGGTTATACAACCCGGAACTCCCAGTGCATCTCCTTGTGAATCAACCCGGAACTCCCAGTGCCTCTCCTGTAGAAACAACCCGGAACTCCCAGTGCCTCTCCTGGTGAAACAACCCGGAACTCGCAGTGCCTCTCCTGGTGAAACAACCCGGAACTCCCAGCGCCTCTCCTGGTGAAAGAACCCGGAACTCCCAGCGCCTCTCCTGGTTAAACCACCCGGAACTCCCAGTGCCACTCCTGTAGAAACAACCAGGAAATCCCAGTGCCTCTCCTGCTGTTGCCACCCGGAACTCCCAGTGCCTCTCCTGTAGAATCAATCCATAACTCCCAGTGCCTCTCCTGGTTAAACAACCCGTAAATCCCAGTGCCTCTACTGTAGAAACAATCCGGAACTCCCAGTTCCTCTCCTGGTTAAGCAACCCGGAACTCCCAGCGCCTCACCTGTAGAAACAACCCGGAACTCCCAGTGCCTCTCCTGGTGAAACAACCCGGAACTTCCAGTGCCTCTCCTGCTTAAACAACCCGGAACTCCCAGTGCCTCAACTGTAGAAACAACCCGGAATCCCAGTGCCTCTCCTGTAGAAACAACCCGGAACTCCCAGTGTCTCTCCTGGTGAAATAACCAGGAACTCCCAGTGCCTCACCTGGTTAAACAACCTGGAACTACCAGTGCTTCTCCTGGTGAAACAAGTCGGAACTCCCAGTGACACTCCTGTAGAAACAACCCGGAGCTCCCAGTGCCTCTCCTGGTGAAACAACCTGGAACTCCCAATGCCACTACTGGTGAAACAACCCGGAACTCCCAGTGCCTCTCTTGGTTAAACAACCCGGAACTCCCAGTGCCTCTCCTGATGTAAGAACCCGGAACACCCAGTGCCTCTCCTGTAGAAACAACCCAGAACACCCTCTGCCTCTCCTGTAGAAATAACCCGGAACTCCCAGTGCCTCTCCTGTAAAAACCACCCGGAACTCCCAGTGCCTCTCCTGGTGAAACAACCCAGAACTCCCAGTGCCTCTCCTGGTTAAACCACCCGGAACACCACGTGCCTCTCCTGGTTAAACAACCCGTAACTCCCAGTGCCTCTCCCGTAGAAACAACCAGGAAATCCCAGTGCCTCTCCTGGTGTTGCCACCCGGAACTCCCAGTGCCTCTCCTGTAGAATCAACCCGGAACTCCCAGTGCCTCTCCAGGTTAAACAACCCGTAACTCCCATTGCCTCTCCTGTAGAAACAATCTAGAACTCCCAGTGCCTCTCCTGGTTAAACAACCCGGAACTCCCAGCGCCTCTCCTGTAGAAACAACCCGGAACTCCCAGTGCCTCTCCTGGTGAAACAACCCGGAACTCCCAGTACCTCTCCTGTAGAAACAATGCAGAACTCCCAGTGCCTCACCTGGTGAAACAACACGGAACTCCCAGTGCCTCTCCTGGTGAAACAACCCGGAACTCCCACTGCCTCTCCTGGTGAAATAACCCGGAACTCCCAGTGCCTCTTCTGATTGAACAACCCGGAACTCTCAGTGCCACTCCTGGTAAAACAACGCGGAACTCCCAGTCCCTCTCCTGGTTATACAACCCGGAACTCCCAGTGCATCTCCTTGTGAATCAACCCGGAACTCCCAGTGCCTCTCCTGTAGAAACAACCCGGAACTCCCAGTGCCTCTCCTGGTGAAACAACCCGGAACTCGCAGTGCCTCTCCTGGTGAAACAACCCGGAACTCCCAGCGCCTCTCCTGGTGAAAGAACCCGGAACTCCCAGCGCCTCTCCTGGTTAAACCACCCGAAACTCCCAGTGCCACTCCTGTAGAAACAACCAGGAAATCCCAGTGCCTCTCCTGCTGTTGCCACCCGGAACTCCCAGTGCCTCTCCTGTAGAATCAATCCATAACTCCCAGTGCCTCTCCTGGTTAAACAACCCGTAAATCCCAGTGCCTCTACTGTAGAAACAATCCGGAACTCCCAGTTCCTCTCCTGGTTAAGCAACCCGGAACTCCCAGCGCCTCACCTGTAGAAACAACCCGGAACTCCCAGTGCCTCTCCTGGTGAAACAACCCGGAACTTCCAGTGCCTCTCCTGCTTAAACAACCCGGAACTCCCAGTGCCTCAACTGTAGAAACAACCCGGAATCCCAGTGCCTCTCCTGTAGAAACAACCCGGAACTCCCAGTGTCTCTCCTGGTGAAATAACCAGGAACTCCCAGTGCCTCACCTGGTTAAACAACCTGGAACTACCAGTGCTTCTCCTGGTGAAACAAGTCGGAACTCCCAGTGACACTCCTGTAGAAACAACCCGGAGCTCCCAGTGCCTCTCCTGGTTAAACAACCCGGAACTCCCAGTGACTCTCCTGGAGAAAGAACCCGGAACCCCCAGTGCCTCTCCTGCAGAAACAACCCGGAACTCCCAGTGCCTCTCCTGGTGAAACAACCCGGAACTCCCAGTGTCTCTCCTGGTGAAACAACCCAGAACTCCCAGTGCCTCTCCTGGTTAAACCACCCAGAACTCCCCGTGCCTCTCCTGGTTAAACAACCCGTAACTCCCAGTGCCTCTCCTGTAGAAAAACCAGGAAATCCCAGTGCCTCTCCTGCTGTTGCCACCCAGAACTCCCAGTGCCTGTCCTGTAGAATCAACCCAGAACTCCCAGTGACTCTCCTGTTTAAACAACCAGGAACTCCCAGTGCCTCTACTGTAGAAACAATCCAGAACTCCCAGTTCCTCTCCTGGTTAAACAACCCGGAACTCCCAGCGCCTCTCCTGTAGAAACAACCAGGAACTCCCAGTGCCTCTCCTGGTGAAACAACCCGGAACTCCCAGTGCCTCTCCTGTAGAAACAATGTGGAACTCCCAGTGCCTCACCTGGTGAAACAACCCGGAACTCCCAGTGCCTCTACTGGTGAAACAACCCGGAACTCCCACTGCCTCTCCTGGTGAAATTACCCGGAACTCCCAGTGCCTCATCTGGTTCAACAACCCGGAACTCTCAGTGCCTCTCCTGGTAAAACAACGCGGAACTCCCAGTGCCTCTCCTGGTGAAACAACCCGGAACTCCGAGCGCCTCTCCTGTAGAAACAACCCGGAACTCCCAGTGCCTCTCCTGGTAAAACAACCCGTAACTCCCAGTGCCTCTCCTGGAGAAACAACCCGGAACTCCCAGTCCCTGTCCTGGTGAAACAACCCGGAACTCCCAGTGCCTCTCCTGGTGTAACAACCCGGAATTCCCAGTGCCTCTCCTGATGAAACAACCTGGAACTCCCAGTGCCTCTCCAGGGGAAACAACCTGGAAGTCCCTGTGCCTCTACTGGTGAAACATCCCGGAACTCCCAGTGCCTCTCCTGTAGAAACAACCCGGAACTCCCAGTGCCTCTCCTTGTGAAACAACACGGAACTCCCAGTGCTTCTCCAGGTGAAACAACCCGGATCTCCCAGTGCCTCTCCTGGTGAAACAACCCGGAACTCTCAGCGCCTATCCTGGGGATACAACCCGGAACTCCCAGCGCCTCTCCGGTAGAAACAACCCGGAACTCCCAGTGCATCTCCTGGCGAAACAACCCGGAATTCCCAGTGCCTCTCCTGGTGAAACAACCCTGAACTACCAGTGCCTCTTCTGGTTAAACAACCCGGAACTCTCAGTGCCTTTCCTGGTTAAACAACGTGGAACTACCAGTGCCTCTTCTGGTTAAACAACCCGGAACTCCCAGTGCCTCTCCTGGTGAATCAACCCGGAACAACCAGTGCCTCTTCTGGTTAAACAACCCGGAACTCTCAGTGCCTCTCCTGGTTAAACAACCCGGAACTCCCAGTGACTCTCCTCGTGAAACAACCCGGAACTCCCAGTGCCTCTCCTGGTGAAACAACCCAGAATTCCCAGTGCCTCTCTTGGTTAAACAACCCGGAACTCCCAGTGCCTCTCCTGTAGAAACAACCCGGAACTCCCAGCGCCTCTCCTGGTGAAACAAACCGGAACTCTCAGCGCCTCTCCTGGGGAAACAACCCGGAACTCCCAGCGCCTCTCCGGTAGAAAGAACCAGGAACTCCCAGTGCATCTCCTGGTGAAACAACCCGGAATTCCCAGTGCCTCTCCTGGTGAAACAACCCGGAACTACCAGTGCCTCTTCTGGTTAAACAACCCGGAACTCTCAGTGCCTTTCCTGGTTACACAACGTGGAACTACTAGTGCCTCTTCTGGTTAAACAACCCGGAACTCCCAGTGCCTCTCCTGGTGAATCAACCCGGAAAAACCAGTGCCTCTTCTGGTTAAACAACCCGGAACTCTCAGTGCCTCTCCTGGTTAAACAACCCGGAACTCCCAGTGACTCTCCTCGTGAAACAACCCGGAACTCCCAGTGCCTCTCCTGGTGAAACAACCCGGAACTCCCAGTGCCTCTCTTGGTTAAACAACCCGGAACTCCCAGTGCCTCTCCTGGTTATACAACCCGGAACTCGCAGTGCCTCTCCTGGTGGAACAACCCGGAACTCCCAGTGCCTCTCCTGGTGAAACAACCCGGAACTCCCAGTGCCACTACTGGTGAAACAACCCGGAACTCCCGGTGCCTCTCTTGGATAAACAACCCGGAAATCCCAGTGCCTCTCCTGGTGAAAGAACCCGGAACTACCAGTGCCTCTCCTGTAGAAACAACCCAGAACTCCCTCTGCCTCTCCTGTAGAAATAACCCGGAACTCCCAGTGCCTCTCCTGTAGAAACCACCCGGAACTCCCAGTGCCTCTCCTGGTGAAAAAACCCAGAACTCCCAGTGCCTCTCCTGGTTAAACAACGCGGAACTCCCCGTGCCTCTCCTGTAGAAACAACCAGGAAATCCCAGTGCCTCTCCTGCTGGTGACACCCGGAACTCCCAGTGCCTCTCCTGTAGAATCAACCCAGAACTCCCAGTGCCTCTCCTGGTTAAACAACCCGTAAATCCCAGTGCCTCTACTGTAGAAACAATCCGGAACTCCCAGTTCCTCTCCTGGTTAAACAACCCGGAACTCCCAGTGCCTCTCCTGTAGAAACAACCCGGAACTCCCAGTGCCTCTCCAGGTGAAACAACCCGGAACTTCCAGTGCCTCTCCTGCTTAAACAACCCGGAACTCCCAGTGCCTCTCCTGTAGAAACAACCCGGAATCCAAGTGCCTCGCCTGTAGAAACAACCCGGGACTCCCAGTGTCTCTCCTGGTGAAATAACCCGAACTCCCAGTGCCTCTCCTGGTTAAACAACCCGGAACTACCAGTGCTTCTCCTGGTGAAACAACCCGGAACTCCCAGTGACACTCCTGTAGAAACAACCCGGAGCTCCCAGTGCCTCTCCTGGTTAAACAACCCGGAACTCCCAGTGACTCCCCTGGAGAAACAACCCAGAACCCCCAGTGCCTCTCCTGCAGAAACAACCCGGAACTCCCAGTGCCTCTCCTGGTGAAACAACCCGGAACTCCCAGTGACTCTCCTGGTGAAACAACCCGGAACTTCCAGTGCCTCTCCTGGCGATACAACACGGAACTCCCAGTGCCTCTCCTGGTGAAACAACCCGGGGCTCCCAGTGCCTCTCCTGGTGAAACAACGTGGGGGTCTCAGTCCCACTCCTGGTTAAACAACCCGGAACTCCCAGTGCCTCTTCTGGTTAAACAACCCGGAACTGTCAGTGCCTCTCCTGGTTAAACAACCAGGAACTCCCAGTGCCTCTCCTGGTTATACAACCCGGAACTCCCAATGCCTCCTCTGTAGAAACAACCCAGAACTCCCAGCGCTTTACCTGGTGAATCAACCGAGAACTCCCAGTGCCTCTCCTGTAGAAACAACCCGGAACTCCCAGTGCCTCTCCTGGTGAAACAACCCGGAACTCCCAGTGCCTCTCCTGAAGAAACAACCCGGAACTCCCAGTGCCTCTCCTGGTGAAACAATACGGAACTCCCACCGCCTCTCCTGGTGAAACAACCCGGAACTCCCAGTGCCTCTCCTGGTGAAACAACCCAGAACTCTCAGCACCTCTCCTGTAGCTACAACCCGGAACTCCCAGTGCCTCTCCTGTAGAAACAACCCGGAACTCCCAGTGCCTCTCCAGGTGAAACAACCCGGAACTTCCAGTGCCTCTCCTGCTTAAACAACCCGGAACTCCCAGTGCCTCTCCTGTAGAAACAACCCGGAATCCAAGTGCCTCTCCTGTAGAAACAACCCGGGACTCCCAGTGTCTCTCCTGGTGAAATAACCCGAACTCCCAGTGCCTCTCCTGGTTAAACAACCCGGAACTACCAGTTCTTCTCCTGGTGAAACAACCCGGAACTCCCAGTGACACTCCTGTAGAAACAAACCGGAGCTCCCAGTGCCTCTCCTGGTTAAACAACCCGGAACTCCCAGTGACTCCCCTGGAGAAACAACCCAGAACCCCCAGTGCCTCTCCTGCAGAAACAACCCGGAACTCCCAGTGCCTCTCCTGGTGAAACAACCCGGAACTCCCAGTGACTCTCCTGGTGAAACAACCCGGAACTTCCAGTGCCTCTCCTGGCGATACAACACGGAACTCCCAGTGCCTCTCCTGGTGAAACAACCCGGGGCTCCCGATGCCTCTCCTGGTGAAACAACCCGGAACTCCCAGTGCCTCTTCTGGTTAAACAACCCGGAACTCTCAGTGCCTCTCCTGGTTAAACAACCAGGAACTCCCAGTGCCTCTCCTGGTTATACAACCCGGAACTCCCAATGCCTCCTCTGTAGAAACAACCCAGAACTCCCAGCGCTTTACCTGGTGAATCAACCGAGAAATCCCAGTGCCTCTCCTGTAGAAACAACCCGGAACTCCCAGTGCCTCTCCTGGTGAAACAACCCGGAACTCCCAGTGCCTCTCCTGAAGAAACAACCCGGAACTCCCAGTGCCTCTCCTGGTGAAACAACACGGAACTCCCACCGCCTCTCCTGGTGAAACAACCCGGAACTCCCAGTGCCTCTCCTGGTGAAACAACCCAGAACTCTCAGCACCTCTCCTGTAGCTACAACCCGGAACTCCCAGTGCCTCTCCTGGTGAAACAACCCGGAACTCCCAGTGCCGCTCCTGGTGAAACAACCCGAAACTCCTAGTGCCTCTCCTGGTGAAACAACCCGGAACTCCCAGTGCCTCTCCTGGTGAAACAAGCCGGAACTCCCAGTGCCTCTCCTGATGAAACAACCCGGGAATCCCAGCGCCTCTCCAGGTGAAACAAACCGGAACTCCCACTGCATCTCCTGATGAAACAACCCGGAACTCCCAGTACCTCTCCGGGTGAAACAACCAAGAACTCCCAGCGCCTCTCCTGTAGCAGCAACCCGGAACTCCCAGTGCCTCTCCTGGTGAAACAACCCGGAACTCCCAGTGCCTCTCCTGGTGAAACAACCCGGAAATCCCACTGCCTCTCCTGGTTAAACAACCCGGAACTTCCAGTGCCTCTCCTGCTTAAACAACCCGGAACTCCCAGTGCCTCTCCTGTAGAAACAACCCGGAATCCAAGTGCCTCTCCTGTAGAAACAACCCGGGACTCCCAGTGTCTCTCCTGGTGAAATAACCCGAACTCCCAGTGCCTCTCCTGGTTAAACAACCCGGAACTACCAGTGCTTCTCCTGGTGAAACAACCCGGAACTCCCAGTGACACTCCTGTAGAAACAACCCGGAGCTCCCAGTGCCTCTCCTGGTTAAACAACCCGGAACTCCCAGTGACTCCCCTGGAGAAACAACCCAGAACCCCCAGTGCCTCTCCTGCAGAAACAGCCCGGAACTCCCAGTGCCTCTCCTGGTGAAACAACCCGGAACTCCCAGTGACTCTCCTGAAGAAACAACCCAGCACTCCCAGTGCCTCTCCTGGCGATACAACACGGAACTCCCAGTGCCTCTCCTGGTGAAACAACCCGGGAATCCCCGCGCCTCTCCTGGTGAAACAACCCGGAACTCCCACCGCCTCTCCTGGTGAAACAACCCGGAACTCACAGTGCCTCTCCTGGTGAAACAACCCAGAACTCCCAGCGCCTCTCCTGTAGCAACAACCCGGAACTCCCAGTGCCTCTCCTGGTGAAACAACCCGGAACTCCCAGTGCCTCTCCTGGTGAAACAACCCGGAACTCCCAGTGCCTCTCCTGTAGAAACAACCCGGAACTCCCATCGCCTCTCCTGGTGAAACAACCCGGAACTCCCAGTGCCTCTGCTGCTTATACAACCCGGAACTCGCAGTGCCTCTCCTGGTGAAACAACCCGGAACTCCCAGTGCCTCTCCTGGTGAAACAACCTGGAACTCCCAATGCCACTACTGGTGAAACAACCCGGAACTCCCAGTGCCTCTCTTGGTTAAACAACCCGGAACTCCCAGTGCCTCTCCTGATGTAAGAACCCGGAACACCCAGTGCCTCTCCTGTAGAAACAACCCAGAACACCCTCTGCCTCTCCTGTAGAAATAACCCGGAACTCCCAGTGCCTCTCCTGTAAAAACCACCCGGAACTCCCAGTGCCTCTCCTGGTGAAACAACCCAGAACTCCCAGTGCCTCTCCTGGTTAAACCACCCGGAACACCACGTGCCTCTCCTGGTTAAACAACCCGTAACTCCCAGTGCCTCTCCCGTAGAAACAACCAGGAAATCCCAGTGCCTCTCCTGGTGTTGCCACCCGGAACTCCCAGTGCCTCTCCTGTAGAATCAACCCGGAACTCCCAGTGCCTCTCCAGGTTAAACAACCCGTAACTCCCATTGCCTCTCCTGTAGAAACAATCTAGAACTCCCAGTGCCTCTCCTGGTTAAACAACCCGGAACTCCCAGCGCCTCTCCTGTAGAAACAACCCGGAACTCCCAGTGCCTCTCCTGGTGAAACAACCCGGAACTCCCAGTACCTCTCCTGTAGAAACAATGCGGAACTCCCAGTGCCTCACCTGGTGAAACAACACGGAACTCCCAGTGCCTCTCCTGGTGAAACAACCCGGAACTCCCACTGCCTCTCCTGGTGAAATAACCCGGAACTCCCAGTGCCTCTTCTGATTGAACAACCCGGAACTCTCAGTGCCACTCCTGGTAAAACAACGCGGAACTCCCAGTCCCTCTCCTGGTTATACAACCCGGAACTCCCAGTGCATCTCCTTGTGAATCAACCCGGAACTCCCAGTGCCTCTCCTGTAGAAACAACCCGGAACTCCCAGTGCCTCTCCTGGTGAAACAACCCGGAACTCGCAGTGCCTCTCCTGGTGAAACAACCCGGAACTCCCAGCGCCTCTCCTGGTGAAAGAACCCGGAACTCCCAGCGCCTCTCCTGGTTAAACCACCCGGAACTCCCAGTGCCTCTCCTGGTTAAACAACCCGGATCTCCGATTGCCTCTCCTGGTGAAACAACCCGGAACTCCCAGTGCCTCTCCTGGTTAAACAACCCGGAACTCCCAGTGCCTCTCCTGGTGAAACAACCCAGAACTCCCAGCGCCTCTCCTGATTAAACAACCCGGAACTCCCAGTGCCTCTCCTGGTTAAACAACCCGGTACTCCCAGTGCCTCTCCTGGTGAAACAACGTGGGGCTCCCAGTGCCTCTCCTGGTGAAACAACGTGGGGCTCCCAGTGCCTCTCCTGGTGAAAGAACCCAGTACTCCCAGTGGCTCTCCTGGTTTAACAACCCGGAACTCCCAGTGCCTCTCCTGGTGAAACAACCCGGAACTCCCAGTTCCTCTCCTGGTTAAACAACCCGGAACTCCCAGTGCTTCTTCTGATGACTCCGTGTGAACTGGGAATGAGGGGATTGATGTGACTCATTGTGAACGGGAATGAGGGGAGTGAAGACCCTCAGTGTGAATTTGGAATGAAGGGAGTAAAGGAACTCAGTGTGAACTGGGAGTGCATGGAGTGAAGATCCTAAGTGTGAACTGAGAATGATGGGAGTGAAGACCCTCAGTGTGAACTGGGAATGAGCGGAGTGATGGGACTCATTGTAATCTGGGATAGAGGGGAGTGATGGGAATCAGTGTATACTGGGAATGAGGGGATGGATGGGACTCATTGTGAACAGTGAATGAGGGGAGTGATGGGACTCATTGTGAACTGGGAATGAGGGGAGTGATGGGACTTATTGTGGACTGGGAATGAGGGGAGTGAAGGCACTCATTGTGAATTGGGAATGAGGGGCGTGCAGAGCCTCAGCATGAACTGGGAATGAGCGGAGTGATGGGACTCATTGTAATCTGGGATAGAGGGGAGTGATGGGAATCAGTGTATACTGGGAATGAGGGGATGGATGGGACTCATTGTGAACAGTGAATGAGGGGAATGATGGGACTCATTGTGAACTGGGAATGAGGGGAGTGATGGGAATCAGTGCAAACTGGGAATAAGGGGAGTGATTGGACTCATTGTGAACTGGGAATGAGGGGATTGATGGGAATCAGTGCAAACTGGGAATAAGGGGAGTGATTGGACTCATTGTGAACTGGGAATGAGGGGAGTGATGGGAATCAGTGTAAACTTGGAATGAGAGGAGCAAAGAGCCTCAGTTGAACTGGGAATGAGGGGATTGATGGGACTCACAGTGAACTGGGAATGAGGGGTGTGTAGAGACTCCGTGTGAATTTAGATTTAGGGGAGTGAAGAACCTCAGCATGAACTGGGAATGAGGGGAGTGAAGAGCCTCAGTGTGAAATGGGAACGAGGGGAGTGAAGGCACTCATTGTGAACTCGTAACGAGGGGCGTGTAGAGCATCAGTGTGAACTTGGAATTATGGGAGTGAAGCACCTCAGTATGATCTGGGAATGAGGGGAGTGAAGAGCCTCAGTGTTAACTGGGAATGAGCGGAGTGATGGGACTCATTGTAAACTGTGAATGAGGAGCATGAAGTCCCTCATTGTAAAGTGGGAATGAGGGGAGTGATCGGACTCATTCTGAATAGGGAATGAGGGAAGTGATAGGAATCAGTGTGAACTGGGAATGAGAGGAGTGAAGGAATTCATTGCGAAATGGGAATGAATGGGGAGATGGGAATCAGTATGAACTGGGAATGAGGGGAGTGATAGGAATCAGTGTGAAATGGGAATGAGGGGAGTGATTGGACTCATTGTGAACTGGGAATGAGGGGCATTTAGAGACTCCGTGTGAACTTAGAATTAGGGGAGTGAAGAGCCTCAGCATGAACTGGGAATGAGGGGAGTGAAGTGCCTCAGGATGAACTTGGAATGAGGGGCGTGAAGAGTCTCAGTGTGAACTGGAAATGAGGGGGGTGAGGAGACTGAGTGTGAACTGGGAATGAGGGGAGGGAAGATCCTCAGAATGAAATGGGAATGTGGGGAGTGAAGAGCCTCATTATGAACTGGGAATGAGGGGAGTGAAGAGCCTCAGGGTGAACTTGGAATGAGGGGCGTGAAGAGTCTCAGTGTGAACTGGAAATGAGGGGGGTGAGGAGACGGAGTGTGAACTGGGAATGAGGGGAGGGAAGATCCTCAGAATGAAATGGGAATGTGGGGAGTGAAGAGCCTCATTATGAACTGGGTATGAGGGGAGTGAAGAGCCTCAATATGAATTGGGAATGAGGGGAGCGAAGGCATTCATTGTGAACTGGGAATGAGGGGCGTTGAGAGCCTCATTGTGAACTGGGAATGACGGGACTGATGGGACTCATTGTGGGCTGGGAATGAGGGGATTGATGGGAATCAGTGTGAACTGGGAATGAGGAGAGTGGAGCGACTCAGTGTGAACTGGGAATGAGGGGAGTGAAGAGACTCAGTGTGAACTGGGAATGAGGGGCGTGAAGAGTCTCAGAATGAACTGGGAATGAGCGGAGTGATGGGACTCATTGTTATCTGGGATAGAGGGGATTGATGGGAATCAGTGTGAACTGGGAATGAGGGGATTGATGGGACTCATTCTGAACTGGGAATGAGGGGACTGAAGAGACTCAGTGTTAATTGGGAATGAGGGGAGCGAAGGGATTCATTGTGAACTGGGAATGAGGGGCGTGAAGAGCCTCATTGTGAACTGGGAATGAGGGGACAGATGGAACTCATTGTGAACTGGGAATGAGGGAATTGATGGGACTCATTGTGAAATGGGAATGAGGGGCATGTAGAGACTCTGTGTGAAGTTAGAATTACGGGAGAGAAGAAGCACAGCATGAACTGGGTATGAGGGGAGTGAAGAGCCTCAGGGTGAACCCGGAATGAGGGGGGTGAAGAGTCTCAGTGTGAACTGGAATGAAGGGCATGAAGAGCCTAATTGTGAACTGGGAGTGAGAGGAGTGAAGAGACTCAGTGTGAACTGGGAATGAGGGTAGTGAAGAGAGTCAATGTCAACTGGTAATGAGGGGAGTGAAGATTCTCTGAATGAACTGGGAATGTGGGGAGTGAAGAGCCTCATTATGAACTGGGAATGAGGGGACTGAAGAGACTCATTCTGAACTGGGAATGAGGGGCGTGAAGAGCCTCACTCCGAACTGGGAATGAGGGGACCGATGGGTCTCATTGTGAACTGGGAATGAGGGCGTGAAGATCCTCAGTATGAACAGGGAATGAGGGGAGTGATGGGACTCATTGTTAACTGGGAATGAGGGGAGTGATGGGAATCAGAGTGAAATGCAAATGAGGGGATTGAAGGGACTCAGTTTGAACTGGGAATGAGGGGAATGATGAGACTTATTGTGAACTGGGACTGAGGGGCGTGTAGAGCATCAGTGTGAACTTGGAATTAGGGGAGTGAAGAACCTCAGCATGAACTGGGAATGAGGGGAGTGAAGAGCCTCAGTGTTAACTGGGAATGAGCGGAGTGATGGGACTCATTGTAATCTGGGATAGAGGGGAGTGATGGGAATCAGTATGAACTGGGAATGAGGAGATTGATGGGACTCATTGTGAAATGGGAATGAGGGGCGTGTAGGGACTCCGTGTGAATTTAGAATTAGGGGAGAGAAGAACCTCAGCATGAACTGGGAATGAGGGGAGTGAAGAGCCTCAAGGTGAACTCGGAATGAGGGGCGTGAAGAGCCTCAGTGTGAACTGAAAATGAGGGGTTGAGGAGACTGAGTGTGAACTGGGAATGAGGGGAGTGAAGAGCCTCAGTGTGAACTGGGAATGAGGGGAATGAAGAGCCTCAGTGTGAACTGGGAGTGAGGGGAATGAAGAGAATCAGTGTGAACTGGGAATGAGGGGGTGAGGAGGCTGAGTGTGAACTGGGAATGAGTGGAGTGAAGATCCTCAGAATGAAATGGGAATGTTGGGAGTGAAGAGCCTCATTATGAACTGGGTATGAGGGGACTGAAGAGACTCATTGTGAATTGGGAATGAGGGGAGTTAAGAGCCTCACTCCGAACTGGGAATGAGGGGACCGATGGGTGTCATTGTGAACTGGGAATGAGGGCATGAAGATACTCAGTATGAACTGGGAATGAGGGGGGTGTTCGGACTCATTGTTAACTGGGAATGAGGGGAGTGATGGGAATCAGGGTGAACTGCAAATGAGGGGATTGAAGGGACTCAGTTTGAACTGGGAATGAGGGGAGTGATGAGACTTATTGTGAACTGGGACTGAGGGGCGTGTAGAGCATCAGTGTGAACTTGGAATTAGGGGAGTGAAGAACCTCAGCATGAACTGGGAATGAGGGGAGTGAAGAGCCTCAGTGTTAACTGGGAATGAGCGGAGTGATGGGACTCATTGTAATCTGGGATAGAGGGGAGTGATGGGAATCAGTGTGAACTGGGGATGAGGGGATTGATGGGAGTCATTTTGAACTGGTAATGAGGAGAGAGATGGGAATCAGTATGAACTGGGAATGAGGGGAGTGTTGGGACTCACTGTGAACTGGGAATGAGGGGAGTGTTGGGACTCACTGTGAACTGGGAATGAGGGGTGTGTAGAGACTCCGTGTGAACTTAGAATTAGGGGAGTGAAGAACCTCAGCATGAACTGGGAATGAGGGGAGTGAAGAGCCTCAGTGTGAACTGGGAATGAGCGGAGTGATGGGACTCATTGTAAACTGGGACAGAGGGGAATAATGGGAATCAGTGTAAACTGGGAATGAGGGGAGTGAAGGGACTCATTGTGAACTGTGAATGAGGAGCATGAAGTTCCTCATTGTAAAGTGGGAATGAGGGGAGTGATGGGACTAATTCTGAATAGGGAATGAGGGTAGTGATGGGAATCAGTGTGAACTGGGAATGAGGGGAGTGAAGGAACTCATTGCGAACTGGGAATGAGGGGGGAGATGGGAATCAGTATGAACTGGGAATGAGGGGAGTGTTGGGAATCAGTGCGAAATGGGAATGAGGGGAGTGATTGGACTCATTGTGAACTGGGAATGAGGGGCGTGTAGAGACTCCGTGTGAACTGGGAATGAGGGTATTGATGGGACTCATTGTTAAATGGGAATGAGGGGCGTGTAGGGACTCAGAGTGAACTGAAAATGAGGGGTTGAGGAGACTGAGTGTGAACTGGGAATGAGGGGAGTGAAGAGCCTCAGTGTGAACTGGGAATGAGGGGATTGATGGGACTCATTTTGAACTTGGAATGAGGGTTGTGTAGAGCCTCATTGTGAACTGGGAATGAGGGAATTGATGGGACTCATTGTGAACTGTGAATGAGGGGCGTGTAGAGACTCAGTGTGAAGTTAGAATTAGGGGAGAGAAGAACCTCAGCATGAACTGGGAATGAGGGGCGTGAAGAGTCTCAGTGTGAACTCAAAATGAGGGGGTGAGGAGACTGAGTGTGAACTGGGAATGAGGTTAGTGCAGAGCCTCAGTGTGAACTGAAAATGAGGGGTTGAGGAGACTGAGTGTGAACTGGGAATGAGGGGAGTGAAGAGTCTCAGTGTGAACTGGGAATGAGGGGCATGAAGAGCCTCATTATGAACTGGGTATGAGGGGACTGAAGAGACTCATTGTGAATTGGGAATGAGGGGAGTTAAGAACCTTAATATGAACTGGGAATGAGGGATGTGAAGACCCTAATTGTGAACTGGGAATGAGGGGAGTGCAGGGATTCATTGTGAACTGGGAATGAGGGGCGTGAAGATCCTCAGTGTGAACTGGGAATGAGGGGAGTGAAGAGCCTCAGTGCGAACTGGGAATGAGGTGCATCAAGAGCCTCACTTCGAACTGGGAATGAGGGGACCGATGGGTCTCATTGTGAACTGGGAATGAGGGCATGAAGATACTCAGCATGAACTGGGAATGAGGGGAGTGATCGGACTCATTGTTAACTGGGAATGAGGGGAGTGATGGGAATCAGAGTGAACTGCAGTTGAAGGGTTGAGGAGACTGAGTGTGAACTGGGAATGAGGGGAGTGAAGAGCCTCAGTGTGAACTGGGAATGAGGGGAGTGAAGAGCCTCAGTGTGAACTGGGAATGAGGGGAGTGAAGAGCCTCAGTGTGAACTGGGAATGAGGGGAGTGAAGAACCTCAGCATGAATTAGGAATGAGGGGAGTGAAGAGCCTCAGTGTTAACTGGGAATGAGCGGAGTGATGGGACTCATTGTAATCTGGGATAGAGGGGAGTGATGGGAATCAGTGTGAACTGGGGATGAGGGGATTGATGGGAGTCATTTTGAACTGGTAATGAGGAGAGAGATGGGAATCAGTATGAACTGGGAATGAGGGGAGTGTTGGGACTCACTGTGAACTGGGAATGAGGGGAGTGTTGGGACTCACTGTGAACTGGGAATGAGGGGTGTGTAGAGACTCCATGTGAACTTAGAATTAGGGGAGTGAAGAACCTCAGCATGAACTGGGAATGAGGGGAGTGAAGAGCCTCAGTGTGAACTGGGAATGAGCGGAGTGATGGGACTCATTGTAAACTGGGACAGAGGGGAATAATGGGAATCAGTGTAAACTGGGAATGAGGGGAGTGAAGGGACTCATTGTGAGCTGTGAATGAGGAGCATGAAGTTCCTCATTGTAAAGTGGGAATGAAGGGAGTGATGGGACTAATTCTGAATAGGGAATGAGGGTAGTGATGGGAATCAGTGTGAACTGGGAATGAGGGGAGTGAAGGAACTCATTGCGAACTGGGAATGAGGGGGGAGATGGGAATCAGTATGAACTGGGAATGAGGGGAGTGATAGGAATCAATGCGAAATGGGAATGAGGGGAGTGATTGGACTCATTGGGAACTGGGAATGAGGGGCGTGTAGGACTCCGTGTGAACTGGGAATGAGGGGATTGATGGGACTCATTGTGAAATGGGAATGAGGGGCGTGTAGGGACTCCGTGTGAATTTAGAATTAGGGGAGAGAAGAACCTCAGCATGAACTGGGAATGAGGGGAGTGAAGAGCCTCAAGGTGAACTCGGAATGAGGGGCGTGAAGAGACTCAGAGTGAACTGAAAATGAGGGGTTGAGGAGACTGAGTGTGAACTGGGAATGAGGGGAGTGAAGAGCCTCAGTGTGAACTGGGAATGAGGGGAGTGAAGAGCCTCAGTGTGAACTGGGAATGAGGGGAGTGAAGAGCCTCAGTGTGAACTGGGAGTGAGGGGAATGAAGAGAATCAGTGTGAACTGGGAATGAGGGGGTGAGGAGGCTGAGTGTGAACTGGGAATGAGTGGAGTGAAGATCCTCAGAATGAAATGGGAATGTTGGGAGTGAAGAGCCTCATTATGAACTGGGTATGAGAGGACTGAAGAGACTCATTGTGAATTGGGAATGAGGGGAGTTAAGAGCCTCAATATGAACTGGGAATGAGGGGAGGAAAGGCATTCATTGTGAACTCGGAATGAGGGGCATTGAGAGCCTCATTGTGAACTGGGAATGACAGGACTGATGGGACTCATTGTGAGCTGGGAATGAGGGGAGTGATGGGAATCAGTTTGAACTGGGAATGAGGGGAATGAAGAGCCTCACTGTGAACTGGGAATGAGGACAGTGGAGCAACTCAGCGTGAACTGGGAATGAGGCGCATGAAGAGCTTCATTGTGAACTGGAAGTGAGGGGAGTGAAGAGACTCAGTGTGAACTGGGAATGAGGGGAGTGAAGACCCTCATTGTGAACTTAGAATGAGGGGAGTGAATAACCTCAGTGTGAACTGGGAATGAGGGGAGTACAGGGATTCATTGTGAACTGGGAATGAGGGGACAGATGGGACTCATTGTGAACTGGGATAGAGGAGAGTGATGGGAATCAGTGTGAACTGGGAATGAGGGGAATGATGGGATTCATTGTGAACTGGGAATGAGGGGCGTAAAGATCCTCAGTATGAATTGGGAATGAGGGGAGTGAAGAGCCTCAGTATGAACCGGGAATGAGGGGAGAGATGGGAATAAGAGTGAACTGCAAATGAGGGGATTGAAGGGACTCAGTTTGAACTGGGAATGAGGGGAGTGATGGGACTCATTGTGAACTGGGACTGAGGGGCGTGAAGAGCCTGAGTGTTAACGGGCAATGTGCGGAGTGATGGGACTCATTGTATACTGGGATAGAGGGGTGTGATGGGAATCAGTGTAAACTGAGAATGAGGGGATTGATGGGACTCATTTTGAACTGGTAATGAGGGGAGTGATGGGAATCAGTGCAAACTGGGAATAAGGGGATTGATGGGACTCATTGTGAACTGGGAATGAGGGGCGTGTAGAGACTCATTGTGAACTGGGAATGAGGGGAGTAAAGGGACTCATTCTGAACTGGAAATGAGAGGAGTGAATGGACTCAATGTGAACTGGGAATGAAGGGAGTGGTGGGACTCATTGTTAACTGGTAATGAGGGGCGTGAAGAGAGTCATTGTGAACTGGGAATGAGGGGAGTGATGGGAATCATTGTGAACTGGGAATGAGGGGAGTGACGGGACTCAGTGTGAACTGGGAATGAGGGGCAAGAAGGGATTTAGCGTGACCTGGGAATGAGGGGAGTGAAGACCCTCAGTGTGAATTTGGAATGAGGGGAGTGAAGACCCTCAGTGTGAATTTGGAATGAGGGGAGTGAAGGCACTCAGAGTGAACTGGGAGTGCATGGAGTGAAGATCCTAAGTGTGAACTGAGAATGAGGGGAATACTGGGGCTCATTGTAAAATGGGAATGAGTTGTGTGATGGGAATCTGTGTGAAAAGGGGATGAGGGGAGTGAGGAGCCTCAGTGTGAACTGGGAATGAGAGGAGTGAATGGACTCAATGTGAACTGGGAATGAGGGGAGTGACGGGACTCAGTGTGAACTGGGAATGAGGGGAGTGAAGGGACACAATGTTAACTGTGAATGAGGGGGTGATCAGAATCAGTGTGAACTGGGAATGAGGGGAGTGAATGGATTCGATGTTAACTGGGAATGAGGACGTGAAGAACTTCATTGTGATCTGGGAATGAGGGGACTGAAGGTACTCATTCTGAATTGTGAATGAAGGGTGTGGTGGGAATCAGTGTCAACTGGGAATAAGAGGAGTGAAGGGACTGAGTGTGAACTGGGAATGAGGGGAGTGAAGATCCTCGGTGTGAACTAGGATTGAGGGGAGTAATGGGACTCATTCTGAACTGGGAATGAGAGGAGTGAATGGACTCAATGTGACCTGGGAATGAGCGGAGTGATGGGACTCATTGTTAACTAGGAATGAGGGGTGTGAAGAGAGCCATTGTGAACTGGGAATGAGGGGAGTGATAGGAATCCGTGCGAACTGGGAATGAGGGGAGTGATTGGACTCATTGTGAACTGGAAATGAGGGGCGTTTAGAGACACATTGTGAACTGGGAATGAGGGGATTGATGGGACTCATTGTGAACTGGGAATGAGGGGCGTGTAGAGACTCAGTGTGAACTTAGAATTAGGGGAGAGAAGAACCTCAGCATGAACTGGGAATGAGGGGAGTGAAGAGCCTCAGTGTGAAGTGGCAATGAAGGGAGGGTCTCAGTGTGAACTGGGAATGAGTGGCATGAAGAGCCTCATTGTGAACTGGGAGTGAGGGGAGTGAAGAGAATCAGTGTGAACTGGGAATGACGGTAGTGAAGAGAGCCAATGTCAACTGGTAATGAGGGGAGTGAAGATCCTCAGAATGAACTGGGAATGTGGGGAGTGAAGGGATTTATTGTGAACTGGGAATGAGGGGTGTGAAGAGCTTCATTGTGAACTGGGAATGAGGGGACTGATGGGACTCATTGTGAACTGGGAATGAGGGGAGTGATGGGAATCAGTGCAAACTGGGAATAAGGGGATTGATGGGACTCATTGTGAACTGGGAATGAGGGGACAGATGGAACTCATTGTGAACTGGGAATGAGGGGATTGATGGGACTCATTGTGAAATGGGAATGAGGGGAGTGAAGAGCCTCAGGGTGAACTCGGAATGAGGGGGGTGAAGAGTCTCAGTGTGAACTGAAAGTGAGCGGGTGAGGAGACTGAATGTGAACTGGGAATGAGGGGAGTGAAGGGCCTCAGTGTGAACTTGGAATGAGGGGAGTGAAGGGCCTCAGTGTGAACTGGGAATGAGGGTACTGATAGGACTCATTGTGAACTGGGAATGAGGGGAGTGAAGGGCCTCAGTGTGAACTGGGAGTGAGGGGAGTGAAGGGCCTCAGTGTGAACTGGGAATGAGGGTACTGATAGGACTCATTGTGAACTGGGAATGAAGGGAGTGGTGGGACTCATTGTTAACTGGTAATGAGGGGCGTGAAGAGAGTCATTGTGAACTGGGAATGAGGGGAGTGATGGGAATCATTGTGAACTGGGAATGAGGGGAGTGACGGGACTCAGTGTGAACTGGGAATGAGGGGCAAGAAGGGATTTAGCGTGACCTGGGAATGAGGGGAGTGAAGACCCTCAGTGTGAATTTGGAATGAGGGGAGTGAAGGCACTCAGAGTGAACTGGGAGTGCATGGAGTGAAGATCCTAAGTGTGAACTGAGAATGAGGGGAATGCTGGGACTCATTGTAAAATGGGAATGAGTTGTGTGATGGGAATCTGTGTGAAAAGGGGATGAGGGGAGTGAGGAGCCTCAGTGTGAACTGGGAATGTGAGGAGTGAATGGACTCAATGTGAACTGGGAATGAGGGGAGTGACGGGACTCAGTGTGAACTGGGAATGAGGGGAGTGAAGGCACACAATGTTAACTGTGAATGAGGGGGTGATCAGAATCAGTGTGAACTGGGAATGAGGGGAGTGAATGGATTTAACGTTAACTGGGAATGAGGACGTGAAGAACTTCATTGTGATCTGGGAATGAGGGGACTGAAGGTACTCATTTTGAATTGTGAATGAAGGGTGTGGTGGGAATCAGTGTCAACTGGGAATGAGAGGAGTGAAGGGACTGAGTGTGAACTGGGAATGAGGGGAGTAATGGGACTCATCCTGAACTCGGAATGAGAGGAGTGAATGGACTCAATGTGAGCTGGGAATGAGCGGAGTGATGGGACTCATTGTTAACTAGGAATGAGGGGTGTGAAGAGAGCCATTGTGAACTGGGAATGAGGGGAGTGTAAGGAATCCGTGCGAACTGGGAATGAGGGGAGTGAATGGACTCATTGTGAACTGGGAATGAGGGGATTGATGGGACTCATTGTGAACTGGGAATGAGGGGCGTGTAGAGACTCAGTGTGAACTTAGAATTAGGGGAGAGAAGAACCTCAGCATGAACTGGGAAAGAGGGGAGTGAAGAGCCTCAGGGTGAACTCGGAATGAGGGGCGTTAAGAGTCTCAGTGTAAACGGAAAATGAGGGGGGGAGGAGACTGAGTGTGAACTGGGAATGAGGGGAGTGAAGAGCCTCAGTGTGAAGTGGCAATGAAGGGAGGGTCTCAGTGTGAACTGGGAATGAGTGGCATGAAGAGCCTCATTGTGAACTGGGAGTGAGGGGAGTGAAGAGAATCAGTGTGAACTGGGAATGACGGTAGTGAAGAGAGTCAATGTCAACTGTTAATGAGGGGAGTGAAGATCCTCAGAATGAACTGGGAATGTGGGGAGTGAAGGGATTTATTGTGAACTGGGAATGAGGGGTGTGAAGAGCTTCATTGTGAACTGGGAATGAGGGGACTGATGGGACTCATTGTGAACTGGGAATGAGAGGAGTGAATGGACTCAATGTGAACTGGGAATGAGGGGAGTGATGGGACTCTTTGTTAACTGGTAATGAGGTGCGTGAAGAGAGTCATTGTGAACTGGGAATGAGGGGAGTGATGGGAATCATTGTGAACTTGGAATGAGGGGAGTGAAGGGATTCATTGTGAACTGGGAATGAGGGGACAGATGGGACTCATTGTGAACTGGGAATGAGGGGCGTAAAGATCCTCAGTGTGAACTGGGAATGAGGGGAGTGAAGAGCCTCACTCTGAACTGGGAATGAGGGCGTGAAGATCCTCAGTATGAACTGGGAATGAGGGCAGTGATGGGACTCATTGTTAACTGGGAATGAGGGGAGTGATGGGAATCAAAGTAAACTGGGAATGAGGAGCGTGAAGAGCGTCATTGTGAACTGGGAATGAGGGGACTGATGAGAATCAGTGTAAAATTGGAATGAGAGGAATGAAGCGACTCAGTGTGAAGTTAGAATTACGGGAGAGAAGAACCTCAGCATGAACTGGGAATGAGGGGAGTGAAGAGTCTCAGTGTGAACTCAAAATGAGGGGGTGAGGAGACTGAGTGTGAACTGGGAATGAGGGGAGTGAAGAGCCTCAGTGTGAACTGGGAATGAGGGGAGTGAAAAGCCTCATTGTGAACTGGGAGTGAGGGGAGTGAAGAGAGTCAATGTCAACTGGTAATGAGGGGAGTGAAGATCCTCAGAATGAAATGGGAATGAGGGGCGTGAAGAGCCTCATTATGAACTGGGTATGAGGGGACTGAAGAGGCTCATTGTGCATTGGGAATAAGGGGAGTTAAGAGCCTCAATATGAATTGGGAATGAGGGGAGCGAAGGTATGCATTGTGAACTCGGAATGAGGGGCGTTGAGAGCCTCATTGTGAACTGGGAATGTCAGGACTGATGGGACTCATTGTGAGCTGGGAATGAGGGGAGTGATGGGAATCAGTGTGAACTGGAAATGAGGGGAAAGAAGAGCCTCAGTGTGAACTGGGAATGAGGAGAGTGGAGCGACTCATTGTGAACTGGGAATGAGAGGCGTGAAGAGTCTCAGAATGAACTGTGAATGAGGGGAGTGAAGACCCTCATTGTGACCTGGGAATGAGGGGATTGAATAACCTCAGTGTGAACTGGGAATGAGGGGAGTGAAGGGATTCATTGTGAACTGGGAATGAGGGGACAGATGGGACTCATTGTGAACTGGGAATGATGGTCGTGAGGTGCCTCATTGTGAACTGGGAATAACAGGACTGATGGGGCTCATTGTGAGCTGGGAATGAGGGGAGTGATGGGAATCAGTGTGAACTGGGAATGAGGGGAATGAAGAGCCTCGGTGTGAACTGGGAATGAGGAGAGTGGAGCGACTCAGTGTGAACTGGGAATGAGGCGCATGAAGAGCCTCATTGTGAACTGGGAATGAGGGGAGTGAAGAGTCTCAGAATGAACTGGGAATGAGGGGAGTGAAGACCCTCATTGTGAACTGGGAATGAGGGGAGTGAATAACCTCAGTGTGAACAGGGAATGAGGGGAGTGAAGGGATTCATTGTGAACTGGGAATGAGGGGCGTGAAGAGTCTCAGAATGAACTGGGAATGAGGGGAGTGAAGACCCTCATTGTGAACAGGGAATGAGGGGAGTGAAGGGACTCATTGTGAACTTGGGAATGAGGGGACAGATGGGACTCATTGTGAACTGGGAATGAGGGGCGTGAAGAACCTCACTCTGAACTGAGAATGAGGGGACCGATGGGTCTCATTGTCAACTGGGAATGGGGGCGTGAAGATCCTCAGTATGAACTGGGAATGAGGGGAGTGATGGGACTCATTGTTAACTGGGAATGAGGGGAGTGATGGGAATCAGAGTGAACTGGAAATGAGTGGAATGAAGAGCCTCAGTGTGAACTGGGAATGAGGGGAGTGGAGCGACGCAGTGTAAACTGGGAATGAGGGGTTTCATGGGACTCATTTTGAACTGGTAATGAGGGGAGTGATGGGAATCAGTGTGAACTGGGAATGAGGGGAGTGAAGGCACTCATTGTGAACTGGGAATGAGGGGAATGAAGAGCCTCAGTGTGAACTGGGAATGAGGAGAGTGGAGCGACTCAGTGTGAACTGGGAATGAGGGGCGTGAAGAGTCTCAGAATGAACTGGGAATGAGGGGAGTGAAAAGCCTTAGTGTGAACTGGGAATGAGGGGATTGAAGGCACTCATTGTGAACTGGGAATGAGGGGCGTGTAGAGCATCTGTGTGAATTAGGAAGGAGGGGCGTGCAGAGCCTCAGTGTGAACTGGGAATGAGGGGAGTGAATAACCTCAGTGTGAACTGGGAATGAGGGGAATGAAGAGCCTCAGTGTGAACTGGGAATGAGGAGAGTGGAGCGACTCAGTGTGAACTGGGAATGAGGCGCATGAAGAGCCTCATTTTGAACTGGGAATGAGGGGAGTGAAGAGTCTCAGAATGAACTGGGAATGAGGGGAGTGAAAAGCCTTAGTGTGAACTGGGAATGAGGGGATTGAAGGCACTCATTGTGAACTGGGAATGAGGGGCGTGTAGAGCATCTGTGTGAATTAGGAAGGAGGGGCGTGCAGAGCCTCAGTGTGAACTTGGAATTAGGGGTGTGAAGAACCTCAGCATGAATTGGGAATGAGGGGAGTGAAGAGCCTCAGTGTGAACTGGGAATGAGGGGCGTGAAGAGTCTCAGTGTGAAATGGGAATGAGCGGAGTGATGGGAATCATTGTAAACTGGGATAGAAGGGAGAGAAGGGAATCCGTGTGAACTGGGAATGAGGGGAGTGAAGGGACTCATTGTGAACTGTGAATGAGGAGCATGAAGTTCCTCATTGTAAAGTGGGAATGAGGGGAGTGATGGGACTAATTCTGTATAGGGAATGGGGGATTGAAGCGACTCAGTGTGAACTGGGAATGAGGGGAGTGTTGAAAATCAGTGTAAACTTGGAATGAGGGGAGTGAAGCGACTCACTGTGAACTTGGACTGAGGGCCGTGCAGAGACTCTGTGTGAACTTAGAAATAGGGGAGTGAAGAACCTCAGCATGAACTGAGAATGAGGGGAGTGAAGAGCCTCAGGGTGACCTCGGAATGAGGGGCGTGAAGAGTCTCAGTGTGAACTGAAAATGAAGGAGTGAGGAGATTGAGTGTGAACTGGGAATGAGGGGAGTGAAGAGCCTCAGTGTGAACTGGGAATGAGGGGAGTGTCTCATTGTGAACTGGGAATGAGGGGCGTGAAGAGCCCCACTCTGAACTGGGAATGCGTGGACCAATGGGTCTCATTGTGAACTGAAAATGAGGGGGTGAGTAGACTGAGTGTTAACTATGAATGAGTGGAGTGAAGAGCCTCAATGTGAACTAGGAATGAGGGGAGGGCCTCTTTTTGAACTGGGAATGAGGTGCATGGAGATCCTCATTGTGAACTGGGAATGAGGGGAGTGAAGAGAATCAGTGTGAACTGGGAATGAGGGTAGTGAAGAGAGTCAATGTCAGCTGGTAATGAGGGGAGTGAAGATCCTCAGAATGAACTGAGAATGTGGGGAGTGAAGAGACGCATTGTGAACTGGGAATGAGGGGACTGATGGGACTCATTGTGAACTGGGAATGAGGGGAGTAAAGACAATCAGTGTGAACTGGGAATGAGGGGAGTAATGGGACTCATTCTGAACTGGGAATGAGAGGAGTGAATGGATTCAATGTGAACTGGGAATGAGGGGCATGAAGAGAGTCATTGTGAACTGGGAATGAGGGGAGTGATGGGACTCAGTGTGAACTGGGAATGAGGGCGCGATCGGAATCAGTGTGAACTCAGAATGAGGGGAGTGAAGGGATTCAATGTTAACTGGGAATGAGGGGGTGATCGGAATCAGTGTGAACTGGGAATGAGGGCGGGATCGGAATCAGTATGATCTGGCCATGAGGGCGGGATCGGAATCAGTGTGAACTGGGAATGAGGGCGGGATCGGAATCAGTGTGAACTGGGAATGAGGGCGGGATCGGAAACAGTGTGAACTGGGAATGAGGGCGTGATCAGGATCAGTGTGAACTGGGAATGAGGGGAGTGAAGGGACTCAATGTTAACTGGGAATGAGGATGTGAAGAACTTCATTGTGATCTGGGAATGAGGGGAGTGATGGCAATCATTGTCAACTTGGAATGAGGGGAGGACGGGATTCAGTGTGAACTGGGAATGAGGGGCAAGAATGGATTTAGTGAAACCTGGGAATGAGGGGAGTGAAGACCCTCAGTGTGAATTTGGAATGAGGGGAGTGAATGGACTTATTTTGAACTGGGAATGAGGGGCGCTTAGAGGCTCTGTGTGAACTTAGAATTAGGGGAGTTAAGAACCTCAGCATGAACTGCGAATGAGGGGAGTGAAGAGCCTCAGTGTGAACTGGGAATGAGCGGAGTGATGGGACTCATTTTAAACTGGGATAGAGGGGAGTGATGGGAATCCGTGTGAACTTGGAATGAGGGGAGTGAAGGGACTCATTGTGAACTGTGAATGAGGAGCATGAAGTTCCTCATTGTAAAGTGGGAATGAGGGGAGTGATGGGACTAATTCTGAATAGGGAATGAGGGGAGTGATTGGAATCAGTGTGAACTGGGAATGATTGGCGTGTAGAGACTCATTGTGAACTGGGAATGAGGGGATTGATGGGACTCATTGTGAACTGGGAATGAGGGGCGTGTAGAGACTCCGTGTGAATTTAGAATTATGGGAGTGAAGAACCTCAGCATGAACTGGGAATGAGCAGAGTGAAGAGCCTCAGTGTGAATTCGGAATGAGGTGCGTCAAGAGTCTCAGTGTGAACTGGGAATGAGGGGAGTAAAGGCACTCATTGTGAACTGGGAATGAGGGGAGTGAAGGCACTCATTGTGAACTGGGAATGAGGGGCGTGTAGAGACTAATTGTGAACTGGGAATGAGGGGATTGATGGGACTCATTGTGAACTGGGAATGAGGGGCATGTAGAGACTCCATATGATTTTAGAATTATGGGAGTGAAGGACCTCAGCATGAACTGGGAATGAGGGGAGTGAAGAGCCTCAGTGTGAAATAGGAATGAGGGGAGTGAAGAGCCTCAGGGTGAAATGGAAATGAGGGGAGTGATGGAAATCAGTGTGAACTGGGAATGAGCGGTGTGAAGAGCCTCAGGGTGAACTCGGAATGAGGGGAGTGAAGAGTCTCAGTGTGAATTGGAAATGAGGTGAGTGAAGAGCCTCAGTGTGAAGTGGGTATGAGGGGAGTGAAGAGCCTCACTCTGAACTGGGAATGAGGGGACCGAGGGGTCTCATTGTGAACTGGGAATGAGGGCGTGAAGATCCTCAGTATGAACTGGGAATGAGGGGAGTGATGGGACTCATAGTTAACTGGGAATGAGCGGAGTGATGGGAATCAGTGTGAACTGGGATTGAGGGTAGTGTAGGGACTCCTTGTGAAATGGGAATGAGCGGGTGATCAGAATCAGTGCAAACTGGGAATGAGGGGAGTGAAGACACTCAATGTTAACTGGGAATGAGGATGTGAAGAACTTCATTGTGATCTGGGAATGAGGGGACTGAATGTACTCATTTTGAACTGTGAATGAAGGGTGTAGTGGGAATCAGTGTCAACTGGGAATGAGAGGAGTGAAGGGACTGAGTGTGAACTGGGAATGAGGGGAGTGAAGATCCTCGGTGTGAACTAGGACTGAGGGGAGTAATGGGACTCATTCTGAACTGGGAACGAGAGAAATGAATGGACCCAATGTGAACTGGGAATGAGGAGCGTGAAGAGCCTCAGTGTGAACTGGGGATGAAGGGAGTGAAATGACTCAGGGTCAACTGGGAATGAGGGAAGGGAAGAGCCCCAGTGTGAGCTGGGAATGAGGGGAGTGAGGAGCATCAGTGTGAACTGGGAATGAGGGGCGTGAAAAGCCTCAGTGTGAACTGGGAATGAGGGGAGTGAAGTTCCTCATTGTAAAGTGGGAATGAGCGGAGTGATGGGACTCATTCTGAATATGGAATGAGGAGAGTAATGGGAATCAGTGTAAACTTGGAATGAGAGGAGTGAAGCGACTCAGTGTGAACTGGGAATGAGGGGATTGATGGAATACAGTGTGAACTGGGAATGAGGGGAGTGATTGGACTCATTGTGAACTGGGAATGGGGAGCGTGTAGAGACTCATTGTGCACTGGGAATGAGGGGATTGATGGGACTCATTGTGAACTGGGAATGAGGGGCGTGTAGAGACTCATTGTGAGCTGGGAATGAGGGGAGTGATTGGAAACAGTGTGAACTGGGAATGAGGGGAATGATTGGACTCATTGTGAACTGGGAATGGGGAGCGTGTAGAGACTCATTGTGAACTGGGAATGAGGGGATTGATGGGATTTATTGTGAACTGGGAATGATGGGCGTGTAGAGACTCATTGTGAACTGGGGATAAGGGGATTGATGGGATTCGTTGTGAACTGGGACTGAGGGGCGTGTAGAGACTCCTTGTGAACATAGAATTAGGGAAGTGAAGAACCTCAGCATGAACTGGGAATGAGGGGCGTGAAGAGTCTCAGTGTGAACTGGAAATGAGGGGAGTGAAGAGCCTCAATGTGAACTGGGAATGAGGGGAGTGAAGAGCCTCACTCTGAACTGGGAATGAGGGGACCGAGGGGTCTCATTGTGAACTGGGAATGAGGACGTGAAGATCCTCAGCATGAACTGGGAATGACGGGAGTGATGGGAATCAGTGTGAACTGGGGTTGAGGGTAGTGAAGGGACTCATCGCGAACTGGGAATGAGGGGAGTGATGAGAATCAGTGTATACTTGGAATGAGAGGAGTGAAGTGACTCAGTGAGAACTGGGAATGAGGGGATTGATGGGACTCATTTTGAACTGGGAATGAGGGCAGTGATGGGAATCAGTGTGAACTGGGAATGAGGAGAGTGATAGGAATCAGTGCAAACTGGGAATGAGGGGAGTGAATGGACTCAATGTTAACTGGGAATGAGGATGTGAAGAACTTCATTGTGATCTGGGAATGAGGGGACTGAAGGTACTCATTCTGAATTGTGAATGAAGGGTGTGGTGGGAATCAGTGTCAACTGGGAATGAGAGGAGTGAAGGGACTGAGTGTGAACTGGGAATGAGGGGAGTGAAGGTCCTCGGTGTGAACTAGGATTGAGGGGAGTAATGGGACTCATTCTGAACTGGGAATGAGAGGAGTGAATGGACTCAGTGTGAACTGGGAATGAGGGGAGTGATGGGACTCATTGTAAAGTGGGAATGAGCAGAGTGATGGGACTCATTCTGAATAGGGAATGAGGAGAGTATTGGGAATCAGTGTAAACTTGGAATGAGAGGAGTGAAGCGACTCAGTGTGAAATGGGAATGAGGGGATGGATGGGAAACAGTGTGAACTGGGAATGAGGGGAGTAATTGGACTCATTGTGAACTGGGAATGAGGGGCGTGTAGAAACTCATTGTGAACTGGGAATGAGGGGCGTGTAGAGACTCATTGTGAACTGGGAATGAGGGGATTGATGGGACTCATTTTGAACTGGGAATGAGGGGAGTGATGGGAAACGCGTGAACTGGGAATGAGGGGTGTGATTGGACTCATTGTGAACTGGGACTGAGGGGCGTGTAGAGATTCCGTGTGAACATAGAATTAGGGGAGTGAAGAACCTCAGCATGAACTGGGAATGAGCGGAGTGAAGAGCCTCAGGGTGAAATGGAAATGAGGGGAGTGAAGAGCCTCAGTGTGATCTGGGAATGAGGGGAGTGAAGAGCCTCACTCTGAACTGGGAATGAGGGGACCGAGGGGTCTCATTGTGAACTGGGAATGAGGGCGTGAAGATCCTCAGTATGAACTGGGAATGAGGGGAGTGATGGGACTCATAGTTAACTGGGAATGAGCGGAGCGATGGGAATCAGTGTGAACTGGGATTCAGGGTAGTGAAGGGACTCATTGCGAACTGGGAATGAGGGGAGTGATGAGAATCAGTGTAAACTTGGAATGAGAAGAGTGAAGCGACTCAGTGAGAACTGGGAATGAGGGGAGTGATGGGACTCATTGTGAACTGGGAATGAGGAGCGTGAAGAGCCTCAGTGTGAACTGGGAATGAGAGGAGTGATGGGACACATTTTAAACTGGGATAGAGGAGAGTGATGGGAATCCGTGTGAACTGGGGATGAGGGGAGTGAAGTTCCTCATTGTAAAGTGGGAATGAGCGGAGTGATGGGACTCATTCTGAATAGGGAATGAGGAGAGTAATGGGAATCAGTGTGAATTGTGAATGAGAGGAGTGAAGCGACTCAGTGTGAACTGGGAATGAGGGGATTAATGGGACTCATTTTGAACTGGGAATGAGGGGAGTGATTGGACTCATTGTGAACTGGGAATGGGGAGCGTGTAGAGACTCATTGTGAACTGGGAATGAGGGGATTGATAGGACTCATTGTGAACTGGGAATGAGGGGCGTGTAGAGACTCCATGTGAATTTAGAATTAGGGGAGTGAAGAACCTCAGCATGAACTGGGAATAAGGGGAGTGAAGAGCCTCAGGGTGAACTCGGAATGAGGGGTGTGAAGAGTCTCAGTGTGTACTGGGAATGAGGGCGTGTAGAGACTCATTGTGAACTGGGGATGAGGGGATTGATGGGACTCATTGTGAACTGGGACTGAGGGGCGTGTAGAGACTCCGTGTGAACATAGAATTATGGGAGTGAAGAACCTCAGCATGAACTGGCAGTCAGCGGAATGAAGAGCCTCAGGGTGAACTCGGAATGAGGGGCGTGAAGAGTCTCAGTGTGAACTGGAAATGAGGGGAGTGAAGAGCCTCAGTGTGAACTGGGAATGAGAGGAGTGAAAGGCCTCACTCTGAACTGGGAATGAGGGGACCGAGGGGTCTCATTGTGAACTGGGAATGAGGACGTGAAGATCCTCAGTATGAACTGGGAATGAGGGGAGTGATGGGACTCATAGTTAACTGGGAATGAGCGGAGTGATGGGAATCAGTGTGAACTGGGATTAAGGGTAGTGAAGGGACTCATTGCGAACTGGGAATGAGGGGAGTGATGAGAATCAGTGTAAACTTGGAATGAGAGGAGTGAAGCGACTCAGTTAGAACTGGGAATGAGGGGAGTGATGGGAATCAGTGTGAACTGGGAATGAGGGGAGTGAAGGGACCCAATGTTAACTGGGAATGAGGATGTGAAGAACTTCATTGTGAGCTGGGAATGAGGGGACTGAAGGTACTCATTCTGAATTGTGAATGAAGGGTGTGGTGGGAATCAGTGTCAACTGGGAATGAGAGGAGTGAAGGGACTGAGTGTGAACTGGGAATGAGGGGAGTGAAGATCCTCGGTGTGAACTAGGATTGAGGGGAGTAATGGGACTCATTCTGAACTGGGAATGAGAGGAGTGAATGGACTCAATGTGAGCTGGGAATGAGGGGAGTGATGGGACTAATTGTAAAGTGGGAATGAGCAGAGTGATTGGGACTCATTGTGAATAGGGAATGAGGAGAGTAAAGGGAATCAGTGTAAACTTGGAATGAGAGGAGTGAAGCGACTCAGTGTGAAATGGGAATGAGGGGATTGATGGGAAACAGTGTGAACTGGGAATGAGGGGAGTAATTGGACTCATTGTGAACTGGGAATGGGGAGCGTGTAGAGACTCATTGTGAACTGGGAATGAGAGGATTGATGGGACTCATTGTGAACTGGGAATGAGGGGCGTGTAGAGACTCCGTGTGAACTTAGAATTAGGGGAGTGAAGAACCTCAGCATGTACTGGGGATGAGGGGAGTGAAGAGCCTCACTCTGAACTGGGAATGAGGGGACCGAGGGGTCTCATTGTGAACTGGGAATGAGGGCGTGAAGATCCTCAATATGAACTGGGAATGAGGGGACCGAGGGGTCTCATTGTGAACTGGGAATGAGGGCGTGAAGATCCTCAGTATGAACTGGGAATGAGGGGACCGAGGGGTCTCATTGTGAACTGGAAATGAGGGCGTGAAGATCCTCAGTATGAACTGGGAATGAGGGGAGTGATGGGACTCATTGCGAACTGGGAATGAGGGGAGTGATGAGAATCAGTGTGAACTAGGAATGAGGGTAGTGAAGGGACTCATTTTGAGCTGGGAATGAGGGGCGTTTAGAGGCTCTGTGTGAACTTAAATTGGGGGAGTGAAGAACCTCAGCATGCACTGGGAACGAGGGGAGTGAATAGCCTCAGGGTGAACTCGGAATGAGGGGCGTGAAGATTCTCAGTTTGAACTGAAAATGAGGGGGTGAGGAGACTGAGTGTGATCTGGGAATGAGGGGAGTGAAGAGCCTCAGCGTGTACTGGGAATGAGGGGAGGGTCTCAGTGTGAACTGGGAATGAGTGGCATGAAGAGCCTCAGTGTGAACTGGGAATGAGGGGAGTGAAGAGCCTCAGTGTGAACTGGGAATGAGGGGAGTGAAGAGCCTCAGTGTGAACTGGGAATGAGGGGAGTGATAGGACTTATTTTGAACTGGGAATGAGGGGACTGATGGGAATCAGTGTGAACTGGGAATGAGGGGAGTGAAGAGACTCAGTGTTAACTGGGAATGAGGGGAGTGAAGAGCCTCAGTGTGAACTGGGAATGAGGGGAGTGAAGGCACTCATTGTGAACTGGGAATGAGGGGCGTGTAGAGCATCAGTGCGACTTGGGATGGAGGGGCGTGCAGAGCCTCAGTGTGAACTTGGAATGAGGGGAGTGAAGAACCTCAGCATGAATTGGGAATGAGGGGAGTGAAGAGCCTCAGTGTGAACTGGGAATGAGGGGCATCAAGAGCCTCACTCTGAACTGGGAATGGGGGGACCAAGGGGTCTCATTGTGAACTGGGAATAAGGGGACCGAGGGGTCTCATTGTGAACTGGGAATGAGGGCGTGAAAATCCTCAGTATGAACTGGGAATGAGGGGAGTGATGGGACTCATTGTTAACTGGGATAAGGGGAGTGATGGGAATCAGTGTAAACTTGGAATGAGAGGAGTGAAGCGACTCAGTGTGAACTGGGAATGAGGTGCATGTCGAGACTGGGAATGAGGGGACCGAGGGGTCCCATTGTGAACTGGGAATGAGGGCGTGAAGATCCTCAGTATGAACTGGGATTGAGGGGTGTGATGGGACTCATTGTTAACTGGGAATGAGGGGAGTGATGGGAATCAGTGTGAACTGGGAATGAGGGTAGTGATGGGAATCAGTGTGAACTGGGAAGGAGGGTAGTGATGGGAATCAGTGTGAACTAGGAATGAGGGTAGTGATGGGAATCAGTGTGAACTGGGAATGAGGGTAGTGAAGGGACTCATTGTGAACTGGGATGAGGGGAGTGATAGGAATCAGTGCAAAATGGGAATGAGGGGAGTGGATGGACTCATTGTGAACTGGGAATAAGGGGCGTGTAGAGACTCCGTGTGATCTTAGAATTAGGGGAGTGAAGAACCTCAGCATGAACTGGGAATGAGGGGAGTGAAGAGCCTCAGGGTGAAATGGGAATGAGGGGAGTGATGGAAATCAGTGTGAACTGGCAATGAAGGGAGTGAAGAGCCTCAGGGTGAACTTGAAATGAGGGGAGTGAAGACCCTCAGTGTGAACTGGGAATGAGGGGAGTGAAGAGCCTCAGGGTGAACTGGGAATGAGGGGAGTGAAGGGACTCATTGCGAACTGGGAATGAGGGGAGGGATGGGAATCAGTGTGAACTGGGAATGAGGGGAGTGATGGGAATCAGTGCAAACTGGCAATGAGGGGAGTGATTGGGCTCATTGTGAACTGGGAAAGAGGGGCGTGTGGAGACTAAATGTAAACTGGGAATGAGGGGATTGATGGAACTCATTGTGAACTGGGAATGAGGGGAGGGATGGGAATCAGTGTGAACTGGGAATGAGGGAAGTAATAGGAATCAGTGCAAACTGGGAATGAGGGGAGTGATTGGACTCATTGTGAACTGGGAATGAGGGGCGTGTGGAGACTAAATGTGAACTGGGAATGAGGGGATTGATGGGACTCATTGTGAACTGGGAATGAGGGGAGTGATTGGACTCATTGTGAACTGGGAATGAGGGGCGTGTGGAGACTAAATGTGAACTGGGAATGAGGGGATTGATGGGACTCATTGTGAAATGGGAATGAGGGGCGTGTAGGGACTCCGTGTGAATTTAGAATTAGGGGAGTGGAGAACCTCAGCATGAACTGGGAATGAGGGGAGTGAAGAGCCTCAGGGTGAACTCGGAATGAGGGGAGTGAAGAGTCTCAGTGTGAACTGAAAATGAGGGGGTGAGGAGACTGAGTGTGAACTGGGAATGAGGGGAGTGAAGAGCCTCAGTGTGAACCATGAATGAGGGGCATCAAGAGCTTCACTCTGAACTGGGAATGAGGGGACCGAGGGGTCTCATTGTGAACTGGGAATGAGGTCGTGAAGATCCTCAGTATGCACTGAAATGAGGGGAGTGATGGGACTCATTGTTAACTGGGATGAGGGGACTGATGGGAATCAGTGCAAACTGGGAATGAGGGGAGTGAGGAGCCTCAGTGTGAAATGGGAATGAGGGGAGTGAAGAGCCTCAGGGTGAAATGGGAATGAGGGGAGTGAAGAGCCTCAGGGTGAAATGGGAATGAGGGGAGTGAAGAGCCTCAGTGTGAAATGGGAATGAGGGGAATGAAGAGCCTCAGGGTGAAATGGGAATGAGGGGAGTGAAGAGCCTCAGGGTGAAATGGGAATGAGGGGAGTGAAGAGCCTTAGTGTGAAATCGGAATGAGGGGCGTGAAGAGTCTCAGTGTGAACTGAAAATGAGGGGAGTGATGGGACTCAGTGTGAACTGGGAATGAGGGGAGTGAATGGACTCATTGTGAACTGGGAATGAGGGGATTGATGGGACTCATTGTGAACTGGGAATGAGGGGCGTGTAGAGACTCCATGTGATCTTAGAAGTAGGGGAGTGAAGAACCTCAGCATGAACTGGGAATGAGGGGAGTGAAGACCCTCAGTGTGAACTGGGAATGAGGGGATTGATGGGACTCATTTTGAACTGGGAATGAGGGGAGTGATAGGAATCAGTGTGAATTGGGAATGAGGGGAGTGATAGGAATCAGTGCAAACTGGAATGAGGGGAGTGATTGGACTCATTGTGAACTGGGAATGAGGGGAGTGATTGGACTCATTGTGAACTGGGAATGAGGGGCGTGTGGAGACTCCGTGTGAACTTAAAATTAGGGGAGTTAAGAACCTCAGCATGAACTGGGAATGTGGGGAGTGAAGAGCATCAGGTTGAACTCGGAATGAGGGGCGTGAAGAGTCTCAGTGTGAACTGAAAATGATGGGTGAGGAGATTGAGTGTGAACTGGGAATGAGGGGAGTGAAGAGCTTCATTGTGAACTGGGAGTGAAGGGAGTGAAGAGCCTCAGTGTGAAATGGGAATGAGCGGAGTGATGGGACTCATTTTAAACTGGGATAGAGGGGAGTGAAGGGAATCCGTGTGAACTGGGAATGAGGGGAGTGAAGGGACTCAGTGTGAACTGTGAATGAGGAGCATGAAGTTCCTCATTGTAAAGTGGGAATGAGTGGAGTGATGGGACTCATTCTGAATAGGGAATGAGGGGAGTGAAGCGACTCAGTGTGAACTGGGAATGAGGGATTGATTGGACTCATTGTGAACTGGGAATGAGGGCGTGTAGAGACTCATTGTGAACTGGGAATGAGGGGATTGATGGGACTCATTGTGAACTGGGAATGAGGGGCATGTAGAGACTCATTGTGAACTGGGAATGAGGGGATTGATGAGACTCATTGTGAACTGGGAATGAGGGTAGTGAAGGGACTCATTGCGAACTGGGAATGAGGGGAGTGATGAGAATCAGTGTAAACTTGGTATCAGAGGAGTGAAGCGACTCAGTGAGAACTGGGAATGAGGGGATTGATTGGACTCATTGTGAACTGGGAATGGGGCGTGTAGAGACTCATTGTGAACTGGGAATGAGGGGATTGATTGGACTCATTGTGAACTGGGAATGAGGGGATTGATGGGACTCATTGTGAACTGGGAATGAGGGGCATGTGGAGACTCTGTGTGATCTTAGAATTAGGGGAGTGAAGAACCTCAGCATGAACTGGGAATGAGGGGAGTGAAGAGCCTCAGGCTGAACTCGGAATGAGGGGCGTGAAGAGTATCAGTGTGAACTGAAAATGAGGGGGTGAGGAGAATGAGTGTGAACTGGGAATGAGGGGAGTGAAGAGCCTCAGTGTGAACTTGGAATTAGGGGATAGAAGAACCTCAGCATGAACTGGGAATGAGGGGAGTGAAGACCCTCAGTGTGAACTGGGAATGAGGGGATTGATGGGACTCACTGTGAACTGGGAATGAGGGCCGTGTAGAGACTCCGTGTGAACTTAGAATTAGGGGAGTGAAGAACCTCAGTGTGAACTGGGAATGAGGGGAGTGAAGAGCCTCAGTGTGAACTGGGAATGAGGGGACGGTCTCAGTGTGAACTGGGAATGAGCGGAGTGATGGGACTCATTGTAAACTGGGATAGAGGAGAGTGATGGGAATCCGTGCGAACTGGGAATGAGCGGAGTGATGGTACTCATTGTAAACTGCGATAGAGGAGAGTGATGGGAATCCGTGCGAACTGGTAATGAGGGGAGTGAAGGGACTCATTGTGAACTGTGAATGAGGAGCATGAAGTTCCTCATTGTAAAGTGGCAATGAGGGGAGTGATGGGACTAATTCTGAATAGGGAATGGGGGAGTGATGGGAATCAGTGTGAACTGGGAATGAGGGGAGTGATGAGAATCAGTGTAAACTTGGTATCAGAGGAGTGAAGCGACTCAGTGTGAACTTAGAATTAGGGGAGTGAAGAACCTGAGCATGAACTGGGAATGAGGGGAGTGAAGAGCCTCAGGGTGAACTCGAAATGAGGGGCGTGAAGAGTCTCAGTGTGAACTGGAAATGAGGGGCAAGAAGAGCCTTACTCTGAACTGGGAATGAGGGCGTGAAGATCCTCAGTATGAACTGGGAATGAGGGTAGTGAAGGGACTCATTGCGAACTGGGAATGAGGGGAGTGATGGGAATCAGTGTAAACTTGGAATTAGAGGAGTGAAGCGACTCAGTGTGAACTGGAAATGAGGGGAGGGTCTCAGTGTGAACTCGGAGTGAGGGGCATGAAGAGCCTCGATATGAACTGGGAATGAGGGGAGCGAAGGCATTCATTGTGAACTGGGAATGAGGGGCGTGAAGAGCCTCATTGTGAACTGGGAATAACAGGACTGATGGGACTCATTGTGAACTGGGAATGAGGGGAGTGAAGGTACTCAGTGTGAACTGGGAATGAGGGGAGTGAAGAGCCTCAGTGTGAACTGGGAATGAGGGGAGAGATGGGATTTATTGTGAACTGGGAATGAGGGTCTTGAAGAGCCTCAGTGTGAACTGGGAATGAGTGGAGTGCAGAGACTCAGTGTGAAGTGGGAATGAGGGGAATGCAGACTCAGTTTCCCCTGGGAATGAGGGGAGTGCAGAGACTCAGTGTGAACTGGGAATGAGGGGAGTGCAGAGACTCAGTGTGAACTGGGAATGAGGGGAGTGCAGAGTTAGTTTCCACAGGAATGAGGGGAGTGCAGAGACTCAGTGTGTACTGGCGGTGAGGGTCCATCGGTTTTCGTGCACACTTCGAAGAGAGATCACGCAGCCCGGAAATTTTCACCAAATGATTTGGTGGCCCCAACAGAGAAGAATAGCTTCAAACATACCACTATGTCATGGAATTATTACAGCGAGAAGGAGGACATTCAGCCCATCATGTCTGCGCTGCTCTTTATGGGAGCATTTTACCTCAAGCCACTCCCCTACCTTCTCCCCGCAGCCCAACACATTCTTCCTTTTCAGATCAGAATCCAATTTCCCTCTGAGTGCCTTGATGGAAACTAGATGAAGCTGGGTAGATTTCTGCACTGGAAATTTCTATGACAGATAACCAATAGTTTCTTATTTAACCCCTTTCCCTAATGTCAAGCAATGAAGAAGTACAGCAGAATTTGGCCTGATTTAATGCTGTACAAAATTCCCTGTCATCATCCCAGTAAACGATCTGCACGTTTCAGAAGAGCTATTCCTCATTCCAATTCTTAATGGAGATAAATGATGAATTAGAGATTTCCATTTCAGAATCAATGGCAGAGCCCAGCGTGCAGCTTCCTGACAGAGTAAAAGCAAGATCATCGTGATCTCTGGCTCCTCTTTCATTTGCCCATTTAATTACATTTGTCAGCAACTTTCATTTGAACAAGTGCACTTTCAGTTTATTAATCTGAGCGGGAGCTTGGAGACCTGCAGAGGGGGTTATCCACAGATTAGACATCAACAGTGTCTGCTAGATGGAAATTAATTACCTGCTCCCTGCTCGGAGCGGGGGGAGGGGTGTTGGGGGATGGCGGGGGGGCAGTGGGGGATGTGTCAATGAGCCAGCTTGCCATCTACCTTCTGAAGCATAGAGACTGCACATTGAGCAAAGGACTCTTACAGTTAATTCAAGTGTCTGAACCATGCTGAGGACACTGGGCAATGCCCAGTCAGAAAACCGAAAAGCAGCAGGATAAATTTTAACGATCCTTGGACAACGAGATATTCTGAGTGCTAGCCTGAAAGTAATTAGAATCAATGGCACAACTCAGCATTGCAGTTTAATGCTGCTTAACGTTAAGATGGAGGTTCGACCCTTCCTGAAGTCTCTTCCTTCAATCAGTGCTTTATTTTGTACTCCCCTCTCTCCCCCTACTAGCCACCTGGTGCACCCTCAAATAGGATGGGGGGGGAGCAAGACTTGAATTTATATAGCATCTTTCATAACTCCTAAAGTGCTTTACAGCCAGTCAAGCACTTTCGAATAACTGCTGTAGTGTCAGAGGCAACCAAAATTCTGTACAGCAAGCTCCCACAAACAGCAACATAATAACGATTGTTATATATTGTTTTATTTTCTGTAAATATCTGTAAATAGCTAGGAACTAATTTGCTAAGAGCTAATTGTTATGTATAAGTGTTCCGGGGGTCAGATTTCATGGCTGGACTAGACACTCATGTGAAATAAAGCAGGCCCAGTTTAACCCAGTCCTTCTATTGTACCAAACAGTATGACCAAATTAGACATAAAGAGTTTCTGATCTTTACACCCTTAAAGTGTGATTATTAGCAACATCTGGGAACCAAAAGAGAACGAGAACACTTGGCAATGATGAAATAATCTGTTTTTGTGACGCTGTTCAAGGAATGCTCTGGAACTCAGGGCTCTTCTTTGAAATGATCTTTTAACTTCAAGAGACAGGCCTTGGTTTAACATTGCATCAAAAATGTAACCCCGCTGAGAGTGCAGTGTTCCCGCAGTATGACATAGGAACATCAGCCTAGATTATAAAATCAAAATCTTGGAGTGGGATTTGAACCCACAATACTCTGTCTCAGAAACACTACCAAAGAAACCACAGTTAACTCCTGACAGGAGCTTAATATTCCAAATCACCAGGGTTGAGGAAGCACCTGACATAGCAATGCCCTCGAAAATGGCTGACAGGCAGGCGCAGAAAGCAAACTCCTAGTTTTTTAGCGAGCGTGTGTTTTTCAAAACAACCCCCGCTCGTGCACTGAGGTAACCAAATACCTCACCCTCAGGTTTCATCTACTCAGCACTCCCACCGCTCCCCCCGCCACCAAACCGCACCCCCCCATCACCCTCAATACATTCTCCCCCACAAACCCCAAGCTCAGGCTTCCTTTACCCAGCTCCTGGTCCACTCCCAGGCTTCTTCCTGCTGGTGTCCCACCTCAATTAGGGTTCCTTTGTCTAGCTCCCATTCAGCTGCCATATCGCTCAGGCTTTCTCTAACTAGGTCATTGCCACCCATTTCCTTTACCTGCAAGCTTTGCCGGACGGCACCCTCTGTGCTGTCGGCACTAGGCTAATGTGTTTCATTGCTAGTGGTAGTATTGCAGGCCGATGTGCAGAACAATTGAACACGTCTGGTGAGAAGGAGCAAGAATACAAGCTTTGCACCTCTTCAAACCAATATGCGAGGGAGCAGCCAAGGGAGAATTAGGATTGAATGACCAGCACCTATATGCTTGCTGCCATCTGCTGCACTCTTGTCATCCCTGGGTAGCGAGGCAAGTCTGATGACTACGTGCAGATGTCAGCAAACAGCATAGTGTAATAGCAGCAGGGAGGAATCATAGAGACTTGCTTTACGGAACCTCACAGTGCAGTCTGAAACAAGAGACTCATTCCAAAAATTCACAAAGAGGAGACATTCTCTCAGGATGCCTTACAATATGCATAACTGAAGGAGTTTTAGATAAATCTACAACATGATCAATCACCAAACCCTCACCAATTCCTCACCAAACCCTCACCGATCCCCCATCAATCCTTCACTAATTCCTCACCAATCCCTCACCAATCACCAAACACTCGCCAATCCCTCGCCAATCTCTCGCCAATCCCTCATCAATCCTTCACCAATTCCTCACCAATCATCACCAAACCCTCACCAATCCCTCATCAATCCTTCACCAATTTCTCACCAATCATCACCAAACCCTCACCAATCCCTCGCCAAACTCTCACCAATCTCTTGCCAACCCCTCATCAATCCCTCACCAATCATCACCAATCCCTCACCCACCAATCATCACCAAACCCTCACCAATTCCTCACCAAACCCTCACCAATCCCTCATCAATCCTTCACCAAACCCTCACCAATCCCTTACCAATCTCTCGCCAATCCCTTGCCAATCTCTCGCCAATCACTCGCCAATCCCCCGCCAATCTCTCGCCAATCTCTCAACAACCTCTCACCAATCCCTCACCAATCTATCCCCAATCCCTCACCAATCCCTCACCAATGTCTCCGCAATCCCTCACCAATCTCTCACCAATCTCTCGCCAATCTCTCGCCAATCCCTCGCCAATCTCTCACCAATATGACGGTCTGGAATGCGCTGCCTGGGAGGGTGGTGGAGGCGGGTTGCCCCACATCCTTTAAAAAGTACCTGGATGAGCACTTGACACGTCATAACATTCAAGGCTATGGGCCAAGTGCTGGTAAATGGGGCTAGGTAGGTGGGTCAGGTGTTTCTCATGTGTCGGTGCAGACTCGATGGGCTGAAGGGCCTCTTCTGCACTTTGATTCTGTGATTCTGTGTTTCTGAATTGCTCACCAATCTCTCAACAACCCCTCACCAATCTCCCACCAATCTCTCAACAACCCCTCAATAATCCCTCACCAATCTCTCACCAATCTCTCCCCAAACCCTCACCAATCTCTCACCAATCTCTCCCCGATCCCTCCCCGATCCCTCACCGATCCCTCAATGATCTCTCACCAATCTCCCACCAATCTCCCACCAATCTCCCACCAATCTCCCACCAATCTCCCACCAATCTCTCATCAATCTCCCACCAATCTCTCACTAATCCCTCACCAATCCCTCAACAATCCTTCACCAATCCCTCACCAATCCCTCACCAACCATCACCAAACCCTTGCCAATCTCTCACCAATCCCTCACCAATCCCTCACCAATCATCACCAAACCCTTGCCAATCTCTCACCAATCTCTCACCAATCCCTCACCAATCTCTCACCAATCTCTCACCAATCTCTCACCAAACCCTCACCAATCCCTCACCAATCCCTCACCAATCTCACATCAATCCATTCCCAATTCCTCACCAATCCTACCCATCCCTCTCGATCCATCATTACCAATCCATCACCAACCCATCGTCACTAATTTAATACCAATCCATCACCAATTTCTCAACAATCCATCAGTAACAATCCATCACCAATCCATCATCATGAACTCTTACCAATCCATCATTACCACACAATTACCATTCCTTCACCATGAATCCCTCAACCCCAATCCATTCAGCTCTCTATTCCAAGCTCCAGTCATCTACAAGTATTACAGACTCATTTGCTTAGTTGCAGATATACTTTGGCTCTGAACACCATTTTTGGATGTAAAGCCACCAGCCTATATCAATAAATGTTCTCAATACTAGGTGCAGTTTTCATGCATATTCAATGGCTTGTAGAGCAGATTGAAGACAGTAGATTTCATAAAACAGCAAACCGAATTATAAAGCAGGAATGTTCAACATGCAGCTTAATGGTAACAGAACTTTGAGATACTCATTCACTCACTTCATGTACAACGTTTATATTATAAAAATCCTTCTACTTTTATTTCATACACTATACTTTGTACAAACCCAACTTGACTGTTAATGCAAGTTAAAGCTTTCTTGCGTAAAATCCTTTTTGTCATTTAGTTTGTTTGTGTCCTCTGGTGATTTCAGACGCTGTCAGATTGTTTTCTTTAATTGAAGTGCAAGTGTTTGTACTTTGTCAATCCATCTGATTGCTATCTTCCTATTGTGTGTCCAAACACATAAATCTGTATGACTTTGTTACTTGTTTCTGTTATCGTTAATATGCAGACCCCATCAGTGCTTATTTACAGTCACAGAACAGAATCTTTGCAGCGCAGAAGGAGGCCATTCGGCCCATCAAGTCTGCACCAGCTCCCTGAAAGAGCATTCTACCTAATCCCAATCCCCTGCCTTATCCCCATAACCTAATGCATTCTTTCTTTCTGGATAGCAATCCAATTGCCTTTTGAATACTTCGATTGACCCTGCCTCCACCACCCTCTCCGGGAGTTCATTTCAGACTCCAACCACTCTGTGGTTGAAAAAATATTTCCTCGCATCACATTTACTCCTTTTGCTATTTATTTTGAATCTGTGCATTCTAGTTCTTGATGTTCTCTTGAGTAGGAACAGTTTCTCAACATCTACCCTGTCCATGCCACTCAGGATCTGGAATACAGCATCTGCATCATATTTGTTACCTGTATCGTCAATTAATTCAATCTATTTATGATTTGACATTTCACTACTAGATAATTTTGGCCATATATAAGCATTTGTCAACCCATCTTTAACTTGAAGTTACGATTTGTGACCATTAACTCGTATTTAATGCCAGCTTTATGTTCTGGTGTCTTCCTTAATGATTTGACAAACAAGGAGTTCATTCACTCAGTTAGCTTGAGGTAACCTAATCAAGCGTTAGTAAATTGAATTGATTTTGATTTGAACTGATCAGCATAAGACAGTCAGGAATCATTCATGCCTGCATCTACGCTATGTTGTATACCACTAGATGGTTCCTAGTGTGGAGTTAAAGTAAGGGATTAAGTATTCATCTTTTTTCTCGACAAATATTCATCCAGATACTGAAACTAGGCTTTCTAACACCTATCTGATTTGCTTGGAGTGTGGGCCTGGTTAATAGGTAAAAACAGGGGCCCCTCCCAAAATTTCCTGGGATATGGTTCTTGTCAACAGATATAACATTGTTCCCTCCCCAGTTCCAAAGAAGAGTCATATTCGACTCAAAATGTTAACTCTGTTTCTCTCTCCACAGATGCTGCCAAACCTGCTGAGTTTTTCCAGAACTTTCTACATTATTCCCCTCCACAATTGTCCAGGCTCATGGGTCTGGCTAATAGGTATGGTAACAGATAAAAAGAGACACACACATGTATATGAAGAGGAAAAGAATGTATAAGAGAAGGACAAAACCAGAGAGCAAAATGCCTATGAAAGGAAGGGGGGGCACAGTGTGAACATCCAATAATAAAACAGGTTGAGGAGAGAGAAAGGGTAGGCAGAGTGTAGAGTGTCTGTGGTACTATCAAGCTAACATCTGTCATACCTCTTGCTTTTCTGCGTTATCTTCCTCTCTAATTCCTTCAAGATCTAGGTAGCTCTGGCTTTGTTTGCCCTTCCTTCTTCAGTTGTGGGAATGTGCCTGGACTGTACCGAGCCATCTCATCTACTTTTCTACCTGACACTCTTTGACTCCAATTTACCCAGGCCAGATCCATCCAGAATCCACTGAAATTATCCCTCCTCCAGTTATATTTTTTTTATTCTAGGTTTCTCCTTTTCCTTCTCCATAACTAATCTAAATTTAAATATACTATGGTCGCTATTCCTGATATGCTCCCCCTCATCCCAACTGTGATATTTTCCACTTGACCCACTTCGTTCTGTAGAACTAGATTCAGCAATGCCTCCTTCCTCATTGGAAAGGAAACATCCTGATCAAAAAAATTCTCCTGAAAACCCATCAGAGATTTCGCCCCCCCCTCTCACTGCCCCATTCAATATCTCCCATTATCATTAAATTCTCCCAAGTTCATGCACCTTTCAGAATTCACTTGCAAATCTGCTCCGCTATCTTTCTCCCACTATTTGGTGGCCTACAAAATCCACTAAGTCCTGCCAGAGCTCCTTTCTTGTTTTTGCTATGACAACCAAATAGATCCAGTCTTTAACCCCTCAAGGAGATTCTCTGTTTTTAGGTCTTTGGTCAAAGTTGCTTTCATTTCATTCCCTATCTTTCCTGAATACCTCGTTTGCAGGAATATTAATCGCTTAATTGTCCCGCTTTCCTGTTATCACCATTACATTATGGCCTGAATCTTCTGGTCAGCATGCGGGGGCAAGCCCCGCTCGCCAACGCATAAAATGACGCATGGTGACATCGGGCGTGCGTCCCAACGTCACCGCGCATCATTCCAATCCTCAGTTTGGCAGGTGCGCCAGTCAGTCAGTCAGCTGCGAGCCCGCCGAACTGTCAAAGGCCTATTAAGGTCATTAATTAACTACTTAAACTGATTCTCAGGGCTGCCCTTCCAACCTTAAAGTTGGCGGGCAGGCTGAAGAGCCCAGGTGGCCTTCGCATTTTTCATGGAACCTCATCCACGGGTGGGATGACTTTAACTTTAATTTAAAAATTTGAATAAAATTCATAGAAATGTCCTAGCTCATGTGACACTGTCACATGAAGGGACATGTCCGATTAATTTTTTCAAATCTTTTTTTCAGGTTTTCCCAATGAAATTAAACTCCCTGAGGCAACTCCGTGCCTTAGGGAGATTTCTGCGCTCTTTCGGGCCTTAATTGGCCCGCTCAAGTAAAATGGCGGTGCGCAGCCAATCATGGGCGGCGCTCAGCTGTGCACCTGCTCGCGCCCACTCCCACCCAGCCTACATGACAGGGAGAAAATGCTCCCCCATATCCCCGCAAGTCAATTTGGACCTGCAACTCACCAACCTTTTTAACCACTTCATGCACTTACACACATGCACTCCAAACCTAACTCATGCCTCATTTTACTTTTGTTGAAGATACACAATCCCACAATTTTGGCAAAGAGGAAGCTTTTAGAGATGATAAGTTGAGACAAAATTATCACTGGACAAATGTGGATGAATTAAGCAAAGTCAGCATGAACTTATCAAAGGTAAATCATGTTTAACTAACTTGAATGAGCTTTTGATGAGGTAGCAGAGAGAGTTGATGAGGGCAATGCAGTTGATATGGTGTGCATTGACTTCCAAAAGGTGCTTGACTTGCCACATAATAGACTTGCCAGCAAAGTTGAAGCCCATGGAATTAAAGGGACAGTGACAGCATGAATATGAAGTTGGCTGAGTGGCAAGAAACAGAGTAGCGGTGAATGGCTGCCTTTCTGATGAGTGGAAAGTGTACAGTGGGGTTCCCCAGGGGTCAGTATTAGGACATCTACATTTCTTGATGTATGTTAATGATCTAGACTTGGGCACAATTTCAACATTTGCAGATAACTCAGAAGTTGGATGTATTGTGAAGAGTATAGTGATAGACTTTAAGAGGATATGGACAGGCTGGTGGAATGGGAGGACAAGTGCAAATGAAATTTAATGCAGAGGAGTGGGAAGTGATACATTTTGGTAGGGAGAACGGGGAAGAGAGGTTCTAAATGGGGTGCAGGAATTGAGAGACCTGGAGGTAAATTTGCAAAATGGTTGAAGGTGGCAGGCAGGTTAGGCAGGCAGAAAGCGGTTAGAAAGACATATGGGATCCTGGGCTTTATGAAAAGAGATAGAGAGTACAACAACAAGGAAAGTATGATGAACCTTTATAAAACACTTGTTTGGCCTCATCTGGAGTTTGGGTTCAATTCTGGGCACTGCACTTCAGGAAAGTTTCAGAGAGGGTGCTGAAAAAATTTACAAGAATAGTTCTAGGGATGAGGGACTTCAGTAATGTGGGTAGTTTGGAGAAGCTAGGGCTATTCTCCTTGGAGAAGAAAAGGTTGAGAGGAGATTTGATTGAGGTGTTCAAAATCATGAGGGGTCTAGACAGAGTAGATAGAGAGAAACTGTTTCCATTGGCAGAAGAGATGCAAACCACAGACACCAAGTTAAAGTGATTAGCAAAAGAACCAATGGTGACTGGTTAGGATCTGGAATGAGCTGCCTAAGAGTGTAGGGAAGGCAGATTCAATTATGATTCAAAAGGGAATTGGACAAATACCTTAACAGAAAAGATTTGCAGGGTTCCTGGGAAAGGTTGGGGAGAGTGTGACCAGCTGAGTTTCTCTTGCAGAGAACCGGCAAAGGCAGGATGGGCCAAATGACCTCCCTCTGTGCTGTAACCCTCCTGTGACCCTATCCTATAATGGTATCCACATGCAAAGACGAATAGTCCTGTAATGATGTCTCCGGGTAAAGATGCACAATCCCACGTTACCCAAATGGCATCCATCCATCACAGGAGACGATGGACTGCACCCAGGGTGTCATCGTCATTGGCTGTCCCTCGATTCGAGGAGGATGTCTACTCAGGGTCGCAAGTTTCTTCCATGGATCTTCATGTGGCTGGTCGATTCACAACCTGCAGATCTTTGGGCACATGGGGCAGCACGTCCCATGGGGCAGGTGGATTTGGAGTGCAAGATTTGCTTCCTTTTCAAAATATAAAGTTTTCTTTCTTTGATCATAATGATGGTGATCCATCAGGGTGTGGTTCCCCAGCCAGGAGAAAGTGGGGCAGCCTCTTTTTAGGGCACCTATTCTAGCTCCCTCCCCATTTGGGGTGAGCAGAGGGTGCCCTGAAGAGGACTGCTCAGTCACAGATGCTGCTGCCCAAAGACACCTCTGTCCCAACATAGATGTCCAGTGACCTTCATACACCTGTTGCCAGTGTGCAGGTTCTTGATGAGGGACACCCAGGTTCATAGCCCTGCCCCATCGCTAATCCTCCATCTCCATGGGACTTGGCAAAGAAGCCTGCGTGTGACTTTGTTTAACATGGGGACCTTGGGCCTGTCATTGTCCACACGATCTTGCAAGTTGGTGGTCAGATTCCTGTAATGTGTTGAATCACAATGACTAGGACCACCTTGCCACTGCAGCCTTCTTCTGCCTTTGTAGCCAGTGAGACACAGAGTCTTACTCTGCCTGTTCTGCTGTTGAGGAAGTTTTGGACTGCGCTCTGTCTGGCCCCTCTCTCCGACCATGGATGACACAATCAGGAGCAAGGAGCTCCCAACAGGATTACTCAGAGGATCATTGGAGCACACAAGCCTCTTCACCATGTCAAGGTGGCGGTCCACGGAGGGGCCAGGGTGCACTTTATTCTTGGATTGAACATTGTCTGTTGTGGTTGTAGAGGCCAATTCATGATTGGCAGGCCCTTCCACTGCTGGCACAGTGGAATAATGTTGGCCCAAGGTCGACTGATGTCTTTTCCTGCTGGAGGCTCTCTTTTCCTCCATTTGGTCATTTTTTTTTTTTGTCCTCTGTTTTTTCCACACCATTCCTGACTGTTTGTCTCTGGTCAGCAGTGAGGACCTCCCAGACATCGACTCCAATCCCGCTCAACTCGAGGTCTCGCTTACAGGTGCCCTTGTATCACTGACATGGACAACCTGTTGGCCTTGTGCCAATAGCAAGCTCACCATAGAGCATGTCTTTGGGCATGCGCCCGTCATCCATTGGGCTCACATGACCCAGCCAATGGAGTTGCTGCTGGGCATCCTTGCGCACTAGTGTACTTCCATATTCAGCACTCTGTCTTGCCAGGAGATGCCCAATATTTGTCGGAGGCAGTGGAAGCTGTTCAACTGCTTTTCTTGGCTTGTATATGCTGTCTATGCCTCACTACTGTAAAGGAGGGTGCTGAGAACACAAGCCTGGTACACACGGAGTTTTGTATTCTCGGTTAGTTTACTGTTGGTCCACATTCAACTTCTCAACTTTGACAGGACAGCTGCGGCCTTGGCAATCCTGGTGCTGATTTTGGTAAGAAATCCAGGGACAGGTTGTTGGTAATAGTGGATCCAAGGTATGTGAAGCTGGCGATGGCCTTCAGAGTAAGGTTGTCAATGTTGATGGAAGGTGAAGTCTTGACATCCTGGCCCATAACTTTGGACTTCCTGACGTTGATTGTCAGTCCAAACTCCTTGCAGGCCCAGGAGAACCAATCTACAAGCTGCTGCAAGGAATGTCGGTATGGGATAGCAGCATAGTGTCAACAGCAAACAGCAACTCACAGATCAGGACATTATGCACTTTGGTCTTGGCATGCAGTCTTGCCAAGTTGAGCAGCTGGCATGCAGGTAGACATACTCATTTGAGTGGCCAAAAGTTTATTAACCAGAATCAGATTCAGTAATGCCTCCTTCCTTGCTGGCTTGGAAACACATAAAATTCTCCTGAGCACACTCTGACCCCTCTCTGTCCTTTACTTTATTACTATCCCAGTTTATCTTAGAGTAATTAAAGTCCACCATTATCATTATTCTGAAAATTTGTTCCTCTATATCGTTCCCACTAGTTGGTGTCCTGTGGAATACCTAGTAATGTAATAATACCTCCATTGTTTCTTAACTCGACCAAGTAGATTCTGTTCATGATGCTTCCAGGACATCTTGTTGCTCCATCACTGTCCTATTCTCCTTATTCAACACTGACATCCCTCGTCCCTTCTACTCTTCCCTATCTTTCCTGAACACATTGGACCCGGGAATATTTAGTACTCAGTTCTGCCCTTTTTTGAGCCAGGTCTCTGTTATTGCCATGGATGTGGTTACCTACATCAATGCCTTCTTTACCACACTTTGTGCATTTTTACATACATGTACAGTAAACCTCATTTAGTCCTTATCACATTCCCTTTTATTCTGACCAATGGCTTACTATTTCTTACCCTAGGGTTATCTGTGTCTCTCCCAGTGCAAGAACAGTGAGAGACCTAAGAGCACAGTTGCTAAGTGGAGCAATGAAAAGAGAGAGGGGAAAAGAGAGAGAGAAAACACCCTACGGACAGCAGGAAGCCTGAGCAACCGCGAGGCTAAAAGGAACAGCAGAAAGAAATAGTGAGAGAGAGAGACAGCACTGCAGGAGCAATTAAACAAAAATAAATTAAGGGGTCAGGTCGCAGGGCAGCAGGTAGCTAATTGGTTCCTCAGGGAACGCAGAGGTAAGGAGAATGGACCTGAAGGAGTTGGAGGTGAGGCAGCCAAGCTGAGCATCAGGGAGTGAGGTAAAAAAACTAAAAGGTGTCAGCACAAGGGAAGCTGTTGATTGGAGAAGAGCTGTTAGGCCTTTTTTACATGAGTTTTAAAAAAGATAGAAAGAAAGAATCTGAGGAAAGGAAATTCTGAAGGCATGAGGGGCAAGGCAGCTATGGTGGATTGAGAAAATACACTAAAAGATTTGACAGTAGACAGGCAATGGTTAGTATTTAAAGAAATACAACAGAAATACATTCCTCTAAGGCACAAACACCCAAAGGGAAAGGTAAATCAATCGTGGTTAACGAAAGAAGTTAAAGATTGCATTAGATCAAGGGAAGGATGTTGGAAAAAGTGGCAAGCCTGGGAATTGGGAGCAATTTCGAGCCCAGCAAAGGAGGGCCAAGAAACTGATTAAGAAAGGGAAAAGAGAATATGAATGCAAACTAGCAAGGAACATGAAGGCGGGCTGTAAAGGTATGTGGCATCTATCCAGCTATGTGGAAAATTGCCCAGGTATGTCCTGTACACAAAAAGCAAGACAAATCCATCCTGGCCAATTACCACCCCATAAGCCTGCTCTCGATCATCAGTAAAGCGACGGAAGGGTCATCAGCAGTACTATCAAGTAGCATTTGCTTAGCAATAAACTGCTCATTGATGCCCAGTTTGGGTTCCGCCAGGGCCACTCAGCTCTTGACCTCATTACAGCATTGGTTCAAACATGGACAATAGAGCTGAACTCCCAAGGTGAGGTGAGAGTGACAGCCTTTGACATCAAGTCAGCATTTGATCAAGTGTAGCATCAAGGAGCCCTAGCAAAACTGGAGTCTATGGAAATCAGGAGGAAAACTCTCCACTGGTTGGAATCATACCTAGCACAAAGGAAGATGGTTGTGGTTGTTGGAGGTCAATCATCTCAGCTCCAGGACATCACTGCAGGAGCTCCTCAGGGTAGTGTCCTCAGCCCAACCATCTTCAGCAGCTTCATCAATGACCTTCCTTCCATCATAAGGTCAGAAGTGGGGATGTTCGCTGATGATTGCACAATGTTCAGCACCATTTGCAACTCCCCAGATACTGAAGCAGTCCATGTCCAAACGCAGCAAGACCTGGACAACATTCAGGTTTGGGCTGACAAGTGGCAAGTAACATGCCACATAAGCGCCAGGCAATGACCACAAGAGAGAATCCAACCAGCACACCTTGACATTCAATGGTATTACCGTCACTGAATCCCCCCTATTAACATCCTGTGAGTGACTATTGACCAGAAACTGAACTGGACTAGTCATATAAATACTGTGGCTACAAGAGCAGGTCAGAGGCTAGGAATCCTGCGACGAGTAACTCACCCCATCACTTCCCAAAGCCTGTCCATCATCTACAAAGCACAAGTCACAAGGGTGATAGAATACTCTCTACTTGCCTGGATGAGTACAGCCCCAACAACACTCAAGAAGCTTGACACCATCCAGGACAAAGCAGCCCACTTGATTGGCACCACATCCGCAAACATTCACTCCCTCCACCACCAAGGCACAGTGGCAGCAGTGTTTAGCATCTACAAGATGCACTGCAGAAACTCACCAAGGCTCCTTAGGCAGCACATTCCAAACCCACGACACAGATACACAGTCGGACTGTGACATCTCTGACTGAGGAAACAGTCCCACAGTGACATCTCTTAGTAAGGATACACAATCCCACAGTAAAATCTCAATGTAAAGATACATAGTCCCACATTGAAATCTCTACGTAAAGATACACAGTCCCACAGCGACATCTCTATGTAAAGATACACAGTCATACAGTGACGTTGCTAAGTAAGGATACAAGGTTCCATAGTGACACCTCTAGAAAAAGATCCACAGTTCCATATTAACATCTCTATGTAAAGATATACAGTCACACAGTAACATCTATATGTAAATATACATAGTCCCACAGTGAAATCTCAATGTAAGGATATATAGTCCCACACTGACATTTCTAGGAAAACATACACAGTCCCACAGTAGCATCTCGAATTATAGATACGCAGTCCACAGTGACATCTCCACGTAAAGATACACAGTCCCACAGCGACATCTCTATGTAAATATACATAGATCCACAGCGAAATCTCCACATGAAGATACACAGTCCCACAGTGACATCTCTATGTAAAGAAACACAGTCCCACACTGACATCTCTCGGAAAAGATACACAGTCCCAAAGCGACATCTCAATGTAAGGATATGCAGTCCCACAGTAACATCTCTACGTCAAGATACAACTCCCACACTGACATCTCTATGTAAGGGTACACAGTCCCACAGTGACATCTCTAAGTACGGTTACACAGACCCACAGTGAAATCTCAATGTAAAGATACATAGCCCCACAGTGAAATCCCTACGTAAAGATAAAAGTCCCACAGTGACATCTCTATGTAAAGACACATAGTCAGACAATGATGTTTCTATGTAAGGATGCAATGGTCCACAGTGACACCTCTAGGGAAAGATCCACAGTCCAATATTAGCATCTCTATTTAAAGATACACAGTCCCACAGTAACATCTCTATGTAAGGGTATGCAGTCCAACAGTGACATCTTGATGTAAGAATACACAGTCCCCAAGTGACATCTCGACGTAAAGATACACAGTCCTACACTGACACCTCTAGGTAAGGATACATAATCCCACAGTGACATCTCTTTGTAAAGATACACAGTCCCACAGTGACATCTCTTTGCAAAGATACATAGTCCCAGAGTGACATGTCTACCTAAGGATCCACAGTCCCTCAGTGACATTTCTATGGAAAGGTACACAGTCCCACAGTGACATCTCCAATTAAAGATGCACAGTACCACAGTGTCATCTCTCTGTGAAGATACACAGCCCCACAGTGACATCTTTATGTAAAGATACACAGCCCCACCCTAACATCTCTACATAAAGATACACAGCCCCACAGTGACAGCTCTACATAAATATAGAGAGCCCCACATTGACATCTATATGTAAAGAAACACAATCCCACAGCGACATCTCTATGTAATGATACAGAGTCCCACAGTCAAATCTCTATTTAAAGACACAGTCCACAGTGTTATCTCCACGTAAAGATACACAGTCCCACAGTAACATCTCTACATAAAGATACACAGCCCTATAGTGACATCTCTATGTAAAGAAACACAGTCCCACAGTGACATCTCATGGTAAGTCTACACAATCCCACAGTAACATCTCAATATAAAGATATCAGTCCCACAATAACATTTCTTTGTAAAGATACCCAGTCCCACAATGACATCTCTATGCAAAGATACACAGTCTCACAGTGACATCTTTCTATAAAGATAAACAGTCCCACAGTGACATCTCTATTTAAAGAAACACAGTCCCACAGCAACATCTCTATGTAAAGATACACAGACCCACAGTGATATCTCTATGTAAAGACACACAGTCCAACAGTGATATCTCTATGTAAAGATACACAGTCCCACAGTAACATCTCTACCTAAGGAAACACAGTCACACAGTGACATCTCTACGTAAAGATACACAGTCGCACAGTGACATCTCTAGGAAAAGCTACACAGCCCCAGGGTAACCTCTCTGTGTAAAGATACACATCCCTCAGTGACATCTCTATTTAAAGATACACAATCCCACATTGACATCTCTATGTAAAGATACACAGTCCCACAATAACATTTCTTTGTAAAGCCATACAGTCCCACTGTGACATCTCTACGTAAGGATACACAGTTCCACAGTGACATCTTCATGTAAAGACACACAGTCCGACAGCGACATCTTTATGTAAGGATACCACAATAACATTTCTATGTAAAGGTACATAGCCCCACAGTGACATCTCTATGCAAAGATACACAGTCCCATAGTGATATCTCTAGGTAAAGACACACAGTCCGACAGCGACATCTTTATGTAAGGATACCACAATAACATTTCTATGTAAAGATATATATCCCCACAGTGACATCTCTATGCAAAGATACACAGTCCCAAAGTGACATCTCTACGTAAAGATACACAGTCCCAAACTGACATCTCTACGTAAAGATACACAATCGCACACTGACATCATTAGGAAAAGATACACAGACCCAGAGTAACATCTCTATTTAAAGATACAAAGTCCCACATTGACATCTCTATGTAAAGATACACAATCTCACAGTGACATCTTTATATATAGATACACAGTCCCACAGTGACATCTCTACGTAAAGATATACAATCCCACCGTGACACCTCTCTGCAAAGTTACACAGTCCCACAGTGACATCTCTAGGAACAGATACACAGTCCCACAGTGATATCTCTAGGAAACAATACACAGTCCAACACTGACATCTCTAAGTAAAGATACACATTCCCACAGTGACACCTCTACGCAAAGTTACACAGTCCCACAGTGACATCTCTAGGAAAAGAAATACAGTCCCACAGTAACATCCCTACGTAAAGATACACAGTCCGACAGTGACATCTCTATGTGATGTTACACAGTCCCACAGTGAAATCTCTATGTCAGGAGATAGAGTCCCAAAATAACATCTGCATGTAAAGATACACAGCCCCACACTGACATCTCCATGTAAAGATACACGGTCCCACAGCGACATCTTTATGTAAGGATACACAGTCCCACAATAACATCTCTATTTAAAGATACATAGCCCCAGAGTGACATCTCTATGCAAAGATACACAGTCTCACAGTGACATCTTTGTATAAAGATACACAGCCCCAGAGTAACATCTCTATTTAAAGATACACAATCCCACATTGACATCTCTATGTAAAGATACACAGTCCCACATTGACTCCTTTATATAAAGATACAAAGTGCCACAGTAACATCTCTATTTAAAGATACACAATCCCACATTGACATCTCTATGTAAAGATACACAGTCCCACATTGACTCCTTTATATAAAGATACAAAGTGCCACAGTGACATCTCTATTTAAAGATACACAGTCCCACAGCAACATCTCTATGTAAAGATACACAGTCCCACAGTGATATCTCTATGTAAAGATACACAGTCCCACAGTAACATCTCTACCTAAGGAAACACAGTCACACAGTGACATCTCTACGTAAAGATACACAGTCCCACAGTGACATCTCTACGTAAAGATACACAGTCGCACAGTGACATCTCTAGGAAAAGATACACAGCCCCAGGGTAACCTCTCTATGTAAAGATACACATCCCTCAGTGACATCTCAATTTAAAAATACACAATCTCACATTGACATCTCTATGTAAAGATACACAGTCCCACAATAACATTTCTTTGTAAAGATACCCAGTCCCACAGTGACATCTCTACGTAAGGATAGGAAGTCCCACAGTGACATCTCTATGCAAAGAAATACAGTCTCACAGTGACATCTTTATATAAAGATAAACAGTCCCACTGGGACATCTCTACGTAAAGATACACCATCCCAAAGTGATATCTCTACGTAAAGATACACAGTCGCACAGTGACATCACTAGGAAAACATACACAGCCCCAGAGTAACATCTCTATTTAAAGATACAAAATCCCACATTGACATCTCTATGTAAAGATACACAATCTCACAGTGACATCTTTATATATAGATAAACTGTCCCACAGTGACATCTCTACGTAAAGATACACAATCCCACCGTGACACCTCAATGCAAAGATACACAGTCACACAGTGACATCTCTACGTAAAGATACACAGTCCCACAGTGACAGCTCTAGGAAAATAAACACAGTCCCACAGTGACATCTCTACCTAAAGATACACAGTCCCACTGTGACATTTCTACGTGAAGATACACAGTCCGACCGTGACATATCTATGTAAAGTTACACAGTCCCACAGCGGCATCTCAATGTCAGGATATAGAGTCCCACAATAACTTCTCTATGTAAAGATACACAGCCCCACATTGACATCTCTATTTAAAGATACACAGTCTCACAGCAACATCTCTATGTAAAGATACACAGTCCCACACTGATGCCTCTACATACGGGTACAGTCTCAGAGTAACATCTCTATGTAAAGATACAATGTTACACAGCTACATCTACAAGAAAAGATACACAGTCCCACAGTGACATTTCCAGGGAAAGATACACAGTCCTACAGTAACAACCCTTTGTAAAGATACACAGTCCCACAGTGACACCTTGATATAAAGATACAAAGTGCCACAGTGACATCTCTATTTAAAGGTACACAGTTCCACAGTGACATCTCTAGGAACAGATACACAGTCCCACAGCAACATCTCTATGTAAAGATACACAGTCCCACACTGATGTCTCTACGTACGGGTACACAGTCTCACAATAACATCTCTATGTAAAGATACAATGTTACACAGTGACATCTCTAGGAAAAGATACACAGTCTCACAGTAACATCTCTACATAAAGATACACAGTTTCACAGTGACATCTCTAGGAAAAGTGATATCTTTACATAAGAATACACAGTCCCACAGTGTCATTTCCAGGGAAAGATGCACAGTCCTACAGTAACAACTCTTTGTAAAGATACACAGTCCCACATTGACACCTTTATATAAAGATACAAAGTGCCACAGTGACATCTATGTTTAAAGATACACAGTCCCACAGTGACATCTCTAGGAACAGATATACAGTCCCACAGTGATATCTCTAGGAAAAGATACACAGTCGCACAGTGACATCTCTATGTAAAGATAAACAATCCCACAGTGACATCTCTACATAAGTATTCACAGTCACACAGTGAGATCTCTAGGAAAAGTCACACAGTCCCACATTTACATCTCTCTGTAAAGATACACAGTCCCACAGTGACATCTCTATATAAAGATACACAGTCCCACAGTGACATCTCTATATAAAGATACACAGTCTCACAGTGACATCTCTCTGTAAAGATACACAGTCCCACAGTGACATCTCTATGTAAAGATACACAGTCCCACAGTGACATCTCTATATAAAGATACACAGTCCTACAGTGACATCTCTACGTAAAGATACACAGTCCCAAAGTGACATCTCTACGTAAAGATACACAGTCCCACAGTAATATCTCTATGTAAAGATACACAGTCCCACAGTGACATCTCTATGTAAAGATACAAAGTGCCACAGTGACATCTCTATTTAAAGATACACAGTCCCACAGTGACATCTCTAGGAAAAGATACACAGTCGCACAGTGACATCTCTATATAAAGATACACAGTCCCACAGTGACATCTCTACGTAAAGATACACAGTCCCATAGTGACATCTCTACGTAAAAATACACAGTCCCACAGTGACATCTCTATGTAAAGATACAAAGTGCCACAGTGACATCTCTAGGAAAAGATACACAGTCCCACAATGACATCTCTATATAAAGATACACAGTCCCACAGTGACATCTCTGCGTAAAGATACACAGTCCCACAGTGAAACCTTTATATAAAGATACAAAGTGCCACAGTGACATCTCTATTTAACGATACACAGTCCCACAGTGACATCTCTATTTAACGATACACAGTCCCACAGTGACATCTCTATTTAACGATACACAGTCCCACAGTGACATCTCTATTTAACGATACACAGTCCCACAGTGACATCTCTAGGAAAAGATACACAGACCAACAGTGACATCTCTATGTAAGTATTCACAGTCACACATTGACATCTCTAGGAAAAGACACAGTCCCACATTTACATCTCTCCGTAAAGATACACATTCCCACAGTGACCTCTCTATATAAAGATACACAGTCCCACCGTGTCATCTCTATTTAAAGATACACAATCCCACATTGACATCTCTATGTAAAGATACACAGTCCCACATTGCCACCTTTATATAAAGATACAAAGTGCCACAGTGACATCTCTTTTTAAAGAAACACAATCCCACAGTGACATCTCTAGGAACAGATATACAGTCCCACAGCAACATCTCTATGTAAAGACACACAGTCCCACACTGATGTCTCTACGTACGGGTACACAGTCTCAGAGTAACATCTCTATGTAAAGATAAAATGTTACACAGCGACATCTATAAGAAAAGATACACAGTCCCACAGTAACATCTCTATGTAAAGATACACAGTCCCACAGTGATATCTTTACATAAGAATACACAGTCACACAGTGACATTTCCAGGGAAAGATACACAGTCCCACAGTGACATCTCTATGTAAAGATACACAGTCCCACAGTGACATCTCTCTGTAAGTATTCACAATCTCACAGTGACATCTTTATATATAGATACACCGTCCCACGGTGACATCTCTACGTAAAGATATACAGTCCCATAGTGACATCTCTACGTAAAGATACACAGTCGCACAGTGACATCTCTAGGAAAAGATACACAGCCCCAGAGTAACATCTCTATGTAAAGATACACATCCCTCAGTGACATCTCTATTTAAAGATACACAATACCACAATAACATTTCTTTGTAAAGATACACAGTCACACAGTGACATCTCTACGTAAGGATAGGAAGTCCCACTGTGACATCCCTATGTAAAGAAATACAGTCCCACAGTGACATCTCTATGCAAAGATACACAGTCACACAGTGACATCTCTATGTAAAGATACACAGTCCCACAGTGATATCTCTACATAAAGATACACAGTCGCACAGTGACATCACTAGGAAAAGACACACAGCCCCAGGGTAACCTCTCTATGTAAAGATATACATCCCTCAGTGATATCTCTATTTAAAGATACACAATCCCACATTGACATCTCTATGTAAAGATACACAGTCCCACAATAACATTTCTTTGTAAAGATGCACAGTCCCACAGTGACATCTCTACATTAAGGATAGGAAGTCCCACTGTGACATCTCTATGTAAAGAAATACAGTCCCACAATGACATCTCTATGCAAAGATGCACAGTCCCACAGTGACCTCTCTCTGTAAGGATTCACAGTCTTACAGTAACAATTCTAAGAAAAGATACACAATCTCACAGTGACATCTTTATATAAAGATACACAGTCCCACAGTGACATCTCTACCTAAAGATACACAGACCCACAGTGATATCTCTCTGTAAAGATACACAGCCCCACAGTGACATCTCCAGGCAAAGATATACAGTTGCACTCTGACAGCTCTGAATATAACTACATTGTCCCACAGTGACATCTCAAGACAAAAATACACACTTCCGTAGTAACATCTGTAGGTTAAGATACACAGTCTCACTGCGACATCTCTACATAATAGATACACAGTCGCTCAGTGGCATCTCTATGTAAAGATACACAGTCCCACACTGTTCACTCTACATAAAGATACACCATTCCATAGTAACATCTCTATGTTAAGATACACAGTCCCATGGTGACATCTCTCTCTATGGGTACACAGTCTCACAATAACATCACTATGTAAATATACACAGTCCTACACTGACATCTCTAGATAAGCGTACACAGTCCCACAGTAACATCTCTGTGTAAGGATTCACAGTCTCACAGTGACAACTCTAGGAAAAGACACACAGTCCCACATTTACATCTCACTGTAAAGATACACAGTCCCACAGTGACATCTCTAAGTAAGGATACACAGACTCTCACTGACATCTTCATACAAAGATATACAGTCCCACAGTGACATCTCTGCCTAAAGATACACAGTCCCACAGTGACATCTCTACGTAAAGTTACACAGCCCCACAGTGACATCTCCAGGCAAAGATATACGGTTGCACTCTGACAGCTCTAGATATAACTACATTGTCCCACAGTGACATCTCAAGACAAAAATACATACTTCCATAGTATCATCTGTAGGTTAAAATACACAGTCTCACTGTGACATCTCTACAGAATGAATACACAGTCCCTCAGTAGCATCTCTATGTAAAGATACACCGTCCCGCACTGTTCACTCTACGTAAAGATACACCATCCCATAGTAACATCTCTATGTAAAGATATACAGTCCCACGGTGACATCTATATGTACGGGTACACAGTCTCACAGTAACATCACAATGCAAATATACACAGTCCCACACTGACATCTCTAGATAAGCGTACACAGTCCCACGGTGACATCTCTACGTTACGGTACACAGTCTCACATTAACACCTCTACATAAGGATACATAGTGCCACAGTGACATCTCTAGGAAAAGATACACAATCACACAGTAACATCTCTATGTAAAGATACACAGTTCCACAGTGACATCTCCATGTAAGGATACACAGTCTCACAGTGACATCTTTATATAAAGGTACACAATACCACAGTAACATCTCTACGTAAAGATACACAGTCTCACAGTGACAAGTTTATGTAAGAATCCACAGCCCCACAGTAATATCTCTATGTAAAGATACAGAGACCCCTGCGACATCTTGAGGAAAGATACACAGTCCCACAGTGATATCTCAATGTACGGATACAGAGTACCACCACAACATCTCCTATAAATGTCCACATTTCCACAATAATGTCTCCGACATAGATACGCTGCTCCAACCTGACATGTCTTAAAAAGACATACAGTCCCACAATATCATCTTCAATAGAGAAATAGGCCCAGTTATCTACCACGATGGATAGGCTGTCTGTCATGGTGAAAATAGCAGAAATTCCCAATATTTGGTAGTCCTGCCCCTGAACTCGGCACTTCCAATTTTTTGCAGGATGGGAATGGAGGCAGGGCGTGCTTCGCTTTATGGAGGCAGCTGGCCATTTAACTCATCAGTTGCCTCCACTCAAGTGGGATTTTGGTTGGCCAGGAATGTTAAACGCAAAATGTGCACATTAGATGAGGTAAGAGCTGGTCTAAACTTGGTGGATTCATTTGGATAGCCAGGTTACCTCTTTGGAGAGGTAAGGTGCCTCTTTTGATCTGGTCCTGGGACATTTCTGTTGACATAAGCCTGAGGGTTTCCATTACTGAATTAATGCTGCATGACTGATTTCACAACCATCCATTATCACAGTAGGGTGCCTTCAGTTTCACAGTTTGATTGATAGGTACAAGTGGTTATAGGTTCTGTGATATAGGACTACGAATTCCAATGCTGTTGCCAATAGGAAGTGGGTTTTTACGAATGAGTGTGATTTTCCCAATGTAGTGAAGTCTGCAGTAGACAGTTAGAACTTTATTTTAAATAATGTTATTTTATCGGATATCTGCAAGGGTCCTGAGACCTGCCCCTGATAGCTATATTGCCAGTTGGCAAGGTAGGTGCAAGGGCAATGGGTGTGCGTGGGGGGCAATGGTTGACACGAGTTGGCACCAAGTTGGCATAGGGGCTAAAAAGGGCCATGGGGGTGGTTAAAGGGCATGAGATGACTTGGGTTGTAAAGATGGGGCATGCGGAATGTGTGGGCGGTAGGGGGCTGTGAGGTTGAGGACTGGAGGAACGTTTTATATTTTAATCTTTAATTTTTATTTTGGGCACAGTGCCAGAGCCCCGAGGCAGGCCTTCCACCAGCCTGCTTCTGTACCTGGGAGCCTCACTTCTTCCAGTATGAGCCTGCTCCCCCAGGCTGAAAATCTGACAATTGCAGCCATTTTCAAAGGCTGGGTTCATGGAGTTAGGAATTCTCCTGACTGCGCACCCAACCTAGCGGTGAAAATCTGGGCCTTATTGTCCCATAATGATATCAGTGAGAAAGATAAACAGCCCCACTATGATCTCTCCTATAAAGATAAACAGCGCCACTAGATCTTTCCTATAAAGATATACAGCCCGACGATGATCTTTCCTATAAAGATATACAGCCCCACTATGATCTCTCCTATGAAGATATACAGCCCCACTATGATCTCTCCTATAAAGATGTACAGCGCAACGATGATCTCTCCTATAAGGATATACAGACCCACTATGATCTCTCCTATAAAGATATAGAGCCCCACGATGATCTCTCCTATAAGGATACAAAGACCCACTATGATCCCTCCTATAAAGATATACAGTCCCGATTTGATCACTCCTACAAAGGTATACAGGCCCACGATGATCTCTCCTATAAAGATATACAGCCCCGCTATGATCTCTCCTATAGAGATACACAGCCCCACGATGATATCTCCTATAAAGATACATAGCCCCATTCTGATCTCTCAAATAAAGATATACACCCGCACTATGAACTCTCCCAATAGGATACATAGTCCCACTGTGATCTCTCCTGTAAAGATACACAGCCCCACTATGATCCCTCCTATAAAGAAACAAAGCCCCACCATGATCACTCCGAGAAAGATATACCGCCCCACTATGATCACTCCTATAAATATATACAGCCGCAATATGATCTCTCCTATAAAGATATATAGCCCCACTATGGTCTCTGGATAAAGATATACAGCCCCACGATGATCTCTCCTATAAAGATATACAGACACAAGATGATTTCTCCTATGAAGATATACAACCACAGGATGATCTCTGCTATAAAAAAATACAGCCCCACTATGATCTCTCCGATACAGATATACAGCCCCACTATGATCTCTCCTATAAAGATAAACAGCGCCACTATGATCTCTCCGATACAGATATACAGTCCCACTATGATCTCTCCTATAGAGATGTACGGCTCCACGATTATCTCTCACATAAAGATATTCAGCCCAACTATGATCTCTCCTATAAAGAAACACAGCCCCACTATGATCTCTGCTATAAAGATATACAGCCCCATGATAATCTCTGCTATAAAGTTATTCATCCCCATTATGATCTCTCCTTTAAAGATATACAGGCCCACGATGATTTCTCCTATAAAGGTATATACTCCCACTATGATCTCTCTTACAAAGAAATACAACCCCACTATGATCTTTCCTATGAAGATAAAAAGCCCCACTATGATCTCCCATGTAAAGATATACAGCCCCTCGATGATATCTGCTATAAAGATATAGAGCCACACGATGATCTCTCATATAAAGATATATTGCCGCTAAATTGTCTTTCCTATAAAGATATACAGCCCCTCTGTGATCTCGCCTACAAAGATACACAGCCCCACTATGATCTCTCTTATAAAGATACATAACCCCACTATGATCTCTCCTATAAAGATATACAGCTCCACTATGATCTCTCCTATAAAGATCCACTGCCCCACTAAGATCTCTCCGATAAAGGTATACAGCCCATTTATGATGTCTCCTATTACGATACAAAGCCCCACTATGATCTCTCCTGTGAAATTACACAGCCCCACTATGATCTCTTCTATAAAAATATACAGCACCACTATGATCTCTCCTATAAAGATACACAGTCCAACGACGATCTCTCCGATAAAGATACATAGGCCCACTGTGTTCTCTCCTATAAAGATATGCAGCCCTACTATGATCTCTCCTATTAAGTTACACAGCCCCACTATGATCTCTGCTTTAAAGATATACAGCCCCACTATGATCTCTCCTATAAAGAAATACAGACACACTATGATCTCTCCTATAAAGATACGTAGCCCCACTATGATCTCTCCTATAGAGATATACAGCCCCACGATGATCTCTGCTATAAACATATATACACCCACTATGATCTCTCCTAAAAAAATGTACAGCCCCACTATGATCTCTCCTATAAAGATACACTGCCCCATTATGATCTCTCCTGTAACAATATACAGCCCCACTGTGATGTCTCCAGTAAAGATATACAGCCCCACTATGATCTCAACTATAAAAATTAATCGCCACACTATGGTCTCTCTTGCAAAGAAACACAGCCCCACTATGATCTCTCCAATAAAGATACATATCCCCACGATGATCACTCCTATAAAGATATGCAGCCCCACTATGATCTCTCCTATAAAGATATACAGCCCCACTATGATCTCTTAAATAAAAATAAACAGCCCCACTATGACCTCTCCTATAAAGATATACAGCCCCACTATGATCTCTCATATAAAAATCGACAGCCCCACTATGATCTCTCCTATAAAGATACATAGCTCCACTATGATCTCTGCTATTAAGATATGCAGCTCTACTATGATCTCTCCTATAAAGTTACACAGCCACACTCTGATCTCTCCTATAAAGATATACAGCCCGACTATGATCTCTCCTATAAAGATAAACAACGCTAGTATGATCTTTCCTAAGAAGATAAAGAGCCCCACTATGATCTCTCCTATAAAGAAATACAGACACACTATAATTTCTACTATAAAGATGTACAGCCCCACGATCATCTCTGCTATAAACATATACAGATCCATTATGATCTCTCCAAAAAAGATATACAGTCCCACTATGATCTCTACTATAAAGATACATCGCCCCATTATGATCTCTCCTGTAAAGATACACAGACCCACTATGATATCTCCTATAAAGTTACATAGCCCCATTATGAACACTCCTATAAAGATATACAGCCACACTATGATCTCTCGTTTAAAGATATACAGATCCATTATGATCTCTCCTATAAAGATACACGGCCCCACTCCGATCTCCCTATAAAGGTATACAGCACCACGATGATCTCTCCTATAAAGATATACAACCCCACGATGATCTCTCCTGTAAAAATATACAGCCCCACTATGATCTCTCCTATAAAGATGTGCAGCACACGATGATCTCTCCTGTAAAGATACATAGCCCCACTATGATCTCTCCTATTAAGATAAACAGCCCCACTATGATCTCTCCTATAGAGATATACGGCTCCACGATTATCTCTCACATAAAGATATTCAGCCCCACTATGATCTCTCCTATAAAGATACACAGCGCACTCTGATCTCTCTTGTAAAGATACATAGCCCCAATACGGTCTCTTCTTTAAAGATATACAGCCGCACAATGAACTCTGGTATAAAGATATATAGCCCCACTATGACCTCTCCTATCAACATATACAGCCCCGTGATGATCTCTCCTATAAAGATATACAGACCCACTATGATCTCACCTATAAAGACATACAACATCATGATGATCTCTCACATAAAGATATACCGCCTCACTATGATCTCTCCTATAAAGAAACACGGCCCTACTCCGATATCTCCTATAAGATATACAGCACCACGATGATCGCTCCTTTAAAGATATAAAGCCCCACGATGATATCTCCTATAAAAATAAACAGCCCACTAGATCTCTCCTATAAAAATAAACAGCTCCACTTTATCTCACCTGTAAAGATATACAGCCCCATGATAATCTCTGCTATAAATATATGCAGCCTCACGATGATCTCTCCTATAAATATACATAACCCCACGATCATCTCTCCTGTTAAGATATACAGCCCAACTATGATCTCTCCTATAAAGATACACAGCCCCACTATGATCTCTGCTATAAAAATATACAGCCCCATTATGATCTCTCCAAGAAAGACACATAGACCCACTATGGTCTCTCCTATAAAGATATACAGCCCCATTATGATCTCTCCTGTAACAATATACAGTCCCACTGTGATGTCTCCAATAAAGATATACAGCCCCACTATGATCTCAACTATAAAAATTAATCACCACACTATGGTCTCTCTTGCAAAGAAACACAGCCCCACTATGATCTCTCCAATAAAGATACATATCCCCACGATGATCACTCCTATAAAGATATGCAGCCCCAATATGATCTCTCCTATTAAGATATACAGCCCCACTCTGATCTCTCATATAAAAATAAACAGCCCCACTATGACCTCTCCTATAAAGATATACAGCCCCATGATGATCTCTGCTATAAAGTTATTCATCCCCATTATGATCTCTCCTTTAAAGATATACAGGCCCATGATGATTTCTCCTATAAAGATATATACCCCCACTATGATCTCTCTTATAAAGAAATACAACCCCACTATGATCTTTCCTATGAAGATAAAAAGCCCCACTATGATCTCCCATGTAAAGATATACAGCCCCTCGATGATATCTGCTATAAAGATATAGAGCCACACGATGATCTCTCATATAAAGATATATTGCCCCTAAATTGTCTTTCCTATAAAGATATACAGCCCCTCTGTGATCTCGCCTACAAAGATACACAACCCCACTATGATCTCTCTTATAAAGATACATAACCCCACTATGATCTCTCCTATAAAGATATACAGCTCCACTATGATCTCTCCTATAAAGATCCACTGCCCCACTAAGATCTCTCCGATAAAGGTATACAGCCCATTTATGATGTCTCCTATTACGACACAAAGCCCCACTATGATCTCTCCTGTGAAGTTACACAGCCCCACTATGAACTCTTCTATAAAAATATACAGCACCACTATGATCTCTCCTATAAAGATACACAGTCCAACGATGATCTCTCCGATAAAGATACATAGGGCCACTGTGTTCTCTCCTATAAAGATATGCAGCCCTACTATGATCTCTCGTATTAAGTTACACAGCCCCACTATGATCTCTGCTTTAAAGATATACAGCCCCACTATGATCTCTCCTATAAAGAAATACAGACACACTATGATCTCTCCTATAAAGATACATAGCCCCATTATGATCTCTCCTATAGAGATATACAGCCCCACGATGATCTCTCCTATAAAGATATACAGCCGACTATAATCTCTCCAGTAAAAATAAAGAGCCCCACTATGATCTCTCCTATAAAGAAATACAGACACACTATGATCTCTCCTATAAAGATACATAGCCCCACTATGATCTCTACTATAGAGATATACAGTCCCACGATGATCTCTGCTATAAAGATATATACACCCACGATGATCTCTCCTAAAAAAATGTACAGCCCCACTATGACCTCTCCTATAAAGAAATACAGCGCCACTATGATCTTTCCTAAGAAGATTAAGAGCCCCACTGTGATCTCTCCTATAAAGAAATACAGCCACACTATGATCTCGACTGTAAAGATGTACAGCCCCACTCCGATCTCGGCTATAAAGATACACAGCACCACGATGATCTCTCCTATAAAAGATATACAGCCCCACTATGAACACTCCTATAAAGATATACAGCCCCACGATGATCTCTCCTGTAAAAATATACAGCCCCACTATGATCTCTCCTATAAAGATATGCAGCACACGATGATCTCTCCTGTAAAGATACAGAGCCGGACTATGATCTCTCCTATTTAGATATACAGCCCCACTATGATCTCTCCTATCAAAATATACAGCCCCATGATGATCTCTCACATAAAGATATACAGCCCAACTATGATCTCTCCTATAGAGATATACGGCTCCACGATTATCTCTCACATAAAGATATTCAGCCCCACTACGATCTCTCCTGTAAAGATACACTGCCCCATTATGATCTCTCCTGTAACAATATATAGCCCCACTGTGATGTCTCCAATAAAGATATATAGCCCCACTATGATCTCAACTATAAAAATTAATCGCCACACTATGGTCTCTCTTGCAAAGAAACACAGCCCCACTATGATCTCTCCAATAAATATACATATCCCCACGATGATCACTCCTATAAAGATATGCAGCCCCACTATGATCTCTGCTATAAAGATATACAGCCCCATGATGATCTCTGCTATAAAGGTATTCATCCCCACTATGATCTCTCCTTTAAAGATAGACAAGCCCACAATGATTTCTCCTATAAAGATATATACCCCCACTATGATCTCTCTTATAAAGAAATACAACCTCACTATGAACTCTCCTATAAAGATACATAGCCCCACTATGATCTCTCCTATAGAGATATATAGCCCGACTATGATCTCTCCTATAAACTTACACAGCCCCACTATGATCTCTGCTTTAAAGATATACAGCCCCACGATGATCTCTCCTATAAAGATATATACACCCACTATGATCTCTCCTAAAAAAATGTACAGCCCCACTATGACCTCTCCTTTAAAGATATACAGGCCCATGATAATTTCTCCTATAAAGATATACAACCCCACTATGATCTCTCTTATAAAGAAATACAACCCCACTATGATCTTTCCTATGAAGATAAAAAGCCCCACTATGATCTCCCATGTAAAGATATACAGCCCCTCAAAGATATCTCCTATAAAGATATAGAGCTACACGATGATCTCTCATATAAAGCTATATAGCCCCTAAATTGTCTTTCCTATAAAGATATACAGCCCCACGGTGATCTTGCCTATAAAGACACACAGAAGCACTATGATCTCTCCTATAAAGATACATAACCCCACTATGATCTCTCCTATAAAGATATACAGCTCCACTATGGTCTCTCCAATAAACATATACAGCCTCTTTATGATCTCTCCTATTACGATACAAAGCCCCACTATGATCTCTCCTGTGAAGTTGCGCAGCCCCATTATGATCTCTATAAAAATATACAGCACCCCTATAATCTCTCCTATAAAGATACACAGTCCAACGATGATCTCTCCGATAAAGATACATAGCCCCACTATGATCTCTCCAATAAAGATATACATCACCACTATGATCTCTCTTACAAAGGTATTCAGCCCCATGATGATCTCTCCTATGAAGATATTCAGCCGCATGATTATCTCTCCTATAATGATATACAGCCCCACTATGATCTCTCCTATAAAGATACACAGCCCCACTATGATCTCTCCTAAAAAGATAAACAGCCCCACTATGATCTCTCCTATAAAGATATGCAGCACACGATGATCTCTCCTGTAAAGATACATAGCCCCACTATGATCTCTCCTATAAGTTCCACAGCCCCACTATGATCTCTCCGATAAAGATATACAGCCCCTTTATGATCTCTCCTATTACGATACAAAGCCCCACTATGATCTCTCCTGTGAAGTTACACAGTCCAATGATGATCTCTCCGATAAAGATACATAGCCCCACTATGATCTCTCCTATAAAGATATGCAGCCCTACTATGATCTCTCCTATAAAGGTACACAGCCCCACTATGATCTCTGCTTTAAAGATATACAGCACCACGATGATCTCTCCTATAAAGATAGATAGACTCACTATGATCTCTCCTATAAAGATAAACAGCGCTAGTATGATCTTTCCTAAGAAGATAAAGAGCCCCACTATGATCTCTCCTATAAAGAAATACAGACTCACTATGATCTCTCCTATAAAGATACATAGCCCCACTATGATCTCTCCTATAGAGATATACAGCCCGACAATGACCTCTCCTATAAACTTACACAGCCCCACTATGATCTCTGCTTTAAAGATATACAGCCCCACGATGATCTCTCCTATAAAGATAGATAGACCCACTATGATCTCTCCTAAAAAAATATACAGCCCCACTATGACGTCGCCTATTAAGAAATACAGCGCCAGTATGATCTTTCCTAAGAAGATAAAGAGCCCCACTATGATCTCTCCTATAAAGAAATACAGCCACACTATGATCTCTACTATAAAGATGTACAGCCCCACGATCATCTCTGCTATAAAGATATACAGAACCATTATGATCTCTCCAAAAAAGATATACAGTCCCACTATGATCTCTACTATAAAGATACATCGCCCCACTATGATCTCTCCTGTAAAGATACACAGCCCCACTATGATATCTCCTATAAAGTTACATAGCCCCACTATGAACACTCCTATAAAGATATACAGCCACACTATGATCTCTCCTATAAATATACACAGCCCCACTATGATCTCTCCTATAAAGATACACAGCCCTAAGATGATCTCTCCGATAAAGATACATAGCCCCACTATGATCTCTCCTTTAAAGATATACAGCGCCACTATGATCTTTCATAAGAAGATAAAGAGCCCCACTATGATCTCTCCTATAAAGAAATACAGCCACACTATGATCTCTACTATAAAGATGTACTGCCCCACGATCATCTCTCACATAAAGATATACAGCCCCACTATGATTCCTCCTAAAAGATATATAGCCCCACTATGATCTCTCCTATGAAGATATACAGCCCCACTATGATCTCTCGTATAAACTTCCACAGCCCCACTATGATTTCTCCTATAAAGATATACAGCCCCATGATGATCTCTCCTATTACAATACAAAGCCCCACTATGATCTCTTGTATAAAAATATACAGCACCACTATGATCTCTCCTATAAAGATAGACAGTCCAACAATGATCTCTCCGATCAAGTTACATAGCCCCACTATGATCTCTCCTATAAAGATATACATCACCACTATGATCTCTCCTATAAAGATATTCTGCCGCACTATGATCTCTCCTATAATGATATTCAGCCGCACGATTCTCTCTCCTATAACGATATACAGCCCCACTATGATCTCTCCTATAAAGATATACAGCCCCACTATGATCTCTCCTATAAAGTTCCACAGCCCCACCATGATCTCTCCTATAAAGATATACAGCCCCATGATGATCTCTCACATAAAGATATACAGTCCCACTATGATCTCTCCTATAAAGATATACATCTCCACTATGATCTCTCCTATAAAGTTCCACAGCCCCACTATGATATTTCCTATAAAGATACACAGCCCAACTCTGATCTCTTCTATAAAGATACATAGGCCCACTTTGATCTCTCCTTTAAAGATATACAGCTGCACTATGACCTCTCCTATAAAGATACATAGGCCCACTATGATCTCTCCTTTAAAGATATACAGCCCCACTATGATCTCTCCTCTAAAGATATACAGCCTCACTATGATCTCTCCTATAAAGATATACAGCCCCACTATGATTTCTCCTATAAAGATATACAGCCCCACGATGATCTCTCCTATAAAGATACATAGCCCCACGATGATCTCTGATTTAAAGATTAGCAGCCCCATTTTGATCTCTCCTATAAAGATATACAGCCCCACTATGATCTCTCTTATAAAGTTTCATAATCCTACAAAGACAACTTGATATGAACATAGACATCTGCTATAAAGATACATAGTTATCCATTCACACCTCCAGCTAAAAATACCCGGCCCCACAATGTTACATCCTTGTGAAGATATACAGTCCAATACTAATACCTGCATGTAAAGTGACACAGTTCCTGCAAGTATTTCTCCATGTAAAGAAATGTTCTTGCCCAATTACATTTCTGTCAGAATACACCATTCTATAATGACACCTGCATGTAAATATATACCGGCCAATACTGAGTATCACATGTAAAGATCCACAGTTCCTCTGTGAAATAGTCCGCTGATAATCTCAGAAACAAATTCTACCCTGACACTTAGAGCAGTTACAGAGCCATCATTCATAATGTGAAGTCAGTAGCTGTGAATGATTTTCAGCTCAGTTAGAAAATATTGAAATATTCTACCCTGGGAGTGTTGAAGAAGGATATGGAGAGGAGAATCAGCCTTTCTCATTCTCAGCACCTGGAATCTAAACACTGTGACACTGTCAGAACTATAATGCACCACAGCAAATGTGATTGTTTCCACTGAAAGAAGAAGGAAGACTTGCATTTATCTATCCAGGATGTACAGCCAGTGAAGTACTTTTTGAAATGAATCATTGTAAAGTAAGAAATACAGCAGTTAATTTTACACACAGCAAACTCCACAAACAGCAAAATGTGATAATGATCAGATTATCTGTTTCCTGTGATATTGATTAAGGGTTGAATATTGGCTAGGACTCTGAGGATAATTCCCCTGCTCTTCTTCAAAACAGTGCTACAGGATCTTTTACATGCACTTGAGACAGCCCCTCTAACAGTTCAGCACTCCCTCCGTACTGCACTGGAGTGTCAACTTTGGTTTTCATGGTCAAGTCTCCAGAGCGAGACCTGAATCCAGAACTTTCCGACTTTGGGCCAAGAGTACTACCCACTGAGCTGCGGCTGACACAGGGGGCGGGGCTAGGGGGAAGGTGAGGGGTGAGGAGTGGAGCTGTCATTTTAGAAACAAACAAGTAAATGAGATGAGTTACATCAGATCCAAGGACATTTTCCTCTGGCCTTCTGCTACCTCGTTCTTCTCTGGAGAATATTTGGACATGCTCAACACTCAATCCAGTCAGGAGGGGCACTACTGCCAGTGCCAGTGGCCCTCCTAGTCTGTGATCATCGCCCTCTGCTGGGATATTACATTTCACCACAGTTGGCCTTATGGAGGAGTGAAGAGGCTCGCCCAGACACAGCCAGTGAGTTGCAGTTTTGGGGAGGATTGGAGTGTGTGACAGGAGCTTACAACATCCGAGCTGCAATCAGATTCCATCTCTGCCAACAGGCTTCCCTACAGAACCAATGGGATGGATATCAGCGGGGCTAGGAGTGGGCGTTGGGGTAGACCTCTCACTTTGTTCCAAAGTTACCGCAGGGGTGGGGATTAACAGTCCCCTTGGCAACCCTGGGCTAAAAAGGTGCTACTGAACTGAAATATAAGCAGGGACTGATTTGAGGGTAAGATGGGATAAAGTGTGGTGACAAGCAGGCAGGAAGTATTGGAAAGGACAGAAAAGACAAGCAGCACTTACCCAGAATAAGAGATTAAAGATGAACATGAGGTATTTGAGACACTGCAAGCAGTTCTGAGCCATGCTGCATCTCTTCAGCTCTAGAAGGAATATAAAGGAGAGATCCAGGTAAAAGACCACATATTTACTGCCCTTTGGGGAGGTGTACTCTGCTTTGCTGGCTTTCGGCCCTGGGTTAGTGTGTAAACCAAAGAAAGAAGAGTTTGCTCCAAACTGGCCGCCATACAAGTGACTGTAACGGCGAAAGGCACCGTGTGCTGCAGAATAGTCTTTACTGTCCAGGGATGGACTGCGGTGATAGGCAGATTCATCACTGTCAGATCGATTCATCTTCCAAACACTTCTGTGGGCTCTTATCACACAAGAGAAAGTCTTCTGCTCATTAGCATGGTCTCAGAAGCAGACGAGGCAAGTCAAGTAACATTTGCAGGAATCCCTCCAGAGTGAAAAGTGACTTCAAACCAATTGCTGTCACCTGGGGGATGGTCTAACCCTCTTCAATTCTAACAAAGGCAGCAGGACAATCACACATGGTTCACCCAGCTACAGCCTGCCAGAGTTCAGCTCTGTCTGTGTCCCGAATGCCTTCGTGACCGAAGACTATGATCTGCCCTCTCATCCAGCAAGTCAGCTCTCCTGACTTCAAATAGCTATTCCCCACTGCAGCAAGTCCTGCCCTCATTCAGAGACATCTCATACAGTCCAGACCAAAGCAGCTCCTGACTTCCAACCATCCCCTCCTGTCAGTGTCAAAGCGCCAGCTCCTCTGTGTGTAGAAATCCCTTTCCTTCGTGCCTGCTCAGCACTCTCCACCTCCTGCTCTCTCTCTCTCTTACTGTTTCTGCCTCCCTCTCCAATCAAAGCTTCATTGTCATTAACCACGGCTCCCTCCCAGCCAATCACGCCAGAGCTCTGCCAGCCAGTCAGGGAGCGAGAGCGAGGAGAGAGAGAGAGAGAGCAGCAGGCTTCTGCAGAGGGGAACAGCAACTCCCATTCTGCACTGATACAGCTTCATCCCTTTGATGCAACTTCAGTTCCCCTCTCCCAGACTTCTGCCTGCTTTACAGTTCATGTGACCTCATTTAGCCCCACAGACCCCAGCTCAGTGCCTTACAGGCTGTATACTGTTAGAAGCAGCAGCAGCCCAGGTGAGCATCATACACTCATCTACTATTCAGTATTCCACTCCCTGACATTCCCGCCTCATCTCTCAGAAAGCACATTTAGCACAGCCCATCACACTCAATCCATTTAACAGTCAGCATTTCATGCTGAAGTAGCTTTTAGTGACATGGAGATGAGGCCAAGTACAGTGAACCTGAGGGACAAAGTGTTGAGGTTTTCATATTAAATTCCTTGGGTTCAGTTCCTTTCCTATTTGTCCCCACAAGGCTCAGCATATTGTTTTCTTTTTCCTGGGGGAGAGGAAAATTGGACATTGAATCAGAAATCATTATTTCTGTTCGTACAATTCAAAAGCAGGGCTGAAATTATCGGAAGCTGCCACAGAAAGGCATAACAAACCTTTGCTCATTGGCTCCCCAGTAATAAACATTGCACATTCAGGAGACTGCTGCAAAACCAAAGTTCAGGAAGTCAGAAAAAAATGTACTTCAAATTAGTATATTCGGATAGCAAAAAGCAATCAGAAGTAAGAAGCATACTTACAATAATATAACCAGGTCAAAACAATACAAAGGCATTTTACCAGTCCTACATTTACATTTAAGGAGCAGACCAAGATCAATTATCATGGTCAGAGTAGTGTTAACCAACAAAAGCATGCTGCAAATAAATTAAAAAGTGCAGATGTACAATTCTCTCAGTATCTCAGCTTATCTCCCTCTGTCTCAGTCTATCTCTATGTCTATCTCAGTCTCTCTCTCTATCTCAGCCTATCTCTCTCTGTCTCAGTCTATCTCTATGTCTATCTCAGTCTATCTCTCTCTATCTCAGTCTATCTCTCTCTATCCCAGTCTATCTCGATCTCAGTCTCTCACTATCTTAGTCTTTCTCGCTCTGTCTCAGTCTATCTTTGTGTCTATCACTTGCAGTTTCAGTCTATCTCTCTATATATCTCAGTCTCTCCATCTATCTCAGTCTACCTCAGTCTCTCTCTATCTATCTCTATCCCAGACTCTCTCTATCCCAGTCTATCTCTCTTTATCTCAGTCTATCTCTCTCTCAGTCTCTCTCTATATCTCAGTCTATCTCTCTCTCTATTTCAGTCTCTCTCTCTATCTCAGTCTTTCTATCTCTATCCCAGTTTATCTCTCTTTATCTCAGTCTATCTCTATCTCAGTCTCTCTCTCTCTCTCTATCTCAGTCTTTCTCTCTATCTCAGTCTATCTCTCTCTCTATCTCAGTCTCTCTATCTATCTCAGTCTATCTCTCGCAGCATCTGTCTATCTCTCTGTCTCAGTGCACAGTTGAATATTATATCTTCAGTAATTTGTAGGATATTCAAAAGAAACACGTTCACCTAAATGTAATCAGATTAGAATGTTGGAATGGCTGCCACTAGGAGTTGTTCATGTGAATGGCATCGATGCTTTTAAATGACAACTCGGTAAACACATAGGACAGTTGGAATGCAAGGATGTGAAGAAGAGGATATGAAGAAGAGGATATGAAGAAGGCTCTGAAGAAGAGACATATGGACTCTAAACGGTAATTGTTTTTCTCTACACAGATGCTGCCAGACCTGCTGAGTTTTTCAGCATTTTCTTTTTTTATTATGCAAAAATATGGTGATTTTTTTAAAAAATATTACTTTAAAGAATGTGGGTGTCGCTGGCTGCACCAGCATTTATTGCCCATCCCTAATTGCCCTTGAGAAGATGGTGGTGAGTCACCTTCCTGAACTGCTGCAGCCCTTGTAGTGTAGGTACACCCACAGTGGTGTTAGGGAAGGTAAGGTGGGAGTGGGGGCTGGGGCGCATATAAGAAGTGGGATTGGGGGTTGGGGTTGAGGGTTTGGGCTGTGAGGTTAGGTATGGTTGTGCTTGAGGCTGCAGTGGGGGTGAGTGTTGGAGGGTTGATGTAGGGTTGGGGACTATAAGGTTAGGTGGTGGAGAGGGTAGGACTGGAATGGGGGTGTTGTTGGGGGCTGCAAGGTTAGGTAGGTGTGTGTTGGGGGCAGGACTGGGGGTGGGGATGGATTTGGGAGTGACGCTGTGGGAGTGGGGGTGGGCTACAGTGGTTCAAGAAGGCAGCTCACCACCACCTTCTTAAGGGCAACTAGGGATGGATAATCAATGCTGGCCTAGCCAGCAAAGCCCACATCCCTTCAATGAATAAAAAATAGATGGAGTGGTGGTGGAAGTGGGGTGTGGAAGTTTGTAAAAGTGGAGCTAACCAGTCTACAGGTCCAAGGGTACTGACTTGTTGGGTATAATTGATATAAGAAAGGGTGAGCCTATCGGATGTGAGTCACTCAGAAGCAGAGCTTTCTGATCTTCACTAGAAGTTAACATAAGAACACAAGAATTACATATGAACATATGAACAAGGAGCATTCAGTCCCTCGAAACTGCTCCTCCATTTAATAAGTTTATGGTTGATCTGATAGTAACCTCAAATCTGCATCCCACCTACCCCTGATAAACTATCACCCCCTTGCTTACCAAGAATCTATCCACCTCTGCCTTAAAAATATTCAAAGACTGCTTCCACCACCTTTTCAGGAAGAGAGTTCCAAAGATTCATGACCCTCTGAGAGAAAAAAATTCACCTCATCTCTGTTTTAAATGGACAACCCCTTATTTTTAAACAGTGACCCCGAGTTCTAGATTCTCCCACAAGAGGAAACATCCTCCCCACATCCACCCTGTCAAGTCCGCTCAGGATCTTATATGTTTCAATCAAATCGCCTCTTACTCTTCTAAACTCCAGCAGATACAAAACTAGCCTGTCCAACCTTTCCTCATAAGACGACCTACTCATTCCAGGTATTAGTCTGGTAAACCTTCTCTGAACTACTTCCAATACATTTACATCCTTCCTTAAATAAGGCGGCCAATACTGTACACAGTACTCCAAATGTGGTTTCACCAATGCTCTGTACAACTGAAGCATAACCTCCCTACTTTTGTATTCAATTCCCCTCGCAGTAAATGATAACATTCTATTAGCTTTCCTAATTACTTGCTGTACTTGCATACTAGCCTTTTGTAAGTCATGCACTAGGGCACTCCAGATCCCTCTGTATCTCAGAGCTCTGCAATCTCTCACCATTTAGATAATATGCTTCTCTTTTATTCTTCCTGCCAAAATGGACAATTTCACATTTTTCCACATTATACTCCATCTGCCAGATCTTTTCCCACATACTTAACCTATCTATATCTTTGTGTAGCCTCCTTATGTCCTCTTCACAACTTACTTTCCTACCTATTTGTGTCATTAGCAAATTTGGCAACCATCCCTTCAATCCCTTCATCCAAGTCATTTATATAAATTGTAAATAGTTGAGTTCCCAGCACTGATCTCTGTGGCACACCACTCGTTACAGCTTACCAACCTGAAAAAGACCCATTTATGCCTACTCTCTGCCTTCTGTTAGCCAGCCAATCTTCTATCCATGCCAATATGTTACCCCCTATACCATGAGCTTTTATTTTATTCAATAACATTTGATGTGTCACTTTATCAAATGCCTTCTGGAAGTCTAAGTACAGTATATCCACCGGTTCCCCTTTATCCACAGCATGTTCCTTCCTCAAAGTACTCCAATAAGTTGGTTAAACATGATTCTCCTTTCACAAGACTAAGTTGACACTGCCTGATTACCTTGAACTTATCTAAGTGTCTCCTGCTATAGCTTCTTTAATAATAGCTTCTAACATTTTCCCTATGACAAATGTTAACCTAACTGGCTTGTAGTTTCCCGCTTTCTGTCTCCCTCCCTTTTGAATAATGGAGTTACATTTGCTATCTTCCAATTTAATGGGACCTTCCCCGAATCTCGGGAGTTTCAGAAAACTAAAACCAATGCATCAACTATCTCACTAGCCACTTCGCTTAAGACTCTAGGATGAAGTCCATCAGGACCTGGGTTCTTGTCAGCCCGCAGCTCCAATAATTTACTCAGTACCACTTCTCTGGTGATTGTAATTTTCCTGAGTTCCTCCTCTCTTCCATTTCCTGATTTACAGGTGCCCTTGGCATGTTACTTGTATCCTTTGTAGTGAAGACTGATGCAAAATACCTGTTCAATTCAGCTGCCATTTCCTTGTTTTCCATTATCAATTCTCCAGACTCACATTCTATAGGATCACCGCTCACTTTGTTAATTTGTTTTTTTAAACATTTACAAAAACTCTTGCTATCTGTTTTTATACTTCTGACTAGCTTTCTCTTGTACTCTAAACTTTACCGCCTTATTAATCTTTTAGTCATCCTTTGCTGTTCCTTATATTCTGTCCAATCTTCTGGCCTTCCATCTATCTTTGCACAATTATATGCTTTTTCTTTAAGTTGATACTATCTTTAGCCTTCCTAGTTAACCACAGATGGCGGGTCCATCCCTTGGACTTTTTCTTACTCGTTGGAATGTATCTATCCTGTGTATTCTGAAATATCCCCTTAAACATTTGCCACTGAATCTCGATTGACCCTTTCCTTAACCTAATTTGCCAATTCACTTTAGCCAGCTCTACTTTTATGCCCTCATAATTGCCCTTATTTAAGTTTAAAAACATAGGATGCATTAGTCCCAGATTTGCACTAAGTGTGGTAGTGGGCGGGCAAAACAACATTTTATCCACTGGCCGCAATGGTGGCTTTTAATGCCATATTGTCCCAAACCCATGGCATTAATTATGCATTCCCGGGAAACATGCCATTTCCATGGTGAGCGGTCTCTCATTCAGCCGCCACCTCATCACCTCACTGCTTACTCACGCCGGCTGCCATATTTAAATTCCAGCCACGGGCACACATCTCAGGGCTTCCAGCCCACGACTGCTGCACAGCGGGCAGGACAACCCTGAAAGGCAAAAAGACTGCAGCCGCCCACTTTAGTGCCTTTTGGATGCCATGGAGGCCCGCTGTGATGTCCTCTACCCCCACCCAGACTGCAGGAGTGGCAGCAACATCACCAATCCAGCATGGGAGGAAATGGCAGCGGTGGTCGGCGCCAATGCCCTGCAAAAGAGGACAGGCACCCAGTGCCACAAGAGGATGAATGATATTATCCATTCTGTCAGGGTAATTCAATCTTCTCACAAACCCATCACACAGCCACAGGGATCACACACCTCAAGGGACAACACCACTAACTCTCACACACATCCTCACCTCTCCATCAGGCTCATACCCTCTGGAGTTCGCGTCCTCATCCCGTCCATGTCTCCGCTCACCACACAAACATTCCATGCAGTGCCATGTGTCCTGCTCACACTCGCTCCATCTGTTTCCATGCAGGAGAAGCTGGCTCACAGCAGCAGGGAGAGGTCCCAGACCGGGGGTGGAGTGGCCGACATTAGGCCCCTCAATCACTTTGAGGAACGTGTCATCGTGCTGATTGTTGAGGATGGCGGTGAGGTCGGTGACAAATACTCACGTGAGGATCCTGCCCCACATCATCCCTCTCTCAACACAACTGTAAGTGCTCTCTCTCCTGTTTTTGACACAGCTGCCATGCACTAATTATCTCTACTTTGGTTCACAGGGAGCTCTGCCAAGTGACTGACATCCTCAGCCAGCCAATCCCTCAGCTTCATCTATGTCCTCACCTCCCGCCAAGAGGATTCCTCCTCCATTGAAGAGCTGGAAATAAGCAGCCTGGAAGACCCATCATAGCGCTTACCCACACCCTGCACCAGCGCAGAGACACACACCTCGGTAGGATCTAGATCTACAGCAGGCTCAGGTTCACAATCTGGTGGTCACCACAAGGATACGTGTCCGTAGCAGGAGGAGGCAGGTTCAGCCGAGTTCCCTGGCAGTCTGAGGACTGCTGGGGGAGAGGCACCTGTGAGGTCCAAGTCAGATGACAAGCCTCTGGATTTACATTCCAACTCACCCTGGAGAGTCAGCAGAAGGCTGGGGAACATCACACAGAGCTGTTGGAAACCCTCAACAGAGTGACACATGAGTTAGAGGAGTGTATCCACCTGGTCTTTGATAAAGTGTCACCACATGTGCAGGTATGAAGTTCTCATGGAGAGAATGGTGGATGCCATGGAGACCCTGGTCCAGCAGGACACAGACGTGTGCACAGACCTGCACTCCATCGTGGGAGTCATGAGTGAGTTCCTGCAGTGGCAACATGAGAAGGAAATGGGGCACCTTGAAGTGGGGCACCTTCCACCTCCCCTCCGTGACCTACCAGACACGACCCTTTTCCTTTAGGAATGTCCAGGTGAACATGCACGTCCGCTTCCTTCCCGAAAATTCCACCCCCATCCACATTAATCTCCCCGGCCTCCTCCTCCCCACCCCCAAGATCCCTATCCCCACCAACCACCCTCGCCGTCCCTTTTACTGACCTTTGAACCCTTACCTTCCCACCCTACCGCCTCACTCTTGCCTCGGTCATTCTCACCATTCCCTCATACCATGCCCACCCTCAGTTCACACTCCAGGGGGCAGCCATGGACCATCAGAACCCTCCCTTGCCCCCCCCAGAGCCCCTTTCCCCCCTCCGGACCTCTTTCCCCAGCCCCCCAAACCTCTTCCCCATTATGGACCCCTTCTCCCCCTAGAACCCTTCCCCCCTGCTTAGTCCTCCCACCCACCACCCCCCCCACCCACACTCTTCCCCACCGCTTAGTCCCTCCACCTTCCTCAGTCCCTCAGATACCCTTACTTCTTCCGCCACCCTTAGCTCTTCCTCCTCCTGACTTCTTCCTCCAGCCTCACTTCTTCCACCAGCCTTGCTCCTTCCCCCCTCCCGACTCCCTCATCCGCCCTTACTCCTTCCCCTCTCCACACTCCCTTCTCCCCCTGGACACCCCCCCTCTCCGCACTCCCGCCACCCCCCAGATTTTCTCCCCTTTTTGCACTCCTTCCTCACCCCAGACTCCCTCCCCTCTCCGAACTCCTTCCCCCTTCTGAATTCCTTCCCTTACACCCCCCTTACACCTACCTCCCCAGTTGCCTTCTTCTCCCCTGTTACCCTCTCCTCCCCCATACACCCTCCCTCCAACCTCATCCCTCTGACACCTTCATTCCCCCCCCAACCTCACCCCCAATATCTTCATTACCCCCTTCCCAACCTCACCCCCTGATACCTTCATTACCCCCTCCCAACCTCACCCTCCGATATCTTCATTCCCCCCTTAACCTCACTCCCCAACACTTTCATTCTCCCTCTCCCAACCTCACCCCCCGACACCTTCATTAACCCCCTCAACCTCACCCCCCAACGTCTTCATTCTCCCTCACAACCTCATCCCCCAACACCCTCATTCCCCTCTCCCAAACCCACCCCCTCGACACCTTCATCCCTACATTCCCCCCTCCCAACCTCACCCCCCGACACCTTCATTCTCCCTCATCCTCACCCCCCAACACCTTCACTCCCCCCTCCCAACCTCGCCCTCCCGCCAACACCTCTTCCTGTCCCAGCTGATCCTAGCCCTTCCTCTCCCACCCCCTCGACCATCATCCATTGTGAGTACCAACGGTGACTTTCCAGCATCCCTGGGCTGCTTCACAGCAGAGCCATGTTCGTGAGAACCTGCCCAGCATGCCATGGGCATTCCTCCAGGATCCTTTGCTATCGGGCTCCAGCATCTTCTGCTGCTTGGATGTCTGTGATATGAGGAAAGACCTAGGGGTAAGTCTTGACTTTTGCACGTCACAGTTGTTAAGACGTGTTCTGAATCAGCGTGTTTTCCTGCCAATGTGGGCGGGCGATCAAGTGGGGGGGACAATTCTGGCGGGCAGGCCTGATAATGATATTCTGATGTATTAATATGAGGTTCCCGATGTCCGATGGCAAGGAACGCAGCCCCCAATCGATGGGCTGAGTGGATGATCGCAAACTGGTTTTACAATGTCGTGAAACAGGTTTTTGGCTTTCTCAGCATATTATTGGCTCACACCGCCACACGTGCCCGACACCAGTGGGCACAGAGTATTCTGCCCACAGTCTCAGACCCACTCCTCTCTCCTTCAAACTGAATGTGAAATTCAATCATATTGTGGTCGCTGTTACCTTGGGGCATCTTCACTATGAGATAATTAATTAATCCCATCTTGTTACACAATTTTAAGTTTAATATAGCCTGCTCTCTGGTTGGCTCCAGGACATGTTGTTCTAAGAAACTATCCTGGAAAATTTCTATGAATTCCTCATCTAGGCTACATTTGCTCATCCAACTTTTCTAGTCTATATGTAAGTTAAAATCTCCCATGATTATCGCTGTGCCTTTCTGACAAGCTCCCATTATTTCTTCGTTTATGCTCCACCCTACCATGTGGTCACTGTTGGGAGGCCTGTACACAATTCCCACAAGTGACTTCTTACCTTTACCATTTCTCATCTCTACCCAAACCAATTCCACATCCTGGTTTCCTGAACTTAGGTCATCCCTCTCTATTGTGCTAATACCATCGTTAATAACAGAGCCACCCCTCCATCTTTTCCTCACTTCCTGTTCTTCCTAAATGTCCTGTACCCTTCAATATTGAGGCCCCAATCTATGTCCTCCTGCAGCCATGTCTCCATAATTGCTATCAAATCATATTTATTTATTTCCATGTGCGCTCTTAGTTCACCTGTTTTGTTTCGAATGCTACGTGAATTCAGATACAGAGCTTTTAGTTTTATCCCTTTATTCTTTTTATAACCTCTAGTCTCATCTGTTGATTAACTGTTAGATTTGTACTGTCTATCCCTTCCTGTCACTGTCTGTTTTTCATTTCCCGTAATAATACCTTTCTCTTTTGCCTTGTCTCTACTCTTTGATTTACCACATCTTCCCAAATTTGTACCCTTGCCCCCACTATTTAATTTAAAACCCTCTCTACTTCATTAGGCATGTGGCTCTCAAGAACACCGGTCCCAGCACGGTTTGAGTATAGATCGTCCCAACGCTACAGATGCCACTTTCCCCAGTACTAGGCCTGTGCCCCACCAACTGGAACCCACTTCTCCCACATTCGTTTTTGAGCCACACATTCATCTTCCTAATCGGATTTGTCCTATGCCAATTTGCACATGGCTCAGATAATAATGCTGAGATTATGACCTTTGAGGTTCTGCTTCTTAATTTGGTGCCTAGGTCCTCATACTGACTATGCAGTAACTCCTTCTTTGTCCTGCCTATGTCATTGGTACCAACACGGACCACGCTGACTAGGTCCTCCCCCTCGCTCTGCAAGTTCCTCTCCATCCCCGAGCAGATGTCCCAAACCCTGGCACCGGGCAGGCAACACAGCCACCTGGACTCACTCTCTTTGCTGCAGAGAATGGTATCAATCCCTCTGACTATACTGTCCCCTACTGCCACCACATTCTTTGGAACTCCCCCCACTTGAATAGCTTCCTGTACCATGGTGCCATGGCCAGTTTGCTCGTCCGCCCTGCAGCCCCCCACTATCATCCAAACAAGCTAAAGAAACCTCACACCTGTTGGACAATTGCAGAGACTCCTGCTCTCCTGCCCTCTAGGTCCCCTTACTTGCCTCAGTCACAGTCACACCCCCCTGTCCCTGACCGCTGACAAAATCAGGAGACTCTATCCTAAGGGGTGTGACTGTCTCCTGGAATAAAGTGTCCAAGTAACTTCCACCACCCCAGCCCCCCCACCGCCCCCCTGATATGCGAAGCTCCCACATCCTGTTATCGCAGCACATCACCTGCCCTGCCATCTCCAATATGTGTTATTTAATTAATAATTGCTAATTAATTCATTATAATTAATACAGCCTACACCTCCCAATAGATTTTGGCACTGCCAGTAAACTTTACAATACTGATAAAACAATACAGTACTTACAATACTGATAAAACTAATAATACCAGTTACTGGTTTACTTGCTCCTTCTGCTGCACCAAAGTGGAAATCAAATACTGGAGGCTGAAAAAGAGCAGTAGGAGAAAAAAGCACCTCCTCCCCACCCTTCACTGAACTCCCCACTCAGCACACTTCACTTCTTACTGTAAACCTTACCTAAAGCATCTCTTTCCCCCGTGCACCGAATTCCCACTTTGAACCAAATTCCCAAATGTACTCATTCGGTCTGTATTTCACTCAGGCCGAAGTGTCCCCTCACTGAACGTGCACCTCTTAATGACCGTGCGCCTCTTAATTAGGAGCTGGGGTAGGCCATTCAGCCCCTCGAGCCTGTTCCACCATTCAATAACATCATGGCTTATCAGATTGTGGCCTCAACTCCACATTCCCGCCTTTCCCCCAATCACCCTTGACTCCCTTGTCGATCAAAAATCTGACTAACTCAAACTTGAATATATTCAATGGCTCAGCCTCCACTGCTCTCTTGGGGAAGAGAATTCCACAGACTAATGACCCTCTGAGGGAACACAAAAACTTCTCACCTCAATCTTAAATGGGAGACCCTTAATTTTGAAATTGTGCCCCTTTATTTCCCCCACAAGGGGAAACACCCTCTCAGCATCCACCCTATCCAGTCCACAAAAGATTTTATGTTTCAAGATCCAATTGGTTTGGGCTCGAGCTGCTCAGTCTTTCCTCATAAGGTGACCCTTTCACCCCAGGAAGCAGTTGGGTGAACCTTGTCTGATCTGCTTTGTTAAAAATTCTTCCCCAGGGTGTGGGCGTCGTTGGCTGGTCCAGCATTTATTGCCCATCCCTAATTGCCCTTGAGAAGGTGATGGTGAGCCGCCTCCTTGAACCGTTGTAGTCCATGTGGTGTAAGTAACACCCACAGTGCTGTAGAACCGTAGAACCATAGAAAAGTTATGGTGCAGAAAGAGACCATTCAGCCCATCATGTCTGCGCTAGTCAAAAAGAGAAGAAAGATAATAGCCATGCATTTTAATCCCACTTTCCAGCACCTGGTCCGTAGCCTTGCAGGTTACAGCACTTCAGATGCAGATCCAGGTATCTTTTAAATGAGTTGAGCATTTCAGCTTCAACCACCAACCTAGGCAGTAAATTCCAGACATCCCAGTGCTGTTAGGAAGGGAGTTCCAGGATTTTGACCCAGCGACAGTGAAAGAACGGTGATATATTTCCAAGTCAGGATGGTGAGTGACTTGGAGGTGAACTTCTAGGCGATGGTGTTCCCATCCATCTGCTGCCCTTGTCCTTCTAGGTAGTAGTGGCCGTGGGTTTGGAAGGTGCTGTCTAAGAAGCCTTGGTAAATTCCTGCAGTGCATCTTGTAGATGGTACACACTTCTGCTCCTGTGTGTCAGTGGTGGAGGGATAGAATATTTAAGGTGGAGGATGGGGTACCAATCAAGTGGGCTGCTTTGTCCTGGACGGTGTCAAGCTTCTTGAGTGTTGTTGGAGCTGCACTCATCCAGGCAAGTGGAGAGTATTCCATTCCACTCCTGACTTGTGCCTTGTTGATGGTGGACAGGCTTTGGGGAGTTAAGAGTCAGTCCCCTAAGAAGATCAATAGTGCACACAATACTCCAGATGCGATCCCACCAACTCCCTGTACAACTGTAGGAAAACCTCCCTACTTGATTCCTCTTGTAATAATACCAACATTCCATTTGCTTTTTGTGAACTTTTTTGTGAATCATGTACCAGGACACCCAGATCCCTCTATACCCCATAGAGTTCTGCAGTCTCTCTCCATTCAAATAATATACTTTTTCTCAACTCTTCCTGCCAAAATTTGGGACAAGTTTACATTTTTGCACATTATACTTAACCTGCCAAATTTTTGCCCATTCACTTAACCTATCTAAATCCCTCCGCAAACAATTTACAACCTGCATCAATGACTGGGATGAAGGGGCTGAAGATATGGTAGCTAAATCTGCTGATGACACAAAGATAGGTAGGACAGTAGGCCTACTGTCCTACCTATCTTTGTGTCATCAGCAGATTTAGCCACCATATCATCAGCCCCTTCATCCCAGTCATTGATGCAGGTTGTAAATTGTTTAGGCTCCAGGTCTGATTCTTGTGGCATTTCATGAATAACAGCTTTCCCCATCCCAAAAATAACCCATCTATCTCTACTCTTTGCTTGCTGTTAACTAACCAATCCTTTATCCATGCTAATATCTTACACCCTACACCATGAACTCTTATCTTGTGAAGTAACCTTTGATGTGGCGCCTTACTGAATACCTTTTAGAAATCCAAGTACACCACATCTAGAGGTTCCCCTTTATCCATGTTGTTTGCTACTTCCTCAAAGAATTCTTTAAAAATTTGTAAAACACAATTTCCCTTTCACAAAACCATGTTGACTCTACCTGATTATATTATGATTTTCTAAATGTCCTGCTACTACCTCTTTAATAATGGATTCTAGCAATTTCCCTATGACCGACTTTAGGCTAATTGGCCTATATTTTCCTGCTTTCAGTCTCCCTCATTTCTTGAATAGAGATGTTACATTTACAATTTTCCAATCCACTGGGGCCTTTCCAGGATCTAGAGAATTTTGGAAGATCACTGGAGATGTATCCACTGTCTCTGCAGCTGTTTCTTATAATACCCTAGGATTAAAGCCACCAGGCCCAGGGGACTTACCTTTAGCTCTAATTGTTTTCCCAGCACCTTTTCCCTTGCGATTGTGATTGTTTTAAATTCTTCCCTCCCTTTTACCTCTTGATTTTCACATATTGTTGGGATTTTTTTGTGTCTTTTACAGCGAAAACAGACACAAAACACCTGTTCAATGCTTCCGCCATTTTCGTGTTTCCCATTATTAATTCCCCAGTCTCACCTTCTAAGGGGCCAACACTCACTTTTAGTTACTCTTTGCTGTTTTGAATACTCGTAGAAATTCTTACTATCTGTTTTGATATTTCTGGCTAGCTTTCTCTCATATTCTAACTACTTCCTCTATTTTAGACATTTGCTGATCTGTCCAATCTTCTTACCTATCATTAATCTTTGCCGTATTGTACGCTTCTTCTTTCAATTTGATACTATCTTTAACTTCCCTAGTTAGCCATGGATGGTGCATCCTTCTCATAGAATCTTTCTTTCTCAATGGCATATATCTTTGCTCAGAGTTATGAAATATCTCCTTAAATGTCTGCTGCTGCTTCTTTACTGTCCTACCATTTAATCGATTTTCCCAATTCACTTTTGGCAATTCTGTCCTCATACCCTTGTAATTGCCTTTATTTAATTTTAAAACACTAGTCTTAGACCCGCTCTACCCCCCCTCCTCAAACTGAATGCTAAAATTCAATCATGTTATGATCACCGTTACCTAGAGGCCTCTTTAATATGAGGTCATTAATTAAACCTGCCTCATTGCACACTACTGGGTCTAGAATAACCTGCTCTATAGTTGGCTCTAGAATGTGCTGCTCTGAGAAACTGAAGCGAAAACACTCTATGAATTCATCTTCCATGCTACCTTTGCCGATCTGATTTGCCCAATCTATGTGTACATCAAAATCACCCATGATTATTGACATACCTTTCTTACAAGTCCCCATTATTTCTTCCTGTATACCCCATGCTATAGTGTATTGTTAGGGGACCTATAAGCTACTCCCAAAGTGATGTTTGCCTTTGCTATTTCTTACCTGTACCCAAATTGATTCTACATCTTGATCTTTAGAACTAAGGGCATCACTCACTATAATACCAATGCCATCCTTAATTAACAGAGCTACCCCACTACCTTTTTCTAGCTTCATGTCCTTCATATGTGTCAAGTACCCTTCAATATTCAGGTCCCTGGGGCTTGATCACCTTGCAACCACATCTCTATAATGGTTATCAGGTCATACATATTTATTTGTAAATGAGCTGACAATTCATCCATTTTTATTACAAATGCCATACACATTCAGATACTAAAAACAAAATACTGTGGATGCTGGAAAACCGAAAAAAAAAAAATTGCTGGAAAAACTCAGCAGGCCTGACAGCATCGGTGGAGAGAAAGACAGAGTTAATGTTTTGAGTATCTTTAGTTCCCTACATTTCTATTTCTCTTTAGTTCTGATGAAGAGTCATACAGACTCGAAACGTTAACTCTGTCTTTCTCGCAACAGATGCTGTCACACCTGCTGAGATTTTCCAGCAATTTTGTTTTTGTTTCAGTTACAGAGCCTTTAGCTCTATATTATTACTATCTTGTTAGTTTCTCTGACAGAAGAGTTTTATTTCCTCACTTCCTCTCCTGTAAGAACTTTAAGTGAGCAACTGAAAGATTTATCCTTCCTATAAAAAAGTACCTTAAGTATAGACTGTCAGAGTTCAAAGCTCAGATGTGTCTGTTGCAATGGTGTTGTGGGCAGAGGTCAGAGTTTGACTAAATTGCATGTGATTTGAAAAGAAGAAAGATGAGACTGAAGCCAGCTCAGACAGGATCCATGCGTAACCTGGGTTCAACGAGAGAATTGATAGAGAGCAGGAGGATGTGTATAGATATAGAGGGATGGGGACAGTGAAGAGAGGGAGAAACTGATTATAGGAAATAATGAAGATGTACAGAATGAGACAGATTTTAGGAACTAAAGAGGATGTACAAAAAGAAACAGAAATTAGGAAATAGAGAGAAGGCAGATTATGAGAAGATTTTAGGAAATAAAGAGGATGTACAAAAATAAACAGAAATTAGGAAATACAGAGGATGCAGATTATGAGACAGATTTTAGGAAATAGAGAGTATGTACGGAATCAGACAGATTTTAGGAAATAGATAGGATGTACAGAATGAGACAGGTTTTAGGAAATAGAGAGGATGTACAGAATGAGACAGATTTTAGGAAATAGAGAGGATGTACAGAATGAGACAGATATTAGGAAATAAAGAGGATGTATAGAATGAGACAGATAGAATGAGACCGATTTTAGAAAATAGAGAGGATGTACAGGATGAGACCGATTTTAAGAAATAGAGAGAATGTACAGAATGAGACAGATTTTTGGAAATAAAGAGGACGTACAGAAAGAGAGATTTTAGGAAATAAAGAGGATGTACAGAATGAGCCAGATCTTCAGAATTAAAGAGGATGTACAGGATGAGACAGATTTTAGGAAATAGAGAGAATGTACAGAACCAGACAGATTTTAGGAAATAGAGAGGATGTACAGAATGAGACAGATTTTAGGAAATAGAAAAGATGTACAGAATGAGACAGATTTTAGGAAATAGAGAGGATGTACAGAATGAGACAGATTTTAGGAATAAAGAGAATGTACAGAATTGAAAAACAATTTAGGAAATAAAGAGGATGTACGGAATGAGACAGGTATAAGGAAATAGAGAGTATGAACAGAATGAAACAGATTTTAGGAAATAGAGAGGATGTACAGAATGAGACAGATTTTAGGGAATAGAAAAGATGTACAGAATGAGACAGAGTTTAGGAAATAAAGAGAATGTACAGAATGAGACAGAGTTTAGGAAATAAAGAGAATGTACAGAATGAGTCAGATTTTATGAAATAGAGAGGATGTACAGAATGAGACAGATTTTAGGGAATAAAGGAGATGCACAGTATGAGACACAATTTAGGAAATAAAGAGGATGTACATAATGAGACTGATTTTAGGAAATAAATAGGATGTACATAATGAGACTGATTTTAGGAAATAAATAGGATGTACATAATGAGACTGATTTTATGAAATAAATAGGATGTACATAATGAGACTGATTTTAGGAAATAAATAGGATGTACAGAATGAAACAGAATTTAGGAAATAGAGAGGATGTACATAATGAGTCAGACTTTAGGAAATAGAGAGCATATACAGAATGAGATGGATTTTTGCAGCAGAGTATAAGTACAGAATGAGACAGATTTAAGGAAATGGAGAGGATGTACAGAATGAGACAGGTTTTAGGGAATAAAGAAGATGCACAGAATGAGACACAATTTAGGAAATAAAGAGGATATACAGAATGAGACACATTTTAGGCAATAAAGAGGATGTACAGAATGAGACAGATTTTAGGAAATAAAGAGAATGTACAGAATGAGACAGATTTTATGAAATAGAGAGGATGTACAGAATCAGACAGATTTTAGGGAATAAAGAAGATGCACAGTATGAGACAGATATTAGGAAATAAAGAGAATGTACAGAATAAGACGGATTTTTGGAAATAGAGAGGATGTACAGAATGAGACAGATTTTGGGAAATAAATAGGATGTACAGAATGAGACAGATTTTAGGAAATAGAGATATACAGAATGACACAGATTTTAGGTAATAGAGAGAATGTACAAAATGAGGCAGATCTTATGAAATAGAGAGCAAGTACAGAGTGAGACAGATTTTATAAAATAGAGATCAAGTACAGAATGAGACAGATTTTATGAAATAGAAAACAAAGACAGAATGAGATAGATTTTATAAAATAGAGATCAAGTACAGAATGAGATAGATTTTATAAAATAGAGATCAAGTACAGAACGAGACAGATTTTGTAAAATAAAGAGGGTGTACGGAATGAGACAGATATTAGGAAGTAGAGAGTATGTCCAGAATAAAACAGATTTTAGGAAATAGAGAGGATGTACAGAATGAGACAGATTTTAAGAAATAGAAAAGATGTACAGAATGAGACAGAGTTTAGGAAATAAAGAGAATGTACAGAATGAGACAGATTTTATGAAATAGAGAGGATGTACAGAATGAGACAGAATTTAGGAAATAGAGAGGCTGTACATAATGCGTCAGACTTTAGGAAATAGAGAGCATATACAGAATGAGATGGATTTTTGGAGCAGAGTGCAAGTACAGAAAGAGACAGGTTTAAGGAAATGGAGAGGATGTACAGAATGAAACAGATTTAAGGAAATAGAGAGGATGTACAGAATGAGACAGATTTTAGGGAATAAAGAAGATGCACAGAATGAGACACAATTTAGGAAATAAAGGGGATATACGGAATGAGACACATTTTAGGAAATATGGAGGATGTACAGAATGAGACAGATTTTAGGAAATGAAGAGGATGTACAGAATGAGAAAGATTTTAAGAATGAAACAGGAAAGACAGAATGAAACAAATTTTGGGAAATGATACGATGTACAGAATGAAACAGATTTTAGGAAATAAAGAGGCTGTACAGAAAGGGACATATTTTCAGAAATACAGAGGCTGTACAGAAAGAGACAGATTTTAGGAAAAAGAGAGGATGTTTCGAATGAGACAGATTTGAGGAAATGATGGGATGTATAGAATAAGACAGATTTTAGGAAATATGGAGGATATACAGAATGAGACAGATTTTAGGAAATAGAGAGGATGTACAGAATGAGACGGATTTTTGGCAATAGAGAGGATGTACAGAATGAGACAGATTTTAGGAAATAAAGAGAATGTACAGAATGAGACAGATTTTGGAAATCGAGTGGATATACAGAATGAGATAGATTTTATGAAATAAATAGAATGTACAGAATGAGACAGATATTAGGAAAGAAAGAAAATGTACAGAATGAGACAGATTTTAGGAAATAAAGAGAATGTACAGAATGACACAGATTTTAGGTAATAGAGAGGATGTACAGAATGAGACAGAATTTGAAAATCGAGTGGATGTACATAATGAGACTGATTTTATGAAATAAATAGGATGTACATAATGAGACTGATTTTAGGAAATAAGTAGGATGTACAGAATGAGACAGAATTTAGGAAATAGAGAGGCTGTACATAATGAGTCAGACTTTAGGAAATAGAGAGCATATAAAGAATGAGATGGATTTTTGGAGCAGAGTGTAAGTACAGAAAGAGACAGATTTAAGGAAATGGAGAGGATGTACAGAATGAAACAGATTTAAGGAAATAGAGAGGATGTACAGAATGAGACAGGTTTTAGGGAATAAAGAAGATGCACAGAATGAGACACAATTTAGGAAATAAAGAGGATATACGGAATGAGACACATTTTAGGAAATATGGAGGATGTACAGAATGAGACAGATTTTAGGAAATGAAGAGAATGTACAGACTGAGGCAGATCTTATGAAATTGAGAGCAAGTACAGAATGAGATAGATTTTATAAAATAGAGATCAAGTACAGAATGAGACAGATTTTATGAAATAGAGAACAAGTACAGAATGAGATAGGTTTTATAAAATAGAGATCAAGTACAGAATGAGTCAGCTTTTATAAAATAGAGATCAAGTACAGGACGAGACAGATTTTGTGAAATAAAGAGGGTGTACGGAATGAGACAGATATTAGGAAATAGAGAGTATGTCCAGAATTAAATAGATTTTAGGAAACAGAGAGGATGTACAGAATGAGACAGATTTTAGGGAATAAAGAAGATGCACAGAATGAGACACAATTTAGGAAATAAAGAGGATATACGGAATGAGACACATTTTAGGAAATATGGAGGATGTACAGAATGAGACAGATTTTAGGAAATGAAGAGGATGTACAGAATGAGAAAGATTTTAGGAATGAAACAGAAAAGACAGAATGAAACAAATTTTGGGAAATGATACGATGTACAGAATGAAACAGATTTTAGGAAATAAAGAGGCTGTACAGAAAGAGACAGATTTTAGGAAAAAGAGAGGATGATCCGAATGAGACAGATTTTAGGAAATGATAGGATGTATAGAATAAGACAGATTTTAGGAAATATGGAGGATATACAGAATGAGACAGATTTTAGGAAAGAAAGAAAATGTACAGAATGAGACAGATTTTAGGAAATAAAGAGAATGTACAGAATAAGACAGATTTTTGGAAATGTAGAGGAAGTACAGAATGAGATAGATATTAGTAAATAAAGAGGATGTACAGAATAGGATAGATTTTAGCAAATATAGAGGAAGTTCAGAATGATATAGATTTTAGGAAATAAAGAGGATCGACAGAAGGAGACAGATTTTAGGAAATAAGGAGGATGTACAGAATGTGGCAGATGTTAGGTAATAAAGAGAATGTACAGAATGAGACTGATTTTTGGAAATTAATAGGATGTATAGAATGAGACAGATTTGAGGAAATATAGAGGATGCACAGAATGAGACAGATTTTAGTAAATAGCGAGGATAGGCAGAATGAAACAGATTTTAGGAAATAAAGAGGATGTACAGAATGAGACAGATTTTAGTAAATAGCGAGGATGGGCAGAATGAGACAGATTTTAGAAAAAAAAGATGATGTCCAGAATGAGACAGATTTATGGAAATAGAGAGGTTTTACAGAATGAGACAGACTTTTGGTAGTAGTGAGGATGAACAGAATGATACAGATTTTAGGAAATAAAGAGGATGAACAGAATGAGACAGATTTTTAGAAATAGAGAGGATGTACAGATTGAGACAGATTTTTGGTAGTAGTGAGGATGAACAGAATGAGACAGATTTTAGGAAATAAAGAGTGAGTATGAACAGAATGAGGCAGATTTTTGGAAGTAATTAGAAAGTACAGAATGAGACAGATTTTAGGAAATATAGAGTAAGTACGGGATGAGATAGAATTTAGGAAATAAGGAGTATCGACAGGAGAGTGATTTTAGGAAATAAAGAGTATGTACAGAATGAGGCAAATTTTAGTAAATAGCGTGGATGGACAGAATGAGACAGATTTTAGGAAATAAAGAGGATGTACAGAATGAGACAGATTTTGGGAGATAAAGAGGATGAACAGAATGAGACAAATTTTTAGAAATAGAGAGGATGTACAGATTGAGACAGATTTTTGGTAGTAGTGAGGATGAACAGAATGAGACAGATTTTTAGAAATAGAGAGGATCTACAGATTGAGACAGATTTTTGGTAATAGTGAGGATGAACAGAATGAGACAGATTTTAGGAAATAAAGAGTAAGAATATGAACAGAATGAGGCAGATTTTTTGAAGTAATTAGGAAGTACAGAATGAGATAGAATTAAGGAAATAAAGAGGATCGACAGAAGGAGAGAGATTTTAGGAAATGAAGAGTATGTACAGAATGAGACAAATTTTAGTAAATAGCGTGGATGGACTGAATGAGACAGATTTTAGGAAATAATTAGGAAGTACAGAATGAGACAGCTTTAGGAAATAAAGAGGATGTGCAGAATGAGACAGATTTTAGGAAATGTAGAGGAAGTACAGAATGAGATAGCTTTTAGGAAATAAAGAGGATCGACAGAAGGAGACAGATTTTAGGAAATAAAGAGGATGTACAGAATGAGACAGATTTTAGTAAATAGCGAGGATGGACAGAATGAGACAGAGTTTAGGACATAGTGAGGATGTACAAAATGTGGCAGATTTTAGGTAATAATGAGTATATACAGAATGAGACAGATTTTTGGAAATTAAGAAGATGTACAGAATGGGACAGATTTTAGGAAATGTAGAGGATGTACAGAATGAGATAGATATTGGAAATTAAGAGGATGTACAGAATGAGACAGATTTTAGGAAATAATTAGCAAGTACAGAATGAGACAGCTTTTAGGAATTAAAGAGGAGGTACAGAATAGGATAGATTTTAGCAAATATAGAGGAAGTACAGAATGATATAGATTTTAGGAACTAAAGAGGATCGACAAAAGGAGACAGATTTTAGGAAATAGTGAGGATGTACAGAATGAGACAAATTTTGTAAATAGCGAGGATGGACTGAATGAGACAGATTTTAGGAAATAGTGAGGATGTACAGAATGTGGCAGATTTTAGGTACTAAAGAGTATGTACAGAATGAGACTGATTTTTGGAAATTGAAAGGATGTACAGAATGAGACAGATTTGAGGAAATATAGAGGATGTACAGAATGAGACAGGTTTTAGTAAATAGCGAGGATGGGCAGAATGAAACAGATTTTAGGAAATAAAGAGGATGTACAGAATGAGACAGATTTTAGTAAATAGCGAGGATGGGCAGAATGAGACAGAGTTTAGAAAAAAAAGGGGATGTACAGAATGTGACATATTTTACGTAATAGAGATGATGTACAGAATGAGACCGATTTTAGGAAATAGTGAGGATGGACATATGTGGCAGCTTTTAGGTAATAAAGAGTATGTACAGATTGAGACAGATTTCTGGTAATAGTGAGCATGAACAGAATGAAACAGATTTTTGAAAATAGAGAGGATGTACAGATTGAGACAGATTTCTGGTAATAGTCAGCATGAACAGAATGAAACAGATTTTTGAAAATAGAGAGGATGTACAGATTGAGACAGATTTCTGGTAATAGTCAGCATGAACAGAATGAAACAGATTTTTGAAAATAGAGAGGATGTACAGATTGAGACAGATTTTTGGTAATAGTGAGCATTAACAGAATGAGACAGATTTTAGGAAATAGTGAGGATGGGCAGAATGAGACAGATTTTAGAAAAAACAGAGGATTTACAGAATGTGACATGTTTTACGTAATAGAGATGATGGACAGCATGAGACAGATTTTAGGAAATAGTGAGGATGGACAAAATGTGGCAGATTTTAGGTAAGAAAGAGTATGTACAGAATGAGACAGATTTTTGGAAATAGAGAGGATGTACAGATTGAGACAGATTTCTGGTAATAGTGAGCATGAACAGAATGAGACAGATTTTTGTAAATAGAGAGGATGTCCAGATTGAGACAGATTTTTGGAAATAGTGAGCATTAACAGAATGAGACAGATTTTAGGAAATAAAGAGGATGTAAAGAACGAGACAGATTTTAGAAGATAAAGAGGATGTACGGAATGAGACAGATTTTGGGAGATAAAGAGGATGAACAGAATGAGACAAATTTTTATAAATAGAGAGGATGTACAGATTGAGACAGATTTCTGCTAATAGTGAGGATGAACAGACTGAGACAGATTTTTAGAAATACAGAGGATGTACAGATTGAGACAGATTTTTGGTAATAGTGAGGATGAACAGAATGAGACAGATTTTAGGAAATAAAGAATAAGAATATGAACAGAATGAGGCAGATTTTTGGAAGTAATTAGGAAGTACAGAATGAGACAGATTTTAGGAAATATAGAGTAAGTACAGAATGAGATAGAATTAAGGAAATAAAGAGGATCGACAGAAGGAGAGAGATTTTAGGAAAAAAGAGGATGTACAGAATGAGACAAATTTTAGTAAATAGCGTGGATGGACTGAATGAGACAGATTTTAGGAAATAAAGAGGATGTACAGAATGAGACAGATTTTAGGAAATAGAGAGGTTTTACAGAATGAGACTTTTGGTAGTAGTGAGGATGAACAGAATGATACAGATTTTAGGAAATGAAGAGGATGAACAGAATGAGACAGATTTTTAGAAATAGAGAGGATGTACAGATTGAGACAGATTTTTGGTAGTAGTGAGGATGAACAGAATGAGACAGATTTTAGGAAATAAAGAGTAAGAGTATGAACAGAAAAAGGCAGATTTTTTGAAGTAATTAGGAAGTACAGAATGAGACAGATTTTAGGAAATATAGAGTAAGTACAGAATGAGATAGAATTAAGGAAATAAAGAGGATCGACAGAAGGAGAGAGATTTTAGGAAATAAAGAGTATGTACAGGATGAGACAAATTTTAGTAAATAGCGTGGATGGACTGAATGAGACAGATTTTAGGAAATAAAGAGAATGTAAAGAATGTGGCAGATTTTAGGTAATAAAGAGTCTGTACAGAATGAGACTGATTTTTGGAAATTAATAGGATGTACAGAATGAGACAGATTTGAAGAAATATAGAGGATGTACAGAATGAGACAGATTTTAGTAAATAGCGAGGATGGGCAGAATGAAACAGATTTTAGGAAATAAAGAGGATGTACAGAATGAGACAGATTTTAGTAAATAGCGAGGATGGGCAGAATGAAACAGATTTTAGGAAATAAAGAGGATGTACAGAATGAGACAGGTTTTAGTAAATAGCGAGGATGGGCAGAATGAGACAGATTTTAGAAAAAACAGAGGATGTACAGAATGTGACATGTTTTACGTAATAGAGATGATGTACAGAATGAGACAGATTTTAGGAAATAGTGAGGATGGACAAAATGTGGCAGATTTTAGGTAAGAAAGAGTATGTACAGAATGAGACAGATTTTTGGAAATAGAGAGGATGTACAGATTGAGACAGATTTTTGGTAATAGTGAGCATGAACAGAATGAGACATATTTTAGGAAATAAAGAGGATGTAAAGAATGAGACAGATTTTAGAAGATAAGGAGGATGTACGGAATGAGACAGATTTTAGGAAATAATTAGGAAGTACAGAATGAGATTGATTTTAGGAAATAAAGAGGATGTACAGAATAAGACAGATTTTTGGAAATGTAGAGGTTGTACAGAATGAGATAGATATTAGTAAATAAAGAGGATGTACGGAATGAGACAGATTTTAGGAAATAATTAGCAAGTACAGAATGAGACATCTTTTAGGAATTAAAGAGGATGTACAGAATTGGATAGATTTTAGCAAATATAGAGGAAGTACAGAATGATATAGATTTTAGGAAATAAAGAGGATCGACAGAAGGAGACAGATTTTAGGAAATAAAGAGGATGTACAGAATGTGGCAGATTTTAGGTAATAAAGAGGATGTACAGAATGAGACTGATTTTTGGAAATGAATAGGATGTACAGAATGAGACAGATTTGTGGAAATATAGAGGATGTACAGAATGAGACAGATTTTAGTAAATAGCGAGGATGGGCAGAATGAGACAGATTTTAGAAAAAAAAGAGGATGTAGAGAATGTGACATATTTTACGTAATAGAGCTGATGTACAGCATGAGGCAGATTTTAGGAAATAGTGAGGATGGACAAAATGTGGCAGATTTTAGGTAAGAAAGAGTATGTACAGAATGAGACTGATTTTTGGAAATTAAGAGGATGTACAGAATGAGACAGATTTTTGGAAATTGAGAGGATGTACAGAATGAGACACATTTGAGAAAATAAAGAGGATGTACAGAATGAGACAGATTTTAGTAAATAGCGAGGATGGGCAGAATGAGACAGATTTTAGGAAATAAAGAGGATGTACAGAATGAGAGAAATTTTAGGAAATAATTTGGAAGTACAGAATGAGACAGATTTTAGGAAATAAAGAGTATGTACAGAATGAGACAGATTTTAGTAAATAGCGTGAATGGACAGAATAAGACAGATTTTAGGAAATAGTGAGGATGTACAGAATGTGGCAGATTTTAGGTTATAAAGAGTATGTACAGAATGAGACAGATTTTTGGAAATTACGAGGATGTACAGAATGAGACAGATTTTAGGAAATAGTGAGGATGTACAGAATAAGGCAGATTTTAGGAAATAAAGAGGATGTGCAGAATGAGACAGATTTTAGGAAATAAAGAGGATGTACAGAATGATACACATTTTAGGTAATAAAGAGGATGTCCAGAATGAGACAGATTTTAGGGAATAAAGAGCATGTATAGAACGAGACGAATTTCAGGAAATAGAGAGAATGTACAGAATTAGACAGATTTTAGTAAATAGAGAGGATGCACAGAATGAGACAGATTTTAGGAAATAGTGAGGATGGACAAAATGTGGCAGATTTTAGGTAATAAAGAGTATGTACAGAATGAGACACATTTGAGGAAATAAAGAGGATGTACACAATGAGACAGATTTTAGGAAATAGCGAGGATGTACAGAATGAGACACATTTTAGGAAAGAGGATGTACAGAATGATACAGATTTTTGGAAAAAGAGTGTTTGTACAGAATGAGACACATTTTTGGAAATAAAGAGGATGTACAGAATGAGACAGATTTTTTGAAATTGAGAGGATGTACAGAATGAAACAGATTTTAGGAAACATAGAGTATGCACAGAATGAGGGGCATTTTAGGAAATAGAGAGGATGTAAAGAATGAGACAGATTTTAGGAAATATAGAGTATGTGCAGAATGAGATGAATTTCAGGAAATAGAGATGATGTACAGAATGAGATAGATTTTAGGAAATAGAGAGGTTGTACAGAATGAAGCAGATTTTAGGAAATAAAGTGGATGTACAGAATGAGATAGATTTTAGTAAATAGAGAGGATGTACAGAATGTGACACATTTTAGGATATAAAGAGGATGTACAGAATGAGACAGATTTTAGGATATAAAGAGGATGTACAGAATGAGACAGATTTTAGGAAATAAAGAGGATGTAGAGAATGAGACGGATTTTTGGAAATAAAGAGGTTGTACAGACTGAGACCCAATCTAGGATTTTTGTTGTGTTGAAGCTTATGGATGGTGGGAAGGTGGGATGATCGCCAAGGGAGTGTCAGAATTGTCAAATCTAGAGATAACAAAGGTAGAACTGAGAATTTCATCAGTGGATGGGCTGAACCAGCTGTGGATGTTACTTCTCAGAGACTGCTGGCAGTGCCTTTTAAAGGAGAAGATATGGAGTTATGAGCTCGGGTATTGACAGGAGACTGAGATGGTAACAATCTTGTTCAACATGACAGAATGACCAGGATGGGGGACGCAGTGGGTGCTGAGGGGATTTTTTCTATTCATTCTTGAGATGTGAACACTGCTGGCAAGGCCAAGATGTGTTGCCCATCCCTATTTGCCCTTCAGAAGATTGTGGTGAGCTGCCTACTTGAACTACTACAGTCCATGTGGTGTAGGAACATCCACAGTGCTGTTAGGAAGGGAGTTTCAGGACCAGGCAGCACCACATCACTTTTAGGTGGGCTCATGGGCCGGTCCAGACCTACCAGACCAGCCATAAGGTAGGGATGGCTTTTCAATGGCTGCAGGACAAGGGCTTGGGGAAGTGTTTGTCCCAGGGAGTGTGTGGGGGCACATGTTGATCTGTCCAAGTGGCCTCAAGATGGTGAGGGCTGAAGAGGCAGTCTCCAGAGGAGATGAGGCCAGATGGGGATTTGGGGGTTTGTGTGAAAAAACGAGTGGTGATGTACCTTGAGCTGGCAGTGAATGAGATGCCAATTAATGCGCGATGGACTTGATTGTGTAAGTTCAGAGTGATGAGCTGCTTGCCTATTCCTGGCTGTAGGACTGCATCTTATCAAGTGTGTGTCACTGTGGAACAGGATCCAGTCACTGTGTGTGACACCTTGGATCAGGATATAGTCACTGTGTGTGTCATTGTGGAACAGGATCCAGTCACTGTGTGTGTCACTGTGGATCAGGATACAGTCACTGTGGGTGTCACTGTGGACCAGGATCCAGTCACTGTGTGTGTCACTGTGAATCAGGATACAGTCACTTTGTTTGTCACTATGGATCAGGATACAGTCACTGTGTGTGTCACTGTGGAACAGGATACAGTCACTGTGTGTGTCATTGTGGATCAGGATCCAGTCACTGTGTGTGTCACTGTGGATCAGGATACAGTCACTGTGGGTGTCACTGTGGACCAGGATTCAGTCACTGTGTGTGTCACTGTGGATCAGGATATAGTCACTTTGTTTGTCACTGTGGATCAGGATACAGTCACTGTGTGTGTCACTGTGGATCAGGATACAGTCACTGTGTGTGTCACTGTGGATCAGGATACAGTCACTGTGGGTGTCACTGTGGATCAGGATACAGTCACTGTGTGTGTCACTGTGGATCAGGATACAGTCACTGTGTGTGTCACTATGGATCAGGATACAGTCAGTGTGGAATGAGTGCAGTAACTGTGCAACAGGTTCCAGTCACTGTGGATCAGGATCCAGTCACTGTGGATGAGGATACAGTCAGTGTGGATCAGGATACAGTCAGTGTGGATCAGGATTCAGTCAGTGTGGATCAGGGTGCAGTCATTGTGTGTGACACTGTGGGTCAGGATCCAGTCACTGTGGATCAGGATCCAATCACTGTGGATCAGGATGCAGTCACCGTGTGTGTCACTGTGGATCAGAATTCAGTCACTGAGTGCATCACTGTGGGTCAGGATACAGTCAGTGAGGATTAGGGTGCAGTCACTGTGGAACAGGATCCAGTAACTGTGGATCAGGATCCAGCCACTGTGGATCAAGATACAGTCATTGTGTGTGACACATTGGATCATTATCCAGTCACTGTGGATCAGGATGCAGTCATTGTGTGTGACACAGTGGATCAGGATCCAGTCACAGTGGATCAGGATCCAATCACGGTGGATCAGGATGCAGTCACTTTGTGTGACATTGTGGATCAGGATCCAGTCACTTCGGATCACGATCCGGTCACTGTGCCTTTCACTATGGAAACGGATCCAGTCACCGTGTGAGTCACTGTGGAACAGTATCCTGTCACTGTGTCTGTCACTGTGGATTAGGATGCTTTCACTGTGTGACATTGTAGAACAGGATCCAGTCACTGTGTGTCACTGTGCAACAGGATCCAGTCACTGTGTGTGTCACTGTGGGTGTCACTGTGGATCAGGATCCAGTCACTGTGGGTGTCATTGTGGATCAGGATCCAGTCACTGTGGGTGTCACTGTGGATCAGGATCCAGTCACTGTGTGTGACAATATGGATCAGGATACTGTCAGTGTGGATCAGGGTGCAGTCACTGTGGATCAGGTTCCAGTCACTGTTGATCAGGATCCAGTCACTGTGTGTGTCACTGTGGATCAGGATACAGTCACTATGGATCAGGATCTATTAACTGTGGATCAGGATCCAATCACTGTGGATGAGGATGCAGTCATTCTTTGTGTCACTGTGGATCACGATCCAGTCACTGTGTGTCTCACCGTAGATCAGGATACAGTCAGTGTGGTTCAGGGTGCAGTCACTGTGGATCAGGATCCAGTCACTGTGTGTGTCACTGTGGATCAGCGTGCAGTCACTTAGGAACAGGATCCAGTAACTGTGGATGAGGATCCAGTCATTGTGGATCAGGATACAGTCACTGTGGATCAGGATCCAGTCACTGTGTGTGACACTGTGGATCAGAATATAGTCACTGTGTGTGTCATTGTGGAACAGGATTCAGTCACTGTGTGTGACACTGTGGATCAGGATCCAGTCACTGTGTGTGTCACTGTGGATCAGCGTGCAGTCACTTAGGAACAGGATCCAGTAACTGTGGATGAGGATCCAGTCATTGTGGATCAGGATACAGTCACTGTGGATCAGGATCCAGTCACTGTGTGTGACACTGTGGATCAGAATATAGTGACTGTGTGTGTCATTGTGGAACAGGATTCAGTCACTGTGTGTGACACTGTGGATCAGGATACAGTCACTGTGGGTGTCACTGTGGATCAGGATACAGTCACTTTGTTTGTCACTATGGATCAGGATACAGTCACTGTGTGTGTCAATGTGGAACAGAATACAGTCACTGTGTGTGTCACTGTGGTTCAGGATACAGTCAGTGTGGAATGGGTGCAGTAACTGTGGAACATGTTCCAGTCACTGTGGATCAGGATACAGTCACTGTGGGTGTCACTGTGGACCAGGATCCAGTCAATGTGTGTGTCACTGTGGATCAGGATACAGTCACTGTGGGTGTCACTGTGGATCAGGATACAGTCACTGTGTGTGTCACTGTGGATCAGGATACAGTCACTGTGTGTGTCACTATGGATCAGGATACAGTCAGTGTGGAATGAGTGTAGTAACTGTGGAACAGGTTCCAGTCACTGTGGATCAGGATACAGTCAGTGTGGATCAGGATTCAGTCAGTGTGGATCAGGGTGCAGTCATTGTGTGTGACGCTGTGGTCAGGATCCAGTCACTGTGGATCAGGATCCAATCACTGTGTATCAGGATGCAGTCACTGTGTGTGTCACTGTGGATCAGAATCCAGTCACTGTGTGCATCACTGTGGGTCAGGATACAGTCAGTGCGGATTAGGGTGCAGTCACTATGGAACAGGATCCAGTTACTGTGGATCAAGATACAGTCATTGTGTGTGACACTGTGGATCATTATCCAGTCACTGTGGATCAGGATGCAGTCATTGTGTGTGACACAGTGGATCAGGATCCAATCACGGTGGATCAGGTTGCAGTCACTTTGTGTGACATTGTGGATCAGGATCCAGTCACTGCAGATCACGATCCGGTCACTGTGCCTTTCACTATGGAAAAGCATCCAGTCACTGTGTGAGTCACTGTGGAACAGTATCCTGTCACTGTGTCTGTCACTGTGGATTAGGATCCTTTCACTGTGTGACATTGTAGAACAGGATCCAGTCACTGTGTGTGTCATTGTGGGTGTCACTGTGGATCAGGATCCAGTCACTGTGGGTGTCACTGTGGATCAGGATCCAGTCACTGTGTGTGACACTATGGATCAGGGTACTGTCAGTGTGGATCAGGGTGCAGTCATTGTAGAACAGAATCCAGGAACTGTGGATCAGGATGCAGCCACTGTGGATCAGGATACAGTCATTGTGTGTGACACAGTGGATCAGGATACAATCACTGTGGGTCAGTATGCAGTCATTGTGTGTGACATTGTACATCAGGATCCAGTCAGTATGAATCAAGATGCAGTCACTGTGGATCAGGTTCCAGTCACTGTGGATCAGGATCCAGTCACTGTGTGTGTCACTGTGGATCAGGATACAGTCACTATGGATCAGGATCCAGTAACTGTGGATCAGGATTCAATCAGTGTGGTTGAGGATGCAGTCATTCTTTGTGTCACTGTGGATCACGATCCAGTCACTGTGTGTCTCACCGTAGATCAGGATACAGTCAGTGTGGATCAGGGTGCAGTCACTGTGGATCAGGATCCAGTAACTGTTGATCAGGATCCAATCACTGTGGATGAGGATGCAGTCATTCTTTGTGTCATTGTGGAACAGGATTCAGTCACTGTGTGTGACACTGTGGATCAGGATACAGTCACTGTGGGTGTCACTGTGGATCAGGATACAGTCACTGTGTGTGTCACTGTGGAACAGAATTCAGTCACTGTGTGTGTCACTGTGGATCAGGATACAGTCACTGTGGAACAGAATTCAGTCACTGTGTGTGTCACTGTGGATCAGGATACAGTCACTGTGGAACAGAATTCAGTCACTGTGTGTGTCACTGTGGTTCAGGATACAGTCACTGTGTGTGTCACTGTGGATCAGGATACAGTCACTGTGTGGAATGGGTGCAGTAACTGTGGAACATGTTCCAGTCACTGTGGATCAGGATACAGTTACTGTGTGTGTCACTGTGGATCAGGAAACAGTCACTGTGTGTGTCACTGTGGAACAGAATACAGTTACTGTGTGTGTCACTGTGATTCAGGATACAGTCGGTGTGGAATGGGTGCAGTAACTGTGGAACATGTTCCAGTCACTATGGATCAGGATATAGTCAGTGTGGAATGGGTGCAGTAACTATGGAACAGGTTCCAGTCACTGTGGATCAGGATACAGTCAGTGTGGATTAGGATACAATCAGTGTGGATCAGGGTGCAGTCATTGTGTGTGACACTGTGGGTCAGGATCCAGTCACTGTGGATCAGGATCCAATCACTGTGGATCAGGATGCAGTCACTGTGTGTGTCACTGTGGAACAGGATCCAGTAACTGTGCATCAGGATCCAGCCACTGTGGATCAAGATACAGTCATTGTGTGTGACACAGTGGATCATTAACCAGTCACTGTGGATCAGGATGCAGTCATTGTGTGTGACACAGTGGATCAGGATCCAGTCACAGTGGATCAGGATCCAATCACGGTGGATCAGGATGCAGTCACTTTGGGTGACATTATGGATCAGGATCCAGTCACTGCGGATCACGATCCGGTCACTGTGCCTTTCACTATGGAAAAGGATCCAGTCACTGTGTGAGTCACTGTGGAACAGTATCCTGTCACTGTGTCTGTCACTGTGGATTAGGATCCTGTCACTGTGTGACATTGTAGAACAGGATCCAGTCACTGTGTGTCACTGTGGATCGGGATCCAGTCACTGTGTGTGACACTATGGATCAGGATCCAGTAACTGTGGATCAGGATCCAGTCACTATGGATCAGGATCCAGTAACTGTGGATCAGGATCCAATCACTGTGGATGAGGATGCAGTCATTCATTGTGCCACTGTGGATCACGATCCAGTCACTGTGTGTCTCACCGTAGATCAGGATACAGTCAGTGTGGATCAGGGTGCAGTCACTATGGAACAGGATCCAGTAACTCTGGATGAGGATCCAGTCACTGTGGAACAGGATACAGTCACTGTGGATCAGGATCCAGTCACTGTGTGTGACACTGTGGATCAGGATATAGTCACTGTGTGTGTCATTGTGGAACAGGATTCAGTCACTGTGTGTGACACTGTGGATCAGGATACAGTCACTGTGGGTGTCACTGTGGATCAGGATACAGTCACTTTGTTTGTCACTATGGATCAGGATACAGTCACTGTGTGTGTCAATGTGGAACAGAATACAGTCACTGTGTGTGTCACTGTGGTTCAGGATACAGTCAGTGTGGAATGGGTGCAGTAACTGTGGAACATGATCCAGTCACTGTGGATCAGGATTCAGTCACTGGGGGTGTCACTGTGGACCAGGATCCAGTCACTGTGTGTGTCACTGTGGATCAGGATACAGTCAGTTTGTTTGTCACTATGCATCAGGATACAGTCACTGTGTGTGTCACTGTGGAACAGGATACAGTCAGTGTGTGTGTCACTGTGGATCAGGATACATTCACTGTGTGTGTCAATGTGGAACAGGATACAGTCACTTTGTGTATCATTGTGGATCAGGATCCAGTCACTGTGTGTGTCACTGTGGATCAGGATACAGTCACTGTGGGTGTCACTGTGGACCAGGATCCAGTCACTGTGTTTGTCACTGTGGATCAGGATACAGTCACTGTGTGTGTCACTGTGGACCAGGATCCAGTCACTGTGTGTGTCACTGTGGATCAGGATATAGTCACTTTGTTTGTCACTATGGATCAGGATACAGTCACTGTGTGTGTCACTGTGGATCAGGATACAGTCACTGTGTGTGTCACTGTGGATCAGGATACAGTCACTGTGTGTGTCACTGTGGATCAGGATACAGTCAGTGTGGAATGAGTGCAGTAACTGTGGAACAGGTTCCAGTCACTGTGGATCAGGATCCAGTCACTGTGGATCAGGATCCAGACAGTGTGGAATGAGTGCAGTAACTGTGGAACAGGTTCCAGTCACTGTGGATCAGGATCCAGTCACTGTGGATCAGGATGCAGTCAGTGTGGATCAGGATACAGTCAGTGTGGATCAGGATACAGTCAGTGTGGATCAGGATTCAGTCAGTGTGTGTGACACTGTGGGTCAGGATCCAGTCACTGTGGATCAGGATCCAATCACTGTCTATCAGGATGCAGTCACTGTGTGTGTCACTGTGGATCAGAATCCAGTCACTGTGTGCATCACATTGGGTCAGGATACAGTCAGTGCGGATTGGGGTGCAGTCACTGTGGAACAGGAGCCAGTAACTGTGGATCAGGATCCAGCCACTGTGGATCAAGATACAGTCATTGTGTGTGACACAGTGGATCATTATCCAGTCACTGTGGATCAGGATGCAGTCATTGTGTGTGACACAGTGGATCAGGATCCAGTCACAGTGGATCAGGATCCAATAACGGTGGATCGGGATCCAGTCACTTTGTGTGACATTGTGGATCAGGATCCAGTCACTTCGGATCATGATCCGGTCACTGCGCCTTTCACTATGGAAAAGGATCCAGTCACTGTGTGAGTCACTGTGGGTGTCACTGTAGATCAGGATCCAGTCACTGTGTGTGTCACTGTGGATCAGGATCCAGTTACTGTGTGTGTCACTGTGGATCAGGATCCAGTCACTGTGTGTGTCACTGTGGATCAGGATACTGTCAGTGTGGATCAGGGTGCAGTCATTGTAGAACAGGATCCAGTAACTGTGGATCAGGATCCAATCACTGTGGGTCAGTATGCAGTCATTGTGTGTGACATTGTGCATCAGGATCCAGTCACTATGGATCAGGATCCAGTAACTGTGGATCAGGATCCAATCACTGTGGATGAGGATGCAGTCATTCTTTGTGTCACTGTGGATCACGATCCAGTCACTGTGTGTCACACCGTAGATCAGGATACAGTCAGTGTGGATCAGGGTGCAGTCACTGTGGATCAGGATCCAGTCACTGTGTGTGTCACTTGGATCAGGATCCAGTCACTATGGATCAAGATCCAGTAACTGTTGATCAGTATCCAATCACTGTGGATGAGGATGCAGTCATTCTTTGTGTCACTGTGGATCACGATCCAGTCACTGTGTGTCTCACCGTAGATCAGGATACAGTCAGTGTGGATCAGGGTGCAGTCACTATGGAACAGGATCCAGTAACTGTGGATGAGGATCCAGTCACTGTGGATCAGGATACAGTCACTGTGGATCAGGATCCAGTCACTGTGTGTGACACTGTGGATCAGGATATAGTCACTGTGTGTGTCACTGTGGATCAGTATACAGTCACTTTGTTTGTCACTATGCATCAGGATACAGTCACTGTGTGTGTCAATGTGGAACAGGATACAGTCACTGTGTGTGTCACTGTGGATCTTGATACAGTTACTGTGTGTGTCACTGTGGAACAGGATACAGTCACTGTGTGTGTCACTGTGGATCAGGATATAGTCACACTGTTTGTCACTATGGATCAGGATACAGTCACTGTGTGTGTCACTGTGGATCAGGATACATTCACTGTGTGTGTCACTGTGGATCAGGATACAGTCACTGTGTGTGTCACTGTGGATCAGGATACAGTCAGTGTGGAATGAGTGCAGTAACTGTGGAACAGGTTCCAGTCACTGTGGATCAGGATCCAGTCACTGTGGATCAGGATCCAGTCAGTGTGGAATGAGTGCAGTAACTGTGCAACAGGTTCCAGTCACTGTGGTTCAGGATCCAGTAAATGTGGATCAGGATGCAGTCAGTGTGGATCAGGATACAGTCAGTGTGGATCAGGATTCAGTCATTGTGTGTGACACTGTGGGTCAGGATCCAGTCACTGTGGATTAGGATCCAATCACTGTGTATCAGGATGCAGTCACTGTGTGTCACTGTGGATCAGAATCCAGTCACTGTGTGCATCACTGTGGGTCAGGATACAGTCAGTGCGGATTAGGGTGCAGTCACTGTGGAACAGGATCCAGTAACTGTGGATCAGGATCCAGCCACTGTGGATCAAGATACAGTCATTGTGTGTGACACAGTGGATCATTATCCAGTCACTGTGGATCAGGATGCAGTCATTGTGTGTGACACAGTGGATCAGGATCCAGTCACAGTGGATCAGGATCCAATCACGGTGCATCAGGATCCAGTCACTTTGTGTGACATTGTGGATCAGGATCCAGTCACTTCGGATCACGATCCGGTCACTGTGCCTTTCACTATGGAAAAGGATCCAGTCACTGTGTGAGTCACTGTGGGTGTCACTGTGGATAAGGATCCAGTCACTGTGTGTGTCACTGTGGATCAGGATACTGTCAGTGTGGATCAGGGTGCAGTCATTGTAGAACAGGATCCAGTAACTGTGGATCAGGATCCAATCACTGTGGGTCAGTATGCAGTCATTGTGTGTGACATTGTGCATCAGGATCCAGTCACTATGGATCAGGATCCAGTAACTGTGGATCAGGATCCAATCACTGTGGATGAGGATGCAGTCATTCTTTGTGTCACTGTGGATCACGATCCAGTCACTGTGTGTCTCACCGTAGATCAGGATACAGTCAGTGTGGATCAGGGTGCAGTCACTGTGGATCAGGATCCAGTCACTGTGTGTGTCACTTGGATCAGGATCCAGTCACTATGGATCAAGATCCAGTAACTGTTGATCAGTATCCAATCACTGTGGATGAGGATGCAGTCATTCTTTGTGTCACTGTGGATCACGATCCAGTCACTGTGTGTCTCACCGTAGATCAGGATACAGTCAGTGTGGATCAGGGTGCAGTCACTATGGAACAGGATCCAGTAACTGTGGATGAGGATCCAGTCACTGTGGATCAGGATACAGTCACTGTGGATCAGGATCCAGTCACTGTGTGTGACACTGTGGATCAGGATATAGTCACTGTGTGTGTCAATGTGGAACAGGATACAGTCACTGTGTGTGTCACTGTGGATGTTGATACAGTTACTGTGTGTGTCACTGTGGAACAGGATACAGTCACTGTGTGTGTCACTGTGGATCAGGATATAGTCACACTGTTTGTCACTATGGATCAGGATACAGTCACTGTGTGTGTCATTGTGGTTCAGGATACAGTCACTGTGGAATGGGTGCAGTAACTGTGGAACATGTTCCAGTCACTGTGGACCAGTATCCAGTCACTGTGTGTGTCACTGTGGATCAGGATACAGTCACTTTGTTTGCCACTATGCATCAGGATACAGTCACTGTGTGTGTCAATGTGGAACAGGATACCGTCACTGTGTGTGTCACTGTGGATCTTGATACAGTTACTGTGTGTGTCACTGTGTAACAGGATACAGTCACTGTGTGTGTCATTGTGGATCAGGATACAGTCACTGTGTGTGTCACTGTGGACCAGGATCCAGTCACAGTGTGTGTCACTGTGGATCAGTATACAGTCACTTTGTTTGTCACTATGCATCAGGATACAGTCACTGTGTGTGTCAATGTGGAACAGGATACAGTCACTGTGTGTGTCACTGTGGATCAGGATATAGTCACTGTGTGTGTCACTGTGGATCAGGATACAGTCACTGTGGGACAGGATACAGTCAGTGCGGATTAGGGTGCAGTCACTGTGGATCAGGATCCAGTCACTGTGCATCAGGATCCAGTCACTGTGTGTGTCACTGTGGATCAGGATCCAGTAACTGTGCATCCGGATCCAATCACTGTGGATGAGGATGCAGTCATTCTTTGTGTCACTGTGGATCATGATCCAGTTACTGTGTGTCTCACCGTAGATCAGGATACAGTCAGTGTGGATCAGGGTGCAGTCACTGTGGATCAGGATCCAGTCACTGTGTGTATCACTGTGGATCAGGATCCAGTCACTATGGATCAGGATCCAGTAACTGTTGATCAGGATCCAATCACTGTGGATCAGGATACAGTCAGTGTGGATCAGGGTGCAGTCACTGTGGAACAGGATCCAGTAACTGTGGATCAGGATACAGTCATTGTGAGTGACACTGCGTATCAGGATCCAGTGACTGGGTCAGGACGCAGTCATTGTGTGTGTGTTATTGTTGATCAGGATCAAGTCACTATGGATCAGGATCCAGTCACTGTGGATCAGGATCCAATCAATGTGGATCAGGATCCAGTCACTGTGTGTGTCACTGTGGCTCAGGATACAGTCACTTTGTTTGTCACTATGCATCAGGATACAGTCACTGTGTGTGTCAATGTGGAACAGGATACAGTCAGTGTGTGTGTCACTGTGGATCTTGATACAGTTACTGTGTGTGTCACTGTGGAACAGGATACAGTCACTGTGTGTGTCACTGTGGATCAGGATATAGTCACATTGTTTGTCACTATGGATCAGGATACAGTCACTGTGTGTGTCACTGTGGATCAGGATACAGTCACTGTGTGTGTCACTGTGGATCAGGATACAGTCAGTGTGGAATGAGTGCAGTAACTGTGGAACAGGTTCCAGTCACTGTGGATCAGGATACAGTCAGTGTGGATCAGGATTCAGTCAGTGTAGATCAGGGTGCATCATTGTGTGAGACACTGTGGGTCAGGATCCAGTCACTGTGGATCAGGATCCAATCACTGTGGATCAGGATGCAGTCACTGTGTGTGTCACTGTGGATCAGGATACAGACAGTGTGTATCAGGATACAGTCATTGTGTGTGACACTGTGGATCAGGATCCACTCACTGTGGATTAGGATGCAGTCAATGTGTATGACACTGTGGATCATGGTCCAGTCACTGTGTGTGACATTGTGGATCAGGATCCAATCACTGTGGATCTGGATGCAGTCATTCTGTGTGACACTGTGTGTCAGGATCCAGTCACAGTGGATCAGTATCCAGACTGTGGATCCAATCACTGTGGAAGAGGATTCAGTCACTGTGTGTACCACTGTGGATCAGGATCCAGTCACTGTGTCACAGTGGATAAGAATATAGTCAATGTAGATCAAGATACAGTCAGTGTGGATCAGGATCCAGTCACCGCAGATCAGGATACATTCAGTGTGGATCAGGATGCAGACACTGTGGAACAAGATCCAGTCACTTTGTGTGTCACTCTGGATCAGGATCCAGTCACTGTATGTGTCACTGTGGATCAGGATCCAGTCACTGTGGAACAGGATCCAATCACTTTGTGTGTCACTGTGGATCCAGAATACAGTCACTGTGTGTGTCACTGTCAATCAGGATCCAGGCACTGTGTGTGTCACTGTGGTTCAGGATACAGTCAGTGTGGAATGGGTGCAGTAACTGTGTAACAGGAAACAGTCACTGTGGATCAGGATCCAGCAACTTTGGATCAGGATCCAGTCAATGTGTGTGTCACCGTGGCACAGGATCCAGTCATCTGTGCGTGTCACTGTGGAACAGGATCCAGTCTCTGTGTGGGTCACTGTGGAACAGGATTCAGTCATTGTGTGTGACACAGTGGATCAGGATCCAGTCACAGTGGATCAGGATCCAATAACGGTGGATCGGGATCCAGTCACTTTGTGTGACATTGTGGATCAGGATCCAGTCACTTCGGATCATGATCCGGTCACTGCGCCTTTCACTATGGAAAAGGATCCAGTCACTGTGTGAGTCACTGTGGGTGTCACTGTAGATCAGGATCCAGCCACTGTGTGTGTCACTGTGGATCAGGATCCAGTTACTGTGTGTGTCACTGTGGATCAGGATCCAGTCACTGTGTGTGTCACTGTGGATCAGGATACTGTCAGTGTGGATCAGGGTGCAGTCATTGTAGAACAGGATCCAGTAACTGTGGATCAGGATCCAATCACTGTGGGTCAGTATGCAGTCATTGTGTGTGACATTGTGCATCAGGATCCAGTCACTATGGATCAGGATCCAGTAACTGTGGATCAGGATCCAATCACTGTGGATGAGGATGCAGTCATTCTTTGTGTCACTGTGGATCACGATCCAGTCACTGTGTGTCACACCGTAGATCAGGATACAGTCAGTGTGGATCAGGGTGCAGTCACTGTGGATCAGGATCCAGTCACTGTGTGTGTCACTTGGATCAGGATCCAGTCACTATGGATCAAGATCCAGTAACTGTTGATCAGTATCCAATCACTGTGGATGAGGATGCAGTCATTCTTTGTGTCACTGTGGATCACGATCCAGTCACTGTGTGTCTCACCGTAGATCAGGATACAGTCAGTGTGGATCAGGGTGCAGTCACTATGGAACAGGATCCAGTAACTGTGGATGAGGATCCAGTCACTGTGGATCAGGATACAGTCACTGTGGATCAGGATCCAGTCACTGTGTGTGACACTGTGGATCAGGATATAGTCACTGTGTGTGTCACTGTGGATCAGTATACAGTCACTTTGTTTGTCACTATGCATCAGGATACAGTCACTGTGTGTGTCAATGTGGAACAGGATACAGTCACTGTGTGTGTCACTGTGGATCTTGATACAGTTACTGTGTGTGTCACTGTGGAACAGGATACAGTCACTGTGTGTGTCACTGTGGATCAGGATATAGTCACACTGTTTGTCACTATGGATCAGGATACAGTCACTGTGTGTGTCACTGTGGATCAGGATACATTCACTGTGTGTGTCACTGTGGATCAGGATACAGTCACTGTGTGTGTCACTGTGGATCAGGATACAGTCAGTGTGGAATGAGTGCAGTAACTGTGGAACAGGTTCCAGTCACTGTGGATCAGGATCCAGTCACTGTGGATCAGGATCCAGTCAGTGTGGAATGAGTGCAGTAACTGTGCAACAGGTTCCAGTCACTGTGGTTCAGGATCCAGTAAATGTGGATCAGGATGCAGTCAGTGTGGATCAGGATACAGTCAGTGTGGATCAGGATTCAGTCATTGTGTGTGACACTGTGGGTCAGGATCCAGTCACTGTGGATTAGGATCCAATCACTGTGTATCAGGATGCAGTCACTGTGTGTCACTGTGGATCAGAATCCAGTCACTGTGTGCATCACTGTGGGTCAGGATACAGTCAGTGCGGATTAGGGTGCAGTCACTGTGGAACAGGATCCAGTAACTGTGGATCAGGATCCAGCCACTGTGGATCAAGATACAGTCATTGTGTGTGACACAGTGGATCATTATCCAGTCACTGTGGATCAGGATGCAGTCATTGTGTGTGACACAGTGGATCAGGATCCAGTCACAGTGGATCAGGATCCAATCACGGTGCATCAGGATCCAGTCACTTTGTGTGACATTGTGGATCAGGATCCAGTCACTTCGGATCACGATCCGGTCACTGTGCCTTTCACTATGGAAAAGGATCCAGTCACTGTGTGAGTCACTGTGGGTGTCACTGTGGATAAGGATCCAGTCACTGTGTGTGTCACTGTGGATCAGGATACTGTCAGTGTGGATCAGGGTGCAGTCATTGTAGAACAGGATCCAGTAACTGTGGATCAGGATCCAATCACTGTGGGTCAGTATGCAGTCATTGTGTGTGACATTGTGCATCAGGATCCAGTCACTATGGATCAGGATCCAGTAACTGTGGATCAGGATCCAATCACTGTGGATGAGGATGCAGTCATTCTTTGTGTCACTGTGGATCACGATCCAGTCACTGTGTGTCTCACCGTAGATCAGGATACAGTCAGTGTGGATCAGGGTGCAGTCACTGTGGATCAGGATCCAGTCACTGTGTGTGTCACTTGGATCAGGATCCAGTCACTATGGATCAAGATCCAGTAACTGTTGATCAGTATCCAATCACTGTGGATGAGGATGCAGTCATTCTTTGTGTCACTGTGGATCACGATCCAGTCACTGTGTGTCTCACCGTAGATCAGGATACAGTCAGTGTGGATCAGGGTGCAGTCACTATGGAACAGGATCCAGTAACTGTGGATGAGGATCCAGTCACTGTGGATCAGGATACAGTCACTGTGGATCAGGATCCAGTCACTGTGTGTGACACTGTGGATCAGGATATAGTCACTGTGTGTGTCAATGTGGAACAGGATACAGTCACTGTGTGTGTCACTGTGGATGTTGATACAGTTACTGTGTGTGTCACTGTGGAACAGGATACAGTCACTGTGTGTGTCACTGTGGATCAGGATATAGTCACACTGTTTGTCACTATGGATCAGGATACAGTCACTGTGTGTGTCATTGTGGTTCAGGATACAGTCACTGTGGAATGGGTGCAGTAACTGTGGAACATGTTCCAGTCACTGTGGACCAGTATCCAGTCACTGTGTGTGTCACTGTGGATCAGGATACAGTCACTTTGTTTGCCACTATGCATCAGGATACAGTCACTGTGTGTGTCAATGTGGAACAGGATACCGTCACTGTGTGTGTCACTGTGGATCTTGATACAGTTACTGTGTGTGTCACTGTGTAACAGGATACAGTCACTGTGTGTGTCATTGTGGATCAGGATACAGTCACTGTGTGTGTCACTGTGGACCAGGATCCAGTCACAGTGTGTGTCACTGTGGATCAGTATACAGTCACTTTGTTTGTCACTATGCATCAGGATACAGTCACTGTGTGTGTCAATGTGGAACAGGATACAGTCACTGTGTGTGTCACTGTGGATCAGGATATAGTCACTGTGTGTGTCACTGTGGATCAGGATACAGTCACTGTGGGACAGGATACAGTCAGTGCGGATTAGGGTGCAGTCACTGTGGATCAGGATCCAGTCACTGTGCATCAGGATCCAGTCACTGTGTGTGTCACTGTGGATCAGGATCCAGTAACTGTGCATCCGGATCCAATCACTGTGGATGAGGATGCAGTCATTCTTTGTGTCACTGTGGATCATGATCCAGTTACTGTGTGTCTCACCGTAGATCAGGATACAGTCAGTGTGGATCAGGGTGCAGTCACTGTGGATCAGGATCCAGTCACTGTGTGTATCACTGTGGATCAGGATCCAGTCACTATGGATCAGGATCCAGTAACTGTTGATCAGGATCCAATCACTGTGGATCAGGATACAGTCAGTGTGGATCAGGGTGCAGTCACTGTGGAACAGGATCCAGTAACTGTGGATCAGGATACAGTCATTGTGAGTGACACTGCGTATCAGGATCCAGTGACTGGGTCAGGACGCAGTCATTGTGTGTGTGTTATTGTTGATCAGGATCAAGTCACTATGGATCAGGATCCAGTCACTGTGGATCAGGATCCAATCAATGTGGATCAGGATCCAGTCACTGTGTGTGTCACTGTGGCTCAGGATACAGTCACTTTGTTTGTCACTATGCATCAGGATACAGTCACTGTGTGTGTCAATGTGGAACAGGATACAGTCAGTGTGTGTGTCACTGTGGATCTTGATACAGTTACTGTGTGTGTCACTGTGGAACAGGATACAGTCACTGTGTGTGTCACTGTGGATCAGGATATAGTCACATTGTTTGTCACTATGGATCAGGATACAGTCACTGTGTGTGTCACTGTGGATCAGGATACAGTCACTGTGTGTGTCACTGTGGATCAGGATACAGTCAGTGTGGAATGAGTGCAGTAACTGTGGAACAGGTTCCAGTCACTGTGGATCAGGATACAGTCAGTGTGGATCAGGATTCAGTCAGTGTAGATCAGGGTGCATCATTGTGTGTGACACTGTGGGTCAGGATCCAGTCACTGTGGATCAGGATCCAATCACTGTGGATCAGGATGCAGTCACTGTGTGTGTCACTGTGGATCAGGATACAGACAGTGTGTATCAGGATACAGTCATTGTGTGTGACACTGTGGATCAGGATCCACTCACTGTGGATTAGGATGCAGTCAATGTGTATGACACTGTGGATCATGGTCCAGTCACTGTGTGTGACATTGTGGATCAGGATCCAATCACTGTGGATCTGGATGCAGTCATTCTGTGTGACACTGTGTGTCAGGATCCAGTCACAGTGGATCAGTATCCAGACTGTGGATCCAATCACTGTGGAAGAGGATTCAGTCACTGTGTGTACCACTGTGGATCAGGATCCAGTCACTGTGTCACAGTGGATAAGAATATAGTCAATGTAGATCAAGATACAGTCAGTGTGGATCAGGATCCAGTCACCGCAGATCAGGATACATTCAGTGTGGATCAGGATGCAGACACTGTGGAACAAGATCCAGTCACTTTGTGTGTCACTCTGGATCAGGATCCAGTCACTGTATGTGTCACTGTGGATCAGGATCCAGTCACTGTGGAACAGGATCCAATCACTTTGTGTGTCACTGTGGATCCAGAATACAGTCACTGTGTGTGTCACTGTCAATCAGGATCCAGGCACTGTGTGTGTCACTGTGGTTCAGGATACAGTCAGTGTGGAATGGGTGCAGTAACTGTGTAACAGGAAACAGTCACTGTGGATCAGGATCCAGCAACTTTGGATCAGGATCCAGTCAATGTGTGTGTCACCGTGGCACAGGATCCAGTCATCTGTGCGTGTCACTGTGGAACAGGATCCAGTCTCTGTGTGGGTCACTGTGGAACAGGATTCAGTCATTGTGTGTGACACAGTGGATCAGGATCCAGTCACAGTGGATCAGGATCCAATAACGGTGGATCGGGATCCAGTCACTTTGTGTGACATTGTGGATCAGGATCCAGTCACTTCGGATCATGATCCGGTCACTGCGCCTTTCACTATGGAAAAGGATCCAGTCACTGTGTGAGTCACTGTGGGTGTCACTGTAGATCAGGATCCAGTCACTGTGTGTGTCACTGTGGATCAGGATCCAGTTACTGTGTGTGTCACTGTGGATCAGGATCCAGTCACTGTGTGTGTCACTGTGGATCAGGATACTGTCAGTGTGGATCAGGGTGCAGTCATTGTAGAACAGGATCCAGTAACTGTGGATCAGGATCCAATCACTGTGGGTCAGTATGCAGTCATTGTGTGTGACATTGTGCATCAGGATCCAGTCACTATGGATCAGGATCCAGTAACTGTGGATCAGGATCCAATCACTGTGGATGAGGATGCAGTCATTCTTTGTGTCACTGTGGATCACGATCCAGTCACTGTGTGTCTCACCGTAGATCAGGATACAGTCAGTGTGGATCAGGGTGCAGTCACTGTGGATCAGGATCCAGTCACTGTGTGTGTCACTTGGATCAGGATCCAGTCACTATGGATCAAGATCCAGTAACTGTTGATCAGTATCCAATCACTGTGGATGAGGATGCAGTCATTCTTTGTGTCACTGTGGATCACGATCCAGTCACTGTGTGTCTCACCGTAGATCAGGATACAGTCAGTGTGGATCAGGGTGCAGTCACTATGGAACAGGATCCAGTAACTGTGGATGAGGATCCAGTCACTGTGGATCAGGATACAGTCACTGTGGATCAGGATCCAGTCACTGTGTGTGACACTGTGGATCAGGATATAGTCACTGTGTGTGTCACTGTGGATCAGTATACAGTCACTTTGTTTGTCACTATGCATCAGGATACAGTCACTGTGTGTGTCAATGTGGAACAGGATACAGTCACTGTGTGTGTCACTGTGGATCTTGATACAGTTACTGTGTGTGTCACTGTGGAACAGGATACAGTCACTGTGTGTGTCACTGTGGATCAGGATATAGTCACACTGTTTGTCACTATGGATCAGGATACAGTCACTGTGTGTGTCACTGTGGATCAGGATACATTCACTGTGTGTGTCACTGTGGATCAGGATACAGTCACTGTGTGTGTCACTGTGGATCAGGATACAGTCAGTGTGGAATGAGTGCAGTAACTGTGGAACAGGTTCCAGTCACTGTGGATCAGGATCCAGTCACTGTGGATCAGGATCCAGTCAGTGTGGAATGAGTGCAGTAACTGTGCAACAGGTTCCAGTCACTGTGGTTCAGGATCCAGTAAATGTGGATCAGGATGCAGTCAGTGTGGATCAGGATACAGTCAGTGTGGATCCGGATACAGTCAGTGTGGATCAGGATTCAGTCATTGTGTGTGACACTGTGGGTCAGGATCCAGTCACTGTGGATTAGGATCCAATCACTGTGTATCAGGATGCAGTCACTGTGTGTCACTGTGGATCAGAATCCAGTCACTGTGTGCATCACTGTGGGTCAGGATACAGTCAGTGCGGATTAGGGTGCAGTCACTGTGGAACAGGATCCAGTAACTGTGGATCAGGATCCAGCCACTGTGGATCAAGATACAGTCATTGTGTGTGACACAGTGGATCATTATCCAGTCACTGTGGATCAGGATGCAGTCATTGTGTGTGACACAGTGGATCAGGATCCAGTCACAGTGGATCAGGATCCAATCACGGTGCATCAGGATCCAGTCACTTTGTGTGACATTGTGGATCAGGATCCAGTCACTTCGGATCACGATCCGGTCACTGTGCCTTTCACTATGGAAAAGGATCCAGTCACTGTGTGAGTCACTGTGGGTGTCACTGTGGATAAGGATCCAGTCACTGTGTGTGTCACTGTGGATCAGGATACTGTCAGTGTGGATCAGGGTGCAGTCATTGTAGAACAGGATCCAGTAACTGTGGATCAGGATCCAATCACTGTGGGTCAGTATGCAGTCATTGTGTGTGACATTGTGCATCAGGATCCAGTCACTATGGATCAGGATCCAGTAACTGTGGATCAGGATCCAATCACTGTGGATGAGGATGCAGTCATTCTTTGTGTCACTGTGGATCACGATCCAGTCACTGTGTGTCTCACCGTAGATCAGGATACAGTCAGTGTGGATCAGGGTGCAGTCACTGTGGATCAGGATCCAGTCACTGTGTGTGTCACTTGGATCAGGATCCAGTCACTATGGATCAAGATCCAGTAACTGTTGATCAGTATCCAATCACTGTGGATGAGGATGCAGTCATTCTTTGTGTCACTGTGGATCACGATCCAGTCACTGTGTGTCTCACCGTAGATCAGGATACAGTCAGTGTGGATCAGGGTGCAGTCACTATGGAACAGGATCCAGTAACTGTGGATGAGGATCCAGTCACTGTGGATCAGGATACAGTCACTGTGGATCAGGATCCAGTCACTGTGTGTGACACTGTGGATCAGGATATAGTCACTGTGTGTGTCAATGTGGAACAGGATACAGTCACTGTGTGTGTCACTGTGGATGTTGATACAGTTACTGTGTGTGTCACTGTGGAACAGGATACAGTCACTGTGTGTGTCACTGTGGATCAGGATATAGTCACACTGTTTGTCACTATGGATCAGGATACAGTCACTGTGTGTGTCATTGTGGTTCAGGATACAGTCACTGTGGAATGGGTGCAGTAACTGTGGAACATGTTCCAGTCACTGTGGACCAGTATCCAGTCACTGTGTGTGTCACTGTGGATCAGGATACAGTCACTTTGTTTGCCACTATGCATCAGGATACAGTCACTGTGTGTGTCAATGTGGAACAGGATACCGTCACTGTGTGTGTCACTGTGGATCTTGATACAGTTACTGTGTGTGTCACTGTGTAACAGGATACAGTCACTGTGTGTGTCATTGTGGATCAGGATACAGTCACTGTGTGTGTCACTGTGGACCAGGATCCAGTCACAGTGTGTGTCACTGTGGATCAGTATACAGTCACTTTGTTTGTCACTATGCATCAGGATACAGTCACTGTGTGTGTCAATGTGGAACAGGATACAGTCACTGTGTGTGTCACTGTGGATCAGGATATAGTCACTGTGTGTGTCACTGTGGATCAGGATACAGTCACTGTGGGACAGGATACAGTCAGTGCGGATTAGGGTGCAGTCACTGTGGATCAGGATCCAGTCACTGTGCATCAGGATCCAGTCACTGTGTGTGTCACTGTGGATCAGGATCCAGTAACTGTGCATCCGGATCCAATCACTGTGGATGAGGATGCAGTCATTCTTTGTGTCACTGTGGATCATGATCCAGTTACTGTGTGTCTCACCGTAGATCAGGATACAGTCAGTGTGGATCAGGGTGCAGTCACTGTGGATCAGGATCCAGTCACTGTGTGTATCACTGTGGATCAGGATCCAGTCACTATGGATCAGGATCCAGTAACTGTTGATCAGGATCCAATCACTGTGGATCAGGATACAGTCAGTGTGGATCAGGGTGCAGTCACTGTGGAACAGGATCCAGTAACTGTGGATCAGGATACAGTCATTGTGAGTGACACTGCGTATCAGGATCCAGTGACTGGGTCAGGACGCAGTCATTGTGTGTGTGTTATTGTTGATCAGGATCAAGTCACTATGGATCAGGATCCAGTCACTGTGGATCAGGATCCAATCAATGTGGATCAGGATCCAGTCACTGTGTGTGTCACTGTGGCTCAGGATACAGTCACTTTGTTTGTCACTATGCATCAGGATACAGTCACTGTGTGTGTCAATGTGGAACAGGATACAGTCAGTGTGTGTGTCACTGTGGATCTTGATACAGTTACTGTGTGTGTCACTGTGGAACAGGATACAGTCACTGTGTGTGTCACTGTGGATCAGGATATAGTCACATTGTTTGTCACTATGGATCAGGATACAGTCACTGTGTGTGTCACTGTGGATCAGGATACAGTCACTGTGTGTGTCACTGTGGATCAGGATACAGTCAGTGTGGAATGAGTGCAGTAACTGTGGAACAGGTTCCAGTCACTGTGGATCAGGATACAGTCAGTGTGGATCAGGATTCAGTCAGTGTAGATCAGGGTGCATCATTGTGTGAGACACTGTGGGTCAGGATCCAGTCACTGTGGATCAGGATCCAATCACTGTGGATCAGGATGCAGTCACTGTGTGTGTCACTGTGGATCAGGATACAGACAGTGTGTATCAGGATACAGTCATTGTGTGTGACACTGTGGATCAGGATCCACTCACTGTGGATTAGGATGCAGTCAATGTGTATGACACTGTGGATCATGGTCCAGTCACTGTGTGTGACATTGTGGATCAGGATCCAATCACTGTGGATCTGGATGCAGTCATTCTGTGTGACACTGTGTGTCAGGATCCAGTCACAGTGGATCAGTATCCAGACTGTGGATCCAATCACTGTGGAAGAGGATTCAGTCACTGTGTGTACCACTGTGGATCAGGATCCAGTCACTGTGTCACAGTGGATAAGAATATAGTCAATGTAGATCAAGATACAGTCAGTGTGGATCAGGATCCAGTCACCGCAGATCAGGATACATTCAGTGTGGATCAGGATGCAGACACTGTGGAACAAGATCCAGTCACTTTGTGTGTCACTCTGGATCAGGATCCAGTCACTGTATGTGTCACTGTGGATCAGGATCCAGTCACTGTGGAACAGGATCCAATCACTTTGTGTGTCACTGTGGATCCAGAATACAGTCACTGTGTGTGTCACTGTCAATCAGGATCCAGGCACTGTGTGTGTCACTGTGGTTCAGGATACAGTCAGTGTGGAATGGGTGCAGTAACTGTGTAACAGGAAACAGTCACTGTGGATCAGGATCCAGCAACTTTGGATCAGGATCCAGTCAATGTGTGTGTCACCGTGGCACAGGATCCAGTCATCTGTGCGTGTCACTGTGGAACAGGATCCAGTCTCTGTGTGGGTCACTGTGGAACAGGATTCAGTCGCTGTGTGTGTCTGTGGATCAGGATACAGTCACTGTGGAACAGGATCCAATCACTTTGTGTGTCACTGTGGATCCAGAATACAGTCACTGTGTGTGTCACTGTCGATCAGGATCCAGTCACTGTGTGTGTCACTGTGGTTCAGGATACAGTCAGTGTGGAATGGGTGCAGTAACTGTGTAACAGGAAACAGTCACTGTGGATCAGGATACAGTAACTGTTTGTGTCACTGTGGAACAGGATACAGTCACTGTGTGTGTCACTGTGGAACAGGATCCAGTTGCTGTGGGTGTCACTGAGGAACAGGATACAGTGAGTGTGCGTGTCACTGTGGATCGGGATACAGTAACTGTGTCACTGTGGAACAGGATACAGTCACTGTGTGTGTCACTGTGGAACAGGATCCAGTTGCTGTGGGTGTCACTGTGGAACAGGATACAGTGAGTGTGCGTGTCATTGTGGATCAGGATACAGTAACTGTTTGTGTCACTGTAGAACAGGATACAGTCACTGTGTGTGTCACTGTGGAACAGGATACAGTCACTGTGTGTGTCACTGTGGAACAGGATACAGTGAGTGTGCGTGTCACTGTGGATCGGGATACAGTAACTGTTTGTGTCACTGTGGAACAGGATACAGTCACCATGTATGACATTGTGAATCAGGATACAGTCAGTGTGGAATTGGTGCAGTAACTCTGGAACAGGATTCGGTCACTGTGGGTCAGGATCCAGCAACTCTGGATCAGGATCCAGTCACTGTGTGTGTCACCGTGGAACAGGATCCAGTCACTGTGTGTGTCACTGTGCAACAGGATCCAGTCGCTGTGTGTGTCTGTGGATCAGGATACAGTCACTATGGATCAGGATCCAGTCAGTGTGCATCAGGATCCAGTAACTGTGAATCAGGATCCAATCACGGTGGATGAGGATGCAGTCATTCTTATGGTCACTGTGGATCATGATTCGGTCACCGTGTGTCTCACCGTAGATGAGGATCCAGTCACTGTGGATCAAGTTACAGTCATTGTGAGTGATACTGTGAATCAGGATGCAGAAATTGTGTGTTATTGTGGATCAGGATCAAGTCACTGTGGATCAGGATCCAGTCAGTGTGGATCAGGATCCAATCAATGTGTATCAGGATGCAGTCACTGTGTGTGTTACTGTGGATCAGGATACAGTCACTGTGGGTGTCACTGTGGATCAAGATACAGTCAGTGTGGATTATGGTGCAGTCACTGTGGAACAGGATCCATTTACTGTGGATCAGGAGCCAGCCACTGTGGATCAGGATACAGTCATTGTGTGTGACACTGTGGATCAGGATCCAATCACTGTGGATTAGGTTGCAGTCATTCTGTGTGACACTGTGGGTCAGGATCAAGTACCAGTGGATCAGTATCCAGACTGTAGATCCAATCACTGTGGAACAGGATTCAGTCACTGTGTGTGCCACTGTGGATCGGGATCCAGTCATTGTGAGTGTCACTGTGGAACAGGGTGAAGTTACTGTGTGTGTCACTGTGGAACAGGATACAGTCACTGTGTGTGTCACTGTGGAACAGGATCCAGTCAGTCTGTGTGTCACCGTGAAACAGGATACAGCCGCTGTTTGTGCCATTGTGGAACAGGATAGTGTCACTGTATGTGTCACCATGGAATAAGTTCCAGTCTCTGTGTGTGTCGCTGTGCAACAGGATTCAGTTGCTGTGTGTGTCACTGTGGAACAGGATCCAGTCGCTGTGTGTGTCACCGTTGAACAGGTTAAAATCATTGTGTTTGTCTCTGTGGAACAGGATCCACTCACTGTGTGTGTCACCGCGGAACAGGATCCAGTCTCTTTATGAATCACTGTGGAGCATAATCCGGTTGCTGTGTGTGTCACTGTGGAAAAGGAGCCAGTCACTTTGTGTCACTGTGGAACGGCATCAAGTCTTTGTGCGTGTCACCATAGAACAGGATCCATTCACCATGTGTGTCACTGTGGAACAGGATCCAGTCAGTCTGTGTGTCACCGTGAAACAGGATACAGCCGCTGTTTGTGCCAGTATGGAACAGGATAGTGTCACTGTGTGTGTCACCATGGAATAAGTTCCAGTTTCTGTGTGTGTCATTGTGGAACAGGATCCAGTCACTTTGTGTGTCACTGTGGAACAGGATACAGTTACTGTGTGTCTCACTGTGGAACAGGATCCACTCACTGTGTGTGTCACCCTGGAACAGGATTCAGTCTCTTTGCGAATCACTGTGGAGCAGAATCCGGTTGCTGTGTGTGTCACTGTGGAAAAGATGCCAGTCACTGTTTGTGTCACAGTGGATCAGGGTACATTCACTGTGTGTGTCACTGTGCAACAGGATACAGTCACTGTGTGTATCACTGTGGAACAGGATCCAGACACTTTGTGTGAAACTGTGGATCAGGATACAGTCATTTTTTGTGTCACTGTGGATCAGGAAACAGTCATTGTGAGTGTCACTGTGGAACAGGGTGAAGTTACTGTGTGTGTCACTGTGGATCAGGATACAGTCTCTGTGGAACAGGATCCAGTCACCGTGTGTGTCACAGTGGAACAGGATTCAGTCAGTCTGTGTGTCACCGTGAAACAGGATACAGCCGCTGTTTGTGCCAGTGTGGAACAGGATAGTGTCACTGTGTGTGTCACCATGGAATAAGTTCCAGTTTCTGTGTGTGTCACTGTGGAACAGGATCCAGTCGCTGCGTGTGTCACCGTTGAACAGGTTAAAGTCACCGTGTGTGTCTCTGTGGAATAGGATCCAGTCACATTGTGTGTCACTGTGGAAGAGGATCCACTCACGGTGTGTGTCACCGTGGAACAGGATTCAGTCTCTTTGCGAATCACTGTGGAGCAGAATCCGGTTGCTGTGTGTGTCACTGTGGAAAAGGAGTAGTCACTGTTTGTGTCACCGTGGAACAGGGTACATTCACTGTGAGTGTCACTGTGGAACAGAATACAGTCACTGTGTGTCTCACTGTGGAACAGGATCCAGTCACTGTGTGTGTCATTGTGGAACAGGGTACATTCACTGTGTGTGTCACTGTGGAACAGGATACAGTCACTGTGTGTCTCACTGTGGAACAGGATCCAGTCACTGTGTGTGTCACTGTGGAACAGGGTACATTCACTGTGTGTGTCACTGTGGAACAGGATACAGTCACTGTGTGTCTCACTGTGGAACAGGATCCAGTCACTCTGTGTGTAACTGTGAATCATGATACAGTCAATTTTTGTGTCACTGTGGATCAGGATAAAGTCATTGTGAGTGTCACTGTGGAACGGGATCCAGTCTCTGTGCGTGTCACCATAGAACAGGATCCATTCACCGTGTGTGTCACTGTGGAACAGGGTGAAGTTACTGTGTGTGTCACTGTGGATCAGGATACAGTCTCTGTGTGTGTCACTGTGGAACAGGATCCAGTTGCTGTGTGTGTCACTGTGGAACGGGGTCCAGTCTCTGTGCGTGTCACCATAGAACAGGATCCATTCACCGTGTGTGTCACAGTGGAACAGGATCCAGTCAGTCTGTGTGTCACCGTGAAACAGGATACAGCCGCTGTTTGTGCCAGTGTGGAACAGGATAGTGTCACTGTGTGTGTCACCATGGAATAAGTTCCCGTCTCTGTGTGTGTCACTGTGGAACAGGATCCAGTCTCTCTGTGTGTCACCGTGCAACAGGTTAAAGTCACCGTGTGTGTCTCTGTGGAATAGGATCCAGTCACTTTGTGTTTCACTGTGGAAGAGGATCCACTCACTGTGTGTGTCACTGTGGAACAGGATTCAGTTTCTTTGCGAATCACTGTGGAGCAGAATCCGGTCGCTGTGTGTGTCACTGTGGAAAAAGAGCCAGTCACTGTTTGTGTCACCGTGGAACAGGGTACAGTCACTGTGTGTCTCACTGTGGAAAAGGATACAGTTACTGTGTGTCTCACTGTGGAAGAGGATCCACTCACTGTGTGTGTCACTATGGATCAGGATACAGTCACTGTGTGTGTCATCCTGGATCAGGATTCAGTCTCTTTGCGAATCACTGCGGAACAGAATCCGGTCGCTGTGTGTGTCACTGTGGAAAAGGTGCCAGTCACTGTTTGTGTCACAGTGGATCAGGGTACATTCACTGTGTGTGTCACTGTGCAACAGGATACAGTCACTGTGTGTCTCACTGTGGAACAGGATCCAGACACTCTGTGTGAAACTGTGGATCAGGATACAGTCAATTTTTGTGTCACTGTGGATCAGGAAACAGTCATTGTGAGTGTCACTGTGGAACAGGGTGAAGTTACTGTGTGTGTCACTGTGGATCAGGATACAGTCACTTCGTGTGTCACTGTGGAACAGCATCCAGTCTCTGTGGAACAGGATCCAGTCACCGTGTGTGTCACTGTGGAACAAGATTCAGTCAGTCTGTGTGTCACCATGAAACAGGATACAGCCGCTGTTTGTGCCAGTGTGGAACAGGATAGTGTCACTGTATGTGTCACCATGGAATAAGTTCCAGTCTCTGTGTGTGTCGCTGTGCAACAGGATTCAGTCGCTGCGTGTGTCACCGTGGAACAGGTTAAAGTCACCGTGTGTGTCTCTGTGGAATAGGATCCAGTCACATTGTGTGTCACTGTGGAAGAGGATCCACTCACTGTGTGTGTCACCGTGGAACAGGATTCAGTCTCTTTGCGAATCACTGTGGAGCAGAATCCGGTCGCTGTGTGTGTCACTGTGGAAAAGGAGCCAGTCACTGTTTGTGTCACTGTGGAACAGGGTACATTCACTGTGTGTGTCACTGTGGAACAGGATACAGACACTGTGTGTCTCACTGTGGAACAGGATCCAGTCACTGTGTTTGTCACTGTGGATCAGGGTACATTCACTGTGTGTCTCACTGTGGAACAGGATCCAACCACTCTGTGTGTAACTGTGGATCAGGATACAGTCAATTTTTGTGTCACTGTGGATCAGGATTCAGTCATTGTGAGTGTCACTGTGGAACAGGATGAAGTTACTGTGTGTGTCACTGTGGATCAGGATACAGTCTCTGTGTGTGTCTCTGTGGAACAGGATCCAGTTGCTGTGTGTGTCACTGTGGAACGGGATCCAGTCTATGTGCATGTCACCATAGAACATGATCCAGTCACCGTGTGTGTCGCTGTGGAACAGGATCCAGTCACCGTGTGTGTCACCGTGAAACAGGATACAGCCGCTGTTTGTGCCAGTGTGGAACAGGATAGTGTCACTGTGTGTGTCACCATGGAATAAGTTCCCGTCTCTGTGTGGGTCGCTGTGGAACAGGATCCATTTGCTATATGTGTCACTGTGGAACTGGATCCAGTCGCTGTGTGTGTCACCGTGGAACAGGTTAAAGTCACTGTGTATGTCACCGTGGAACAGGATCCAGTCGCTTTGTGTGTCACTGTGGAAGAGGATCCACTCACTGTGTGTGTCATCGTGGAACAGGATCCAGTCTCTTTGCGAATCACTGTGGAGCAGAATACGGTCGCTGTGCGTGTCACTGTGGAAAAGGAGCCAGTCACTGTTTGTGTCACCGTGGAACAGGATACATTCACTGTGTGTGTCACTGTGGAACAGGATACAGTCACTGTGTGTGTCACTGTGGAACAGGATACAGTCACTATTTGTGTCACCATGGAACGGTACATTCACTGTGTGTGCCACTGTGGAGCAGGATACAGTTACTGTGTGTCTCACTGTGGAACAGGATCCAGTCACTGTGTGTGTCACTGTGGATCAGGATACCGTCAATTTGTGTGTCACTATGGATCAGGATACATTCACTGTGTTGTCACTGTGGATCTGGATACAGTCAGTGTGTGTGTCACTGTGGATCAGGATGCACTCACTGTGTGTGTCACTGTGGATCAAGATACAGTCATTGTGAGTGTCACTATGGATCAGGGTGAAGTTATTGTATGTGTCACTGTGGAACAGGATACAGTCACTCTGTGTGTCACTGTGGATCAGGATACAGTCAGTGTGTGTGTCACTGTGGATCAGGATGCACTCACTGTGTGTGTCACTGTGGGTCAAGATACAGTCATTGTGTGTGTCACTGTGGAACAGGATCCAGTCTCTGTGTGTGTCACTGTGGAACAGGATACAGTCGCTCTGTGTGCCACTGTGGATCAGGATACATTCAGTGTGTGTGTCACTGTGGATCAGGATACAGTCACTGTGTGTGTCACTGTGGAAAAGGAGCCAGTCACTGTTTGTGTCACAGTGGATCAGGGTATATTCACTGTGTGTGTCACTGTGGAACAGGATACAGTCATTGTGTGTCTCACTGTGGAACAGTATCCAGTCACTCTGTGTGTAACTGTGGATCAGGATACAGTCAATTTTTGTGTCACTGTGGAACAGGATCCAGTCGCTGTGTGTGTCATTGTGGAACAGGATCCAGTGGCTGTGTGTGTCACTGTGGAACAGGATCCAGTCACTGTGTGTGTCACTGTGGAACAGGATCCAGTCATTGTGTGTGTCACCGTGGAACAGGATACAGTCGCTGATTTTGTCAGTGTGGAACAGTATAGTGTCACTGTGTGTGTCACCATGGAACAGGATCCAGTCGCTGTGTGTGTCACTTTGGAACAGGATACAGTCATTGTATGTGTCACTGTGGAACATGATACAGTCGCTGTGTGTGTCACTGTCGTACATGATCTAGTCGCTATATGTCACTGTGGAACAGGATACAGTCACTGTGTGTCACTGTGGAACAGGATCCAGTCAATCTGTGTGCCACTCTCAATCGGGATCCAGTCACTGACTGTGTCACTGTGGATAAGAATCCAGTCAATATGGATCAAGATGCAATCAGTGTGGATCAGGACGCAGTCACTGTGTCAGTCACTGTGGATCAGGTTCCAGTCACCGTGTGACTCTGTTGAACAGGATCCAGTCACTGTGTCTGTCACTATGGAACATGATCCAGTCGTTGTGTGTCACTGTGGATCAGGATCCAGCCACTGTGGATCAGGATACAGACAGCATGGATCAGGATCCAGTCACTGTTGATCAGGATGCATCATTGTGTGGGACACTGTGGAACAGGATCTAGTCACTGTGGATCAGGATCCAATCACTGTGGATCAGGATGCAGTCACTGTGTGTGTCACTGTGGATATGGATCCAGTCAATGTATGTGTCACTGTGGATCAGGATTCAGTCAGTGTGGACCAAGGCTGAAGTCGATGTGGAACAGGATCCAGTCACTGTGGATCAGGATGCAGTCATTGTGTGGGACACAGTGGATCAGGATCCAGTCACAGTTGATCAGGATCCAGTCAGTGTGAATCAAGATCCAGACACTGTGGATCAGGATCCAATCACTGTTGACCAGGATGCATCACCGTGTGTGATATTGTGGATCACTATCCAGCTCTGTGGATCAGGATCCAGTCACAGTGCCTTTCAGTGTGGAAAAAGGATCCAGTCACTGATTCTATCACTGTGGATCAGGATCCTATCGCTGTATGACACAGTGGAACAGGATCCAGTCACTGTGTTGGTCACTGTGGAAAAGGTTCCAGTCGCTGTTTGTGTCACTGCGCAACAGGATCCAGTCACTCTGTGTGTCACTGTGGAACAGGATACAGTCACTCTGTGTGTCACTATGGATCAGCATACAGTCAGTGTGTGTGTCACTATGGATCAGGATACAGTCACTGTGTGTGCCACTGTGGAACAGGGTACAGTCACTGTGTGTGTCAATGTGGAACAGGATCCAGTCTCTGTTTTTTCTCTCCGTGGAACAACATCCAGTTGCTGTATGTGTCACTGTGGAACAGGATCCAGTCGCTGTGTGTGTCACCATGGAACAGGTTAAGGTCACTGTGTGTGTCACTGTGGAACAGGATCCAGTCTCTTTGCGAATCACTGTGGAACAGAATCCAGTCGCTGTGTGTGTCACTGTGGAAAAGGAGCCAGGCACTGTTTGTGTCACAGTGGAACAGGATACAGTCACTGTGTGTCTTACTGTGGAACAGGATCCAGTCACTCTGTGTGTAACTGTGGATCAGGATACAGTCAATTTTTGTGTCACTGTCGATCAGGATACAGTCATTGTGAGTGTCACTGTGGAACAGGGTGAAGTTACTGTGTGTGTCACTGTGGATCAGGATACAGTCACTGTGTGTGTCACTGTGGAAAAGGAGCCAGGCACTGTTTGTGTCACAGTGGAACAGGATACAGTCACTGTGTGTCTCACTGTGGAACAGGATCCAGTCACTCTGTGTGTAACTGTGGATCAGGATACAGTCAATTTTTGTGTCACTGTCGATCAGGATACAGTCATTGTGAGTGTCACTGTGGAACAGGGTGAAGTTACTGTGTGTGTCACTGTGGATCAGGATACAGTCACTGTGTGTGTCACTGTGGAACAGCATCAAGTCTCTGTGTGTGTCTCTGTGGAACAGGATCCATTTGCGGTGTGTGTCACTGTGGAACGGGATTCAGTCTCTGTGCGTGTCACCATAGAACAGGATCCAGTCACCATGTGTGACACTATGGAACAGGATCCAGTCAGTCTGTGTGTCACCGTGAAACAGGATACAGCCGCTGTTTGTTCCAGTGTGGAACAGGATAGAGTCACTGTGTGTGTCACCATGTAATAGGTTCCAGTCTCTTTGTGTGTCGCCGTGGAACATAGTACAGTCGCTGTGTGTGTCACTGTGGAACAGGATCCAGTCACTGTGTATGTCACCGTGGAACAGGATACAGTCACTGTGTGTCTCACTGTGGAACAGGATCCAGTCGCTGTGTGTGTCACTTTGGAACAGGATCCAGTCACTGTGTGTGTCACTGTAGAACATGATACAGTGGCTGTGTGTGTCACTGTCGTACAGGATCTAGTCGCTAAGTGTGTCACCGTGGAACAGGATACAGTCACTGTTTGTCATTGTGGAACAGGATACAGTCACTCTGTGTGCCACTGTCAATCGGGATCCAGTCACTGACTGTGTCACTGTGGATAAGAATCCAGATAATATGGATCAAGATACATTCAGTGTGGATCAGGACGCAGTCTATGTGTCAGTCACTGTGGATCAGGTTCCAGTCACTGTGTAACTCTGTAGAACAGGATCCAGTCACGGTGTCTGTCACTATGGACCATGATCCAGCCAATATGGATCAGGATACAGTCAGCATGGATCAGAATCCAGTCACTGTGGATAAAGATGCAGTTATTGTGTGGGACGCTGTGGATCAGAATCCAGTCACTGTGAATCAGGATCCAATCACTGTGGATCAGGATACAGTCAGCATGGATTAGGATCCAGTCACTGTGGATCAGGATGCAGTTATTGTGTGGGACACTGTGGATCAGGATCCAGTCTCTGTGTATCAGAATCCAATCACTGTGGATCAGGATGCCGTCACTGTGTCTGTCACTGTGGATCTGGATCCAGTCAATATGTGTGTCATTGTGGATCTGGATTCAGTCAAGTGGATCAGGCTGAAGTCGATATGGAACAGGTTCCAGTCACTGTGGATCAGAATGCAGTCATTGTGTGGGACACAGTAGATCAGGATACAGTCACAGTTGATCAGGATCCAGTCAGTACGAATCAAGATCCAGACACTGTGGTCAGGATCCAATCACTGTGGACCAGGATGCATCACTGTGTGTGACATTGTGGATCAGCAGCCAGCCACTGTGGTTTGGGATCCAGTCACAGTGCCTTTCACTGTGGAAGAGGATCCAGTCACTGTGTGTGACACAGTAGAACAGGATCCAGTCACTGTGCCTGTCACTGTGTAACAGGCTCCAGTCGCTGTTTTTGTCAGTGTGGAACAGTATAGTGTCGCTGTGTGTGTCACCGTGGAACAGGATCCTGTCGCTGTGTGTGTCACCATGGAACAGGATCCAGTCACTGTGTGTGTCACTTTGGAACAGGATCCAGTCAGTTTGTGTGTCACTGCGGAACAGGATACAGTCTCTGTGTGTTTCACTGTGGAACAGGATCCAGTCGCTGTTTGTATCACCGTGGAACAGGATACGGTCGCTGTTTTTGTCAGTGTGGAACAGTATAGTGTCTCTGTGTGTGTCACCATGGAACAGGATCCTGTCGCTGTGTGTGTCACTTCGGAACAGGATACAGTCTCTGTGTGTTTCACTGTGGAACAGGATCCAGTCACTTTTTGTGTCACTGTAGAACAGGATCCAGTCACTGTGTGTCACTGTAGAATAGGATCCAGTCACTGTGAGTGCCACTGCGGATCTGGATCCAGTTGATGACAGTGTCACTATGGATAAGAATCCAGTCCATGTGGTTCAAGATACAGTCAGTGTGGATCAGGATCCAGTCACTATAGATCAGGATACACTCAGTGTGGATCAGGGTGCAGTCACTGTGGAACCAGTTCCAGTCGCTGTGTGTGTCACTATGGAACAGGATCCAGTCACTGTCTGTGTAACTGTGGATAAGAATCCAGTCAATGTGGATCAGGGTGCAGCCACTGTGGAACAGGATCCAGTCACTGTGCGTGTCATTGTGGATCAGGATCCAGTCACTGTGGAACAGGATCCAGTCACTGTGGAACAGGATCTAATCACTTTGTGTGTCACTGTGGTTCTAGGATACAGTCACTGTGTGCATCACTTTGGATCAGGATCCAGTCACTGTGTGTGTCACTGTGGATCAGAATACAGTCACTGTTTATGTCACTGTGAAACAGGATCCAGTCACTGTGGATCAGCATACAGTCAGCGTGGATCAGGATCCAGTCACTGTGGATCAGGATCCAGTCAGTGTGGATCAGTATCCAATCACTGTGGATCAGGATGCAATCGCAGTATGTGTCACTGTGGATCAGGATCCAGCCACTGTCTATCACTGTGGATCAGGATACAGTCAGTGTGGATCAGGGTGCAGTCACTGTGGAACAGGATCCAGTAACTGTGGATCAGGATACAGTCACTGTGGGGGATGCTGTTGTTCATGATCCAGTCACTGTGGATCAGGATGCAGTCATTTTGTGTGACACTGTGGATCAGGATCCAGTCACAGTTGATCAGGATCCAGTCAGTGTGAATCAAGATGCAGTCACTGTGGATTAGGATCCAATCACTTTGCATCAGGATGCAGTCACTGTGTGTGTCACTTGGGAACAGGATCCAGTCGCTGTTTGTGTCACTGTGGAACAGGATCCAGTCGCTGTGTGTGTCACTCTGGAACAGGATCCAGTCACTGTGTGTGTCACTCTGGATCAGGATCCAGTCACTGTGCGTGTCACTGTGGAACAGGATCCAGTCAGTGTGTGTGTCACCGTGGAACAGGATACAGTCGCAGTTTGTGTCCGTGTGGAACAGGATAGATTAATTGTGCGTCGCCATGGAACAGGATCCAGTCTCTGTGTGTGTCCCCGTGGAACAGGATCCAGCCGCTGCGTGTGTCACTGTGGAACATGATCCAGTCACTGTGTTGTCACCGTGGAACAGGATCCATTCATTGTGTGTGCCACTGTGGATCGGGATCCAGTCACTGTCTGTGTCACTGTGGATAAGAATCCAGTAAATGTGGATCAAGATACAGTCAGTGTGGATCAGGATCCAGTCACTGTGTCTGTCACTGTGGTTCAGGATCCACTCACTGTGTGACACTGTAGAACAGGATCCAATCGCTGTGTGTGTCACTGTGGAACAGGATCCAGTCACTGTGTGTGTCACTGTGGAACAGGATCCATTCACTGTGTGTGTCACTGTGGAACAGGATCCAGTCACTGTGTGTGTCACTGTGGAACAGGATCCAGTCACTGTGTGTGTCACTGTGGATCAGGATCCAGTCACTGTGTGTGTCACTGTGGAACAGGATCCAGTCACTGTGTGTGTCACTGTGATCAGGATCCAGTCACTGTGTGTGTCACTGTGATCAGGGTCCAGTCACTGTGTGTGTGTCACTGTGATCAGGGTCCAGTCACTGTGTGTGTCACTGTGATCAGGATACAGTCACTGTGTGTGTCACTGTGGAACAGGATCCAGTCGTGTGTGTGTCACTGTAGAACAGGATCCAGTCACTGTGTGTGTCACTGTGATCAGGGTCCAGTCACTGTGTGTGTCACTGTGGAACAGGATCCAGTCGTGTGTGTGTCACTGTGGAACAGGATCCATTCACTGTGTGTGTCACTGTGGAACAGGATCCAGTCGTGTGTGTGTCACTGCAGAACAGGATCCACTCACTGTGTGTGTCACTGTTGATCGGGATCCAGTCACTGTGGAACAGGATCCAGTTACTCTGTGTGTCACTCTGGATCAGGATCCAGTCACTGTGGCACAGGATCCAATCACTTTGTGTGTCACTGTGGATCCAGTATCCAGTCACTGTGTGTGTCACTGTGGATCAGGGTCCACTCAGTGTGTGTCATTGTGGATTGGGGCCCAGTGTCACACTGGCACTGATCAGCACTGCCATCACCTACCCAGCTGGAGTGCTGAGATCGCTGGACTCCTGCAGCCAGAGCATTTGTAGAGGACAACCTGATGGTCCTCCACAGCACCCAAAATGCATTCCAAGGATGCGCCACTGAATCAGAGGCTGAAGTCTTCTTGCCTTTCGGGACCATTTCCTCTGTGCAGCAGTCCCGGGCTGGAAGCTCTGAGAGGTGTGCACAATGCTGCACTTTAAATATAGCGCCTGGCATGATGAAGCGGTGAGGTGACGGTGTGGCGGGCAAATGAGAGCTCACCTGGCATCTGCGTGATTAATGAGGCTCGATTGGGTCGATACGACGTGAAAAGCCACCATTGTGGCCAGCGGGTAAAACGTTCTTTTACCTGCCCGCTATCACACTCACTGCAAAGCAGGACAATTCCACCCTGTGAGTGGTGAATGTATCTTCAACCCAACACTCCACAGCGGGGCTGGTATTGACTGGAGTTATCCAACACTGAGCATCTCACCTTGGAGTCAGAGACACCTGCTCTTCCAAGGGACAGATCAATCAGCAAGTGGATATAGGGAGATTCACTACTCTGTATAGTTTAGTTCATTTAAAAATAGACACAATCCTAGCTTGTAACAGGGTGTTGCAGTCAGAGAGCTGCTTGAGTAAACTATTTGAGTAAAGTTCATGTGGATGGACTTGAATAATCTGCTTGTTTTCCAACCTCTATGTACACTGATAGTCTGACTGCTGGTAACCAGCATATATGCCCCTGACCACCATACCCCAATCCCCCCACCCCCCCACTGACCCCCATCCTTCCCCACAGTTCAACATCTGCCCCTGCCCACTGCCCCACCCCTTTCCTCCTTCCTCTGGTACATCGTCACACCCCTCCCCCACTATCCCAGTTCAGTTCCTACCTCTAGTCCCTCCCTAATAACCTCCCACCATCCATCTCCCTCCCTGTCCCATCCCAGTTCATCAAGTGCTCCAGTCACTCCACAAACTCAGTACTCGCCCCCTGTTTCCCCCGTGCCACCCCACCTACCATCACTATACCCCTCCCCCCACTTTGTTTCATTGGTTGGATTTTACATGGCGATGTTAACCGCCTCCCACCCAGCCCTGTCCCGCTGACTCAGAATCTGGCTGTCCCACTGTGATGAATACATTGGGAGCAGCCTTCATTGGTTCAGAGTGGGACCTCCACCCCATCTGATTGGTTGGCAGCTCTGTGGTCCCAGCAGCGCCAGGTTCACAGGAAGAAGAGTCGTGGAGCCTGGACTCAGAGGTAAGTTTGATGGTTTGGACAGGCTTGGCTGGGATATCCCAGCGAGGGGGCAGGGTGATGATGGATGTCTGGGATAGGGAGGCCAGGAGAAAGTGAGGGTTAAGGGAGGGGCCTGATCTTGGGGGTGGGGGGCATTGCTTCTGATGGGAAAAGGGAAGCCCCTAAAGAAGGTGCACACCCTTCCTGGCTGACAGTAGCCCAGGCAGTGAAAGCTGCCAGACTACCTGCCCTCCCCTGCAACACGTATTATAGTGACGGAGACAGAATGAGGCACTTAAGGACCAACTAAAGGCCTCAATAGGCCTAAAGGTGGGCAGGTTGCCTGATGCCTTCCCTGCCCACTGTAATATGGGAGACAGTTCAGGGTGGGCAGGAAGGTCACCCACTTTATTCACCCGTGGGGGCTAAAAATTCCAGCCCATCAATTCCATGTGCCCCTCGACCACCAACACAGTTCAGTATCTGTCCCCAGCCCTCCTGTCACATTTTTAGGCCAAAGGGTTACTGTCAGGTCGAAAAGTCAAGGTCAGTGCAAAGGGTCACTGTCAGGTCTAAGGGACAAGGTCAGGACAAATTGCCAAAGTCAGAACAAAGCGAGAGTCAGGACAAAGGGCTGCTCCAGACTGTGGCAGTTTCTTATAACAGTATACTTTCAGAGAGGCTGAGTTTTGATGGAAGCTCTCACTCTTGTCATCTACATTAGGATGTGTATTTACTCTCACAAACAATCACTAGAACTTCTCTGAAGCTCTGCCATCCATCGCCACTGAATGTGAAGCAGCTGGTTCTTAGCGCACATGGCAGATGACAGTCAGGTTAAGCACTGTGTGAGTTTCCAATATAGTTCATCACTCAGTACCTCCAACAGGCACCATCTGCTTTATACATTGTTTGGCATGAAGCCAATTATCATCATTTTCACTGAGCTCGAGCGAGAGGAGGGGAAACTCAAGCTGAGAGATCAGACCGGCGATTGTTTTGTTTGGCTCTGAATGGAGGTGGAGAATTCTAGGTGTTAAACAGGTATTCGGATGTAGTTCAAAACCCAATGAATTCCAACTGACTGCAATGCTGAACTGATGTGCAGACAGGTCCTGTGGTGGGGAGGGGCTGGTGGGGGGGGGGGAGGGTTGGGTGAGGCAAAGTTGAGCAGGGGCGGGAACCAAATCTGCCCCAATAATTTTGAGGAGCCAAAAGGAGTTGTCCATCTGGCTCTACAGAAATATGACTTTGACAAAGATTGATGGCCGTTTATTGAGCAGCTTCCATTTAAAGGTCACTGTTAGGATGCTCAAGATATGGCCCAGCTAGGCGGAGCCAGGATGGCACAAGCTCTTCCCATTTGCCCCTGGATTTTAAAGGTGATTAACACTATTAAAGGGAACTGCAGAAGTATATTTGAAAACATAGGCCGGAATTTCCCCATCCTGCCTGTGGGAGCGGAGAATCCAGCTGCAGGCAAAAAGCCGCAAATCCGCTGCCATAAAAGCAAGCCGTAATTCTCCCGACGGTGTGTTCAAGGTGGGTCAGTTACCCCGCTGATTAGTGGTGCAAACGCCATTTGCATTCATTAGCATCTCATGAATGTTCATTAAAACAGCTACTTGCCGGAATCTTGCTATGCCTTCCAATCTCCCGTCACACTAGCGGGAAATTACATCGGCATCAAACCCGCTTGAAAAGGGAAGGGCGCGGACAAGTCGGACCTCAGTTCGCTGGTAACTTTGAGGTGAGTGGAACATACCTGCCATAGCACTGCGCCAGTCTTGTTGTGATGAACGCCACTCTGCCAGGGCTGTAGGGTTGGACTGCTCCTTCTCTTTGCCTACATTATCCCAAAGAACACCGCTGTGCTGTGGTATCATGTAGGTCTCCACTTTCAGACTCTAGCACTTCAACCGGGGGTAGGCTGTGAGGCGAGGAGTTGATGAACACGATAGCAGCAACGGGGAGGTAAAGTGGTGGAATGGCAGTGAGGGGGAAGGGCGAACACAAGGGGAGCCTTTCTGGAGTCGGCCCCTAGCCTCTTGTTACCTCAGGAGTGAGCAGGAGTCTGCTTAGAAAGAAAGGAGGAAGATTTCCTTGCGACTAAAAGGCCACTCAGAATTCAGTGGCTTCACATCACAGTCGCTGCATCTCAAGAATAACACAGGAATGTAGAATTTGGGAATGCAGGCAATAGTGAAGGAGGCACAGCTGTATCATATATGGCATTCCATCAATGAAGGCTTGTCATGTGTTCACCAGACGTGACATTCCTAATGGACCAAAGGGCATCCACTCATTGACCATGAGCAAGTGATTGGTCATTAATATGTCACATCAGAGACTGGAGAACAGAGCGAGGTTGGGTCACTCATCTCAACTAAACCTTAGCAGCCCATGCAGAGCTCATGTTACATATCTGCGATGCCATCTTGGTCACCTCGGTATGTGTGCTAGTGTCTCAGGGACAAAGCAGCATCAGCCACCATACAAGTAGGGCAGGATAAGCTATGGACCTTTACAGTTTCCATCCATTTCATTTTCTGAGCTTTACTTTCTTGCCCCATGAATCATTAATGTCTTCAATGTTTCCTTTCAGAGAGAAGATAAAAGCAGATATGGATCCAGGGTTCAATGCTGCCTTTGTCAGGGTCCTAATGCAATGGAGGAGGCGAAGAAGGGAAAAGTGACTCTGCATGCAGCTCCAGCAGGAGGGACATGGTCAAGCGGAGCCAGAGCATGAACAGAGGGTCAGGAGGAGAGACAAAGACAATGGGGGCAACTCGGCAGACCTGGGGTTTATCGTCCAAGAGTCTCCTATTCACAAATGAGTAAGAGGCAATGCTGCCCATGTCTGTGCTTGTCCTGAGCTCTGGTACATCATATATGCCACATTCTTTGTGCAGACCCCCACACAGAGTTGGAGGGTCTCCCCTGCCAGTGGCTTTGAAGATGACTGCTGCATTCAATCTCTAGGCCTCTGGGTCTTTCCAGGGAACAACAGGGGACCTGTGTGCCATCTCTCAGTCCGCAACACATCGCAAGGCATAAAGGAGGTCACAGATGCCCTTTCTAGGAAGGCCCATCATTATGTCAAGTTTGTTCTGGATGAAGATAGCCAGGCTGTGAGAATCACCGGCTTTGCTGCCATCTCAGGCTTTCCTGGAGTGCAGGGTGCAATAGACTGCACCCATGTGACTACATGGGCCAACCTGCCAGATACGCACCTCTGCATAATTAATGAGGCTCCAAGCGCAGAATCAGGCACGAGTTCCCGCCATTCCAGACAGCAGGGCGGGCGCTGCCAAATCTCCCGCCTCCGCACTTAGTCTCATTTATGGAAAATTCCGCCCATAACTTCAAATTAGTCAAACTGAGGGACAGCTATCAGGGCAGTTCACACAAAGAGGGGAACACATGGAGTAAACCCCAAACTAAAGTTGTGGGGACAAAAATCATGTGATCACATAATGATACAATACAGAAGGAGGCTATTCAGCCCATTGTGCCTCTGCTGGCTCCGAAAGAGTTAACCAATTAATGCCAGTCCCTGATCTTTCCTCCTACCTACAAGTTTCTCGATTACAATTATTTATTCAATTCTCTCCATGAAGTTTCTATTGAATCTACTTCCATCAGACAGTACCTTTCGGACCACAACAACTCATTGCATAAAAACGTTCCTCCTGATCTTCCCTTTGCTTCATTTTCCATTGACATAAGCCCGTGTCCTTTAATTGCTGACCCAACTGCCAGTGGAAACAGTTTCTCCCAATTTACTCTAGCAAAACTCTTCATAGGTTTGAAAGCCTCTATTAAATTTCCTCTTAACCTTCTGCACTCTAAACAGAACATACGAATATACGAATTAGGAGCAGAAGTAGGCCACTCGGCCCCTTGAGCCTGCTCTGTCATTCAATAAGATCATGGCTGATCTGAATGTAACCTCAACCCCATATTTCCATCTACCCCCATATCCTTTCACCCCCTTTCCCACCTCTGCCTTAAAAATATTCAAAGACTCTGCTTCCACCGCCTTTTGAGGAAGAGAGTTTCAAAGACTCACGACCCTCTGACAGAAAGAATTTCTCCTCATCTCTGTCTTAAATGGGTGACCCCTTATTTTTAAACAGTGACCCCCTAGATACTCCTACAGAAACATCCTCTCCACATCCACCTTGTCAAGACCCCTCAGGATCTTATATGTTTCAATTAAGTCACCTCTTACTCTTCTAAACTCCAGTGGATACAAGCCTAGTCTGTCCAACCTGTCCTCATAAGGCAACCCGCCCATTCCAGGTATTAGCCTAGTAAACCTTCTCTGAACTGCTTCTAATGCATTTACATCCTTCCTTAAATAAGGAGACCAATACTGTACACAGTACTGCAAATGTGATCTCACTAGTGCCCTGTTTAATTGAAGCATAACCTCTCTACTTCTGTAGTGAATCCCCCACAGAATAAATGATAACATTCCATTATATTTCCTAATTATTTGCTGTACATGAATGCTAATCTTTTACAATTCATGCACTAGGACACCCAGATCCCTCTGCATCCCAGAGCCCTGCAATCTCTTGCCATTTAGATAATATGCTTATTTTTAATTCTTCTTGTCAAAATGGACAATTTCACATTTGCTCACATTATAGCCCATTTGCAATATATTTGCCAACTCACTTAAATTATCTAGGTCCCTTTGTAGCCTCCTTATGTCTTCTTCACAACTTACTTTCCTAACTATCTTTGTGTCATCAGCAAATTTAACAACCATACCTTCAGTCACTTCATCCAAGTAATTAATATAAATTAGAAAAAGCTGAGGCCCCAGCACTGATCCTTGTGGCATACCGCTCACTACATCTTGCCAACCAGAAAATGACCCATTTATGCCAACTCTATTATACCCAATCTTCTATCTATGCCAATATGTTACCCCTTACACCATGAGCTTTTATTTTCCAAAATAACCTTTGATGTGGCACCTTATCAAATTCTGGAAATCTGTGTACAGTACATCCACTGGTTCCCCTTTATCCACATCTCATGTGACTCCTTCAAAGAACTCCAATGAATCGGATAAATATGGTTTTTATCTCAGGGTCAACATGTTGACTCTGCTTGATTAGCTTGAATTATCGAAGTGCCCTGCTATAAGCACAGCTTTAATAACAGCTTATAAGATTTTCCCTATAACAGATGTTAAGCTAACTGGTCTGTAGTTTCTTGATTTCTGCCTCCCTCCCTTTTTCAATAAAAGAGTTACATTCGCTATTTTCCAATCTAATGGAACCTTGCAGGAATCTAGGGAATTTTGGAAAATTAAAACTAACGCATCAACTATCTCACTAGCCACTTATTTTCAGACCCTGCGATGAAATCCATCAAGACCCAAAGACTTGTCAGCCCACAGCCCCAACAATTTGCTCAGTACCACTTCCCTGGTGATTGTAATTTTCTTGAGTTCCTCCCTCCTTTCCATTTCCTGGTTTACAGCTATTTCTAGAACATTACTTGTATCCTCTATAGTGAAGACCGATGCAAAATACTGGTTCAATTCATCAGCCATCTCCTTATTTTTCATTATTACTTCCACAGGCTCACTTTTGATAGGACCAACACTCACTTCATTAACTCTTTTCTTTTGTAAGTATCGATAGAAACTCTTACTATTTGTTTTTATATTTCTAGCTACCTTTCTCTTGTGCTCTAATTTTTCCCTCCATATTAATCTTATAGTCATCCTTTGCTGTGTTTTAATATTCTGTCCAATCTTCTGACCTGCCACCCATCTTTGCGTAATTATATGCTTTTTCTTTAAGTTTGATACTGTCTTTAACTGAGAGAGCTTGTATATCCCTGCTTAAGTCTGGATGAAATTTAGAATTTAAACAGTAAATTTCAGTTAGATATTAAACATGAACAAAATTAGATTTTTATAAAGAGATTAAGATTCCCTCACTCACTCAACTCCCAGAACTCTTGTTCAAAGTCATACTCCAGAACAATCTCAACTTCATCAGTCTCTCCGCATAATGAAGTCCCTCAGTCCAAGCACCACTCTACTAAATCCCAGCTGGACCATTTCCAATGCCTTGACAACCTTCCCAATGTGCAGTCCAAGAATCTGACACAATACCCCAATGAGGTCTAACCAGTGCATTATAAAGAGTAAGTCTAACTTCCTTGTTTTTGTACTTGTTAAACAACAGTTAGATAGCACATTGTGGGGGCTTTTAAGGTCTTTATAAATGGGCAGTTGGACTGAATGGCCTCATTCATGGATAATTCTGTTTCAAAATCCTGGTGACCAATAGTTGGTCATAAGTTAGCAGCCCTCTTCTATTCCTCATTTAATTCTATTAACTGGATTAGAAAACTGAAGCAAAATATAATACATGTCTACTAATTCGCTATCACTTGTTCTTGGATCAGTGATGAAAGCTAACATGAGTCTGTGTCTCTCTGTGTTATATCCCTCACTGTGCACAGCCAGAAAGGGAAATGAACCAAAAAGCCTGCCTTTGACCACATATCTCCCAACCAAAGCAGCAAGGCATTCATAGACTATTGAGGCAAGCTAACAAATCTCATTATTTACTGTCTTCAAAGACACTTCAAAGATAGCTCATTAGTTCCTTAACTGCCTTTGATCTCAGAACCTCTTTTAACTTGTGTGAATACATTATGCTTTCAATACGAGAATTTAAAGTAAATTTTCCTGTGGCCATTTTTTCAAAAGAAGATGACAGCTCCATACAACTTAGGAATGCATCTAAAGCCATAATTACTCCATAGGTTAAATGTGTGCCTGTAGATCTATAGGGTGAATAATTCCATATGCGTGAAGATCTATAGGGCGAATAACTGTGTGATATATGTGCAAGTGCAGATCTATAGTTGGGGAATAGCTCCACAATATGGATGTGTAAATTTGCGCTCACACAGTTCTCCTCTGACGGCTCCATGCATGGGGCATGAAGCCTTAATCACTCTCCAACATAATGCAGTTATCTATTTTTGAGACATTCCATTCATTATAAATAAAGTTGTGCATCATGGGATGGAACTGAAACAGATGCTCAGTAAAAGTATCCTGGGGATTTTGAATTGCTCAGGCTCAAACTGCATTAACCAATGTGCAGATCCAAAAGCAATAAAATTGCAAAGAGTAAAACATCGCATTAATCAACCTGATCCAGTCCAGCAGGAATATGGACACTTTACCATCCAACTGTGCACATAGAGCTGGCAATGTCTGTTAAACAGAGTGACAATGAGAATCTGGTGTGATTGGGGATTCAGCACAGACAGGGAAGGAGGTGCTAACTGCTTAAAACCAAGAGTAAATATCAAAATCACCAAAGTAATTCATTAGATCTAAAGGGATATAATTATAATTAAATAAATTGAATCAATCTGAATTACATTAAATAAAAATCTACTTCACGTAAATAATTGAATCATAAGTTAAATCAAGGGTTATTAAATTACACAAACAGACACACAAAAGCACACACGCATACATATCTATAGGTGTTTGTGTAAATATATGTATACATATATAAATACAAGGATATATATATGGCAACAATAGATAGGTTTTAAGTAAAATGATGGAATAGCTGAGACACATCCGTATAATCCTGGTGCCACTTGGGAACTCCAGTATGCCTCATGTGCCTTGGATAACCACATGCACAGGTTGCAGAAGGCAGTCATCCCACAACTACTGAGAGTTCAGGAAGATAATAAGTGGTGGTCGTGGCTCTCAGACCAATTTTCAGCGTATCAGTGAGGGTGACGTGAGCGGACAATATGGCAAGAAGGCCAAAAATCAGTTTCACAACATCGTAAAACCAGCTTGCAATTGTCTGCTCCACCCGTCAATGGTGGGCCACGTTTCCCACAGCCAGATGTCAGGAACCTCATTGTAATACATCTGCTTATTGTTATAATCCCAGCTTGCCGGAATCATCTTCCCATGCTGGATCATCGGGCACATCGGCGTGATTGCACATCGATGTGTTTCACAACTGCACATAAGCGAGGTGCACCTGGTGAGCTGCACTTCACTCGGGACTTCAAGGCTTGTTTGCCAACTTGCTTCAGTCAGCATTGGCAGTCATCAGCACCAGACTTCACAGACAGAACCACATCACTTTTAGGGGGGCTCATGGGCAGGTCTCTACCTATCAGACCAGCCATAAGGCGAGGGTGGCTTTGTATGGCTGCTGAGCTAGGGATGGCTTGGGGAAGGGGAAGAAGTGGCCCCAGGCAAGGGAAGAGGCTGCAGGACAAGGGCTGTACTGGGTAAGGGGGTATCCCAAGGTGTGTGTGGGGGCACACATTGATCTGTACAAGTGGCCTCAAGATGGTGAGGGCTGAGGAGGCAGTCTCCAGAGGAGATGAGGCCAGAGGGAGATGTGGGGGTGTGCGTTATGAAATGAGTGGTGATGTCCCTTGAGCTGGCAATGAATGAGATGCCAGTGAATGTGTGATGGGCTTCAGTGTGTGAGTTTAGAGTGATGAGATGGTTGCCATACCCTGGCTGCACGGGTGAGATCATTCATCCTCTATCTGCATTGGATGGCCAGCCTCTTCTGTACAGCATTGGCACTGATCACCACTGCCATCGCCTACCAAGCTAGAGTGGTAATGTTGTTGCCCCTCCTGCGGCCAAAACAGGGCTGGAAGACATCACAGCGAGTCTCTGTGGCATCCAAAAGCGCTCAAGGGATGCGTCACTAAACCGGGGGCTGCTGTCTTCTTGCCTTTTGGGGCCGTGTCTTCTGTGCAGCAGTCCTGGGCAGGAAGCACTGAGAGCTGTGCATGCGGCTGCACTTTACATATGGAAAGTTGTCTCAAGTGGTGTTCCACAGGGCTCGGTGTTGGGACCCTTGCTGTTTGTGTTATATATTAACGATTTGGACGTGAACGTGGGGGGCACGAATGGGAAATTTGCAGATGACACAAAGATTGGCCGAGTAATGGATAGTGTAGAGGATAGCCATAATCTCCAAAACGATATAGATGGGTTGGTGGAGTGGGCAGTAAAGTGGCAGATGGATTTTAACATAGAGAAGTGTGAGGTCATACATTTAGGGAGGTCAAACAGTTACAGGGATTACACAATAAATGGGAATATTCTAAGCGGGGTAGATGAAGTGAGAGATCTTGGCATACAAGTACACAGGTCCCTGAAGGCAGCAGTTCAAGTAGACAAGGTTGTAAAGAAGGCATATGGAATGCTCTCCTTCATTGGCAGAGGTATAGAATATAAAAGTAAGGATATAATGTTGGAATTGTATAAAACACTGGTGAGACCACAACTGGAGTATTGTGTGCAGCTCTGGTCACCACATTACAGGAAAGACGTAATAGCTCTGGAGAGAGTGCAGAGGAGGTTTACAAGAATGTTGCCAGGGTTAGAAAAGTGTAGCTACGAGGAGAGATTGGATAGGTTGGGGTTATTTTCCTTAGAACAAAGAAGGCTGAGAGGTGACTTGATTGAGGTGTACAAAATTATGAGGGGAATAGATAGAGTAGACAGGATAAAATTGTTCCCCTTGGTGGAGAATTCTAGAACCAGGGGACATAGATTCAAGATAAGTGGCAGAAGGTGTAGGGGGGACATGAGGAAGAACTTTTTTACGCAGAGAGTGGTGGGTATCTGGAATTCGCTGCCCAAGTTGGTGGTAGAGGCAGAAACTTTAAACTCTTTTAAAAAGTACCTGGATCTGCACCTAAAGTGCTGTAAACTGCAGGGCTATGGGCCGGGTGCAGGAAGGTGGGATTAGAAAGGGCACCTGGGTGTCCTCGGGCTGGCATGAACAAGATGGGCCGAATGGCCTCCTTCTGCGCTGTAACTTTTCTATGGTTCTAAATGGCACCTGGCGTGATGAAGTGTTGAGGTGACATTGTGGCGAGCGAAACAGAGCCAGTGCGCCATGGAAACAGCGTGTATCATGGGAATGCATAATTAATGAGGGGAGATTGGGCTGATATGGCATGAGAAGCCACCATTGCGAATGGCAAGTAAAACATTCTTTTTCCAGCCTGATACCGCACTTAGTGCAAATCTGGGACAATTCCGTCCATTTACCCTGTTCCTGTTTCTATATAAGCTGCATCACCTGTTGAGAATTTTGAGCATTTTCTGATTTTATTATTAATGAGAGCTTTACTCAGTACCTTTCTCGAACTATACCTAAGGGCAGGATTTTGCCCTCAGCGGGGGTGCTCGGCGGGGGCAGGTGGGAGCGGCCAGCTTCGCAATCGGCTCCACGTTGCAGTTTCACTTTGGTGGGCCAGTTAAGGCCCAGCCAGCGCGGAACGCGAACAGCAGCACTGAACTACCTCAGCGAGATTGAAGAGCTGAGTAAAAAAAATAATGAGCAAAATAAAAATGTCATAAAACATATCCTCTCATGAGACCTGCCGCGTGAGCAGGGACATGTTTTTAATTAAAGTGTGAAATTTTTATTTTATTTTTATTGGCTTTAGGAAACCTCATCCCGCCCGTGGAAAGGCTGCGTGGACTTTTCACCTGCCCGCCAACCGTAAGGCTGGACGGGCAGTGTAAATTTGAATTAAATTACCTTTTTAGCGGCCTTAACAGGCCTTTAAATTGTCGACGGGTGTGCCCTCCAAATGAAATATCGCGGGACTACTCAATGATGTCTGGACGCTGGCGTCATTTTACACTTGGCCAGATCGGGTGAGTGCCCATCTGCAGAGGTCAATATTCTGTCCTAAATGTTTTATGGGAATGGTGTAGAGGGAGCTTTACTCTGTATCTAACCCTGTGCTGTACCTGTCCTGGGAGTGTTTGATGGGACAATGTAGAGGGAGCTTTACTCTGTATCTAACCCCGTACTGTACCTGCTCTGGGAGTGTTTGATGGGACAGTGTAGAGGGAGCTTTACTCTGTATCTAACCCCGTGCTGTACCTGTCCTGGGAGTGTTTGATGGGACAATGTAGAGGGAGCTTTATTCTGTATCTAACCCTGTGCTGTACCTGTCCTGGGAGTGTTTGATGGGACAATGTAGAGGGAGCTTTATTCTGTATCTAACCCTGTGCTGTACCTGTCCTGGGAGTGTTTGATGGGACAATGTAGAGGGAGCTTTATTCTGTATCTAACACTGTGCTGTACCTGTCCTGGGAGTGTTTGATGGGACAATGTAGAGGGAGCTTTACTCTGTATCTAACCCCGTACTGTACCTGTCCTGGGAGTGTTTGATGGGACAGTGTAGAGGGAGCTTTACTCTGTATCTAACACTGTGCTGTACCTGTCCTGGGAGTGTTTGATGGGGACAATGTAGAGGGAGCTTTATTCTGTATCTAACCCTGTGCTGTACCTGTCCTGGGAGTGTTTGATGGGACAATGTAGAGGGAGCTTTACTCTGTATCTAACCCCGTGCTGTACCTGTCCTGGGAGTGTTTGATGGGACAATGTAGAGGGAGCTTTACTCTGTATCTAACCCTGTGCTGTACCTGTCCTGGGAGTGTTTGATGGGACAATGTAGAGGGAGCTTTACTCTGTATCTAACCTCGTGCAGTACCTGTCCTGGGAGTGTTTGATGGGGACAGTGTAGAGGGAGCGTTATTCTGTGTCTAACCTCGTGCTGTACCTGCCCTGGGAGTGTTTGATCAAGAAAGTGTAGAGGGAGCTTTACTCCATATCTAACCTCATATTGAACCTGCCCTGGGAATGTTTGATGGGGACAGTGTGGAGGGAGCTTTACTCTGTATCTAACCCCGTGCTGTACCTGTCCTGGGAGTGTTTGATGGGGACAGTGTAGAGGGAGCTTTACTCTGTATCTAACTCCGTGCTGTGCCTGTCCTGGGAGTGTATGATCGGGAAAGTTTAGAGGGAGCTTTACTCTGTATCTAACCCCATGCTGTAACTGTCCTGGGAGTGTTTGATGGGGACAGTGTAGAGGGAGCTTTACTCTGTATCTAACCCTGTGCTGTACCTGTCCTGGGAGTGTTTGATGGGCACAGTGTAGAGGGAGCTTTACTCTGTATCTAACTCCGTGCTGTACCTGTCCTGGGAGTGTTTGATGGGGACAGTGTACAGGGAACTTTACTCAGTATCTAACCCCGTGCTGTTCCTATCATGGGATTGTTTGATGGGGACAGTGTAGAGGGAGCTTTACTCTCTATCTAACCCTGTATTGTACCTACCCTGGGACTGATTGACGGGGACAGCGTAGAGGGAGCTTTACTCTGTATCTAACACCGTGCTGTGCCTGTCCTGGGAGTGTTTGATGGGGACATTGTAGAGGAAGTTTTACTCAGTTTCTAACCCCATGCTGTACCTGTCCTGGGAGTGTTTGATGGGAGCAGTGTAGGGGAAGTTTTACTCAGTATCTAACCCCATGCTGTACCTGTCCTGGGAGTGTTTGATGGGGGCAGTGTAGAGGAAGTTTTACTCAGTATCTAACCCTGTGCTCTACCTGCCCTGGGAGTGTTTGATGGGGGCAGTGTAGAGGAAGTTTTACTCAGTATCTAACCCTGTGCTGTACCTGTCCTGGGAGTGTTTGATGGGAGCAGTGTAGAGGAAGTTTTATTCAGTATCTAACCCCATGCTGTGCCTGTCCTGGGAGTGTTTGATGGGGGCAGTGTAGAGGAAGCTTTACTCTGTATCTAACGTTGAACATGGATGTGAATTTTACAACTCACTTTGTCTTGCATTCCATTAACCTCCTTGTCATTTAGTCTCTCCTGCCCTGTAACCTACCCCTGACCTTCTATTTTGCTTCACCTGCCTCTCTCCCTTTTTCAACAGCATAAAACCCATCACATTTCTACCTCTCTTCCATTCTCAAGAGTCATATTGGACTCAAAACATTAACTCTCTTTCTCATTCCACCGTTACTGCCAGACGTGCTGAAGTTTTCTAGCATTTTCTCTGTGTATAATGTGATTGACTGTGAGTTCTGGGAGTTCTCCTTCAGTCTAAGCAGACGGATGTAACCAGGTAATCTCAGACTGAACGTGACAGGTCAGAGTGTAATTTATTTCACTCCTGCAGTTTGCACCACTTCCTGAACAGCTGTACAAGGGCCAGAGAAGCTGCTGAGAGATACTTCCACAAATTCCCAGCTCTCTTGGACATTCAGAAGTGACTCTGACTCTGATCATGTTCCCTGTCACAGTACACAGAGCTTCTCTCTATCAGGCCGCATGTTTCCTGGCAAATTGACCTTCAGCTTTTTGATAACTCCTCATTTAATCTCAAACTGTTTGAGAAGGACTACACTCACAGCCTGAAGGAATCAAGTCAAAATTAAACTGTGCAGGGCTATGGAGCAGGGATGAGATCACCAAAGGCTGAGAATGAGTGACCCAACCCGGAATGTGTGAAACTCCCATTGTCAGTCAGAACGCTATCTGTGATCCGAATCAACAGGGCACTGGTGCCATCGGCTAACCTCCGACCGAGTCTTTAACAGTGTTTATTGTTTATAAAAACCCAGCCTGGGGAGCTCGCTATCCAAACTGGCTGCAGTACACCAGATATAGTTGATATATAGACTAGTCAAGCACACTCGGGAAATTCAAACATTCAAAGGAGGAGGCTGGTACCTCTCTTCAGGACACTGACCGTGTATATACATGTACACCTACACACACACACAAGAACAAACTCACATGCACACACATACATAAAACTAGTGCACACAAACACACACACGAAAGCGTGCACACATATGCTTACACACACACACACATGCATTACACCCTCATACACAAGTGCATACACACAAACACACATACAAACACATGGACAGACATGAAAACAGGCACATATGCACACACACATGCACACACATATGCAAACAAACATACAGATGCACACACACACAAACACGTGCACACACAGGCATGCACACACATAAACAAACATACAGATGTACACACACACTCAGGCAGTTATACTCATACACACACTCATAAAGGCATACACACATGTGCACAGAGACACTGACACACAGGGGCACACACTCACACACACACTCACACACACACACCTCACACAGGTACACATTTACACTGCGATCTATTCCACTGGACTGCATCCTGTCCTGGTTACCCGGCACTGCTACTTTTTGCCATTAAACCCATCACAGTTACTTACTGTTGGTGAAAATCCACCCTAGCCCTGTTTTATTGATGGAAGGTTGTTTTATTGAATAACTAGGACTGTCCTCTGTAAGAAAAAGTGTACCTTGCTTGGGATGCAGGAGCAGCACAGGGCCATCCCAGAAAACCAGTGGTGGGCTGTGGGCCTTCATCTCCGCAGCTCCCCGGCCTCCTCACTGTCGCCCTTCTCTCAGATGCTCTGAACTAGGCCTGACTCATGGTTAGGCACTGACTGATCCATGGAATGCTGGTGTACATTCCCCAGCTATTTTGGTCCAGATATACCATCACACTATATGTCACGCAGAATCCTGGATCTACCCTGCTCCTTGTACCCAGATCAGCTCCTCTGCTGCCAACTGCAGGGATGCCTGAGAGAATAGGCCATTTAGAATAGTTAACATTCTCAAAGGAGTGAAATCCAAATCATCCTTTTTATGCTGTAATCCAGCCAATGTAACTTTTAATAAAACATTATACAGATTGCTTTAGAACTTGGCTTGTTTCTTCTCTTTCTCTAGATTTATCCACCCTGTGTTATTACACTGAGCCCATCACACTGGGGGGACCAAACACTAGTGGGGTGACTGCTTTACAGAAAATCTCCGTTCAGCCTGCGAGCTTCCTGTTGCTGGCCATTTTAATTCTTAACCTTGCTGCCACTCTGACCTTCCTGTCCTCGGTCTGCTGCACTCTCCCAATGAAGCTCAAGGAACAGCACCTTGCCTTGCAACTCAAAACAGTGAGTTTACATCACAACCTCTGTCCCCATTTTTATTCCTTTTTCTTTGCTGGATTGTACCTTATTTCTCTAGTTTCTCTCTTATTTCTCTTCATTTGCTTTCAGACAACAGCTGTTCATGACCCTGCCATTCACACCCTCTAGACAAATCTCATGAGTCTTTACTTGTCCCATTAACACTCCTTTAGGCCTTGCACCAGGCACCGTTTTGCCATTTAATCCCTCCTGCCCTCCACATGATCAGAGAGCTTCCTTTTTTCCGGCCATTCCCTCTTCGACTTGTTTAAAGCCCATTACACCTCTAATGTCTCCCAGTTCTAATGAAAGGGCATTGACCCGAAATTGTAACTCCACTCTTCTCTCTCCACAGATGCTGCCAGACCAGCTGAATATTTCCAGCATTTCCTGATTTATCTCAGATTTCCAGCATCTGCTTTATTTGGCAGTGTTTTGCTTTTCAAAATATACTATGTTAACTAAAAGGCAGAAAACTTACAGAGAGAGCCCCATGCCTGCTTGGAGATTGGTTAGCTCAGCTGGCTAGATGGCCAGAGCCTGTTGCAGAATGATGCGATGGTGTGACTTTGATGCTGATGTTGGCTGTGCTAGGAGGTCTGCCTCCACTCATCACACCATGCATGGTGCAGAGTGCTCAAGCTCGAGCTATACATAACCACGATTAAACAGAGAGAGAAAACTCTCCAATGAAGATGATGGCAGTGGCAACAACAGTACAAAGAGGAACAACACGATGTTGGAGAACTCTCCAACCAGTGCAGAGACAGCTCAGTAACCTGAGAGACAAACTCTGTGAGGTGAAGATTTTCACTATTGTATGATGCCATTGGACAAAAGTTCACAGTTGCATCAGGAGGCACAGGAAAGGTTGGAGAACCGAAGGACAAAGAAATATGTTCTGACATCATTCTATCGGCTGTGCAATGGGGTCTGTACCAGTTGGTAAATATCTCCATTCTATCGGCTGTGTGATGGGGTCTATTCTTGTTATTAAATATCTCCATTCTATTGGCTATGTGATGGGATCTATTACTGTTATTAAATATCTCCATTCTATTGGCTATGTGATGGGATCTATTCCTGTTATTAAATATCTCCATTCTATCAGGTGTGTGATGGGGTTGATTCCTTTATTAAATATCTCCATTCTATCGGCTGTGTGATGGGATCTATTCCTGTTATTAAATATCTCCATTCTATTGGCTATGTGATGGGATCTATACCTGTTATTAAATATCTCCATTCTTTCGCCTCAGTGATGGGGGTATATTCCTGTTATTATATATCTCCATTCTATCGGCTGTGTGATGGTTTCTATTAAAGTTATTAAATATCTCCAATCTATTGGCTATGTGATGGGGTCTATTAATATAGTTAAATATTTCCCTTCCATCTGCTGCGTGATGTTGTCTATTCCTGTTATTAAATACCTTCATTCTATCGGTTATATGATGGCTTCGATTCCTGTTATTAAAGATCTCCATTCTATCGGCTGTGTGATGCGATCTATTCCTGTTATTAAATATCTCCATTCTATCAGCTGTGTTATATGATCTATGCCTGTTATTAAATATCTCCATTCTATCGGCTGTGTTATACGATCTATTCCTGTTATTTAATATCTCCATTCTATCGGCTGTGTTATACGATCTATTCCTGTTATTAAATATCTCCATTCTATCGGCTGAGTAAAGGGTGTGTATTCCTGTTATTGAATATCTCCATTCTGTCGGCTGTGTTATGGGATCTATTCCAGTTATTAAATATCTCCATTCTATTGGCTGTGTGATGGGTTCTATTCCTGTTATCAAATATTTCCATTCTATGGGCTGTGTGATGGGGTTCTATTCCTGTTAATAAATATCTCCATTCTATCGGCTGAGTGAAGGGTGTTTATTCCTGATATTAAATATCTCCATTCTGTGGGCTGTCTGATAGGGATTTTTTCCTGTTATTAAAGGTCTCCATTTTATCGGCTGTGTTGGAGTTTGATTCCCGTTACTAAATATCTCCATTCTATCGGCAGTTTGATGGGATCTATTCCTGTTATCACATATCTCTATTGTATCGGCTGTGTGATGGGGTTTTAATCCTGTTATTAAATATCTCCATTCTATCAGCTGTGTTATGGGATCTATTCCAGTTATTAAACATCTCCATTCTATTGGCTGTGTGATGGTGGCTTATACCTGTTATTAAATATCTCCATTCTTTCGCCTCAGTGATAGGGATATAATCCTGTTATTAAATATCTCCATTCTATCGGCTGTGTGATGGTTTCTATTCCTCTTATTAAATATCTGTATTCTATCGTCTATGTGATGAGGACTTTTCCTTTTATTAAATATCTCCATTCTATCGCCTGTCTGATGAAGTATCATTCGTGTTGTTAAATACCTCCATTCTATGGGCTGTGTGATGGGGTATATTACTGTTATTAAATATCTCCATTCTATCTGCTGTGTGATGGGGTTTATTCCTGTTATTAAATATCTCCATCCTGTCGGCTGACTGATGGGAGTTTTTTCCTGTTATTAAGGGTCTCCATTTTATCGGCTGTGTTGGAGTTTGATTCCTGTTAGTAAATATCTCCATTCAATCGGCTGCGTGATGGGATCTATTCCTGTTATTCCATATCTCCATTCTATCGGCCGTGTGATGGGATCTATTCCTGTTATTAAATATCTGCATTCTATCAACTGTGTGATGGGATCTATTCCTGTTATTCCATATCTCTATTCTATCGGCTGTGTGAATTGGGTATATTCCTGTTATTAAATATCTCCATTCTATCGGCTGTGTGATGGGGTCTCTTCCTGTTATTAAATATTTCCATTCTCACGGCTGTGTGATGGGGTTTCAATCCTGTTATTAAGTATCTCCATTCTTTCGGCTCCTTGATTCGGTCTAATCCTTTTTTTAAATATCTCCATTCTAGCTGCTGTGCGATGTGTCCTATTCCTGTTATTAAATATCTCCATTCTATCGGCTGTGTGATGTTGTCTATTCCTGTTATTAAATATCTCCATTCTATCGGCTGCGTGATGGGATCTATTCCAGTGATTAAATATCTTCATCCTATCGGCTGTGTGATGGGGCTGGAATCCTGTTATTAAATATCTCCATTCTATCGTTGCATGATGGGGGATAATTCATCTTCATAAATATCTCCATTCTATCGGCTCTGTGATGGGGAATTATTCCTGTTATTAAATATCTCCATTCTATTGGCTGTGTGATAGTTTCTATTCCTCTTATTAAATATCTGTATTCTATCGTCTATGTGATGAGGACTTTTCCTTTTATTAAATATCTTCATTCTATCGCCTGTCTGATGGAGTATCATTCGTGTTGTTAAATACCTCCCTTCTATCGGCTGTGTGATGGGGTCTCTTCCTGTTATTATATATCTCCATTCAATCTGCCGTGTGATGGGGGTGTATTCCTGTTGTTAAATATTTCCATTCTATCGGCTGTGTGATGGGATCTATTCCTGTTATTAAATATTTCCAATCTCGCGGCTGTGTGATGGGGTTTGAATCTCGTTATTAAATATCTCCATTCTATCGGCTGTGTGATGGGGACAATTCCTTTTATTAAATATCTCCATTCTATCGGCTGTGTGATGGGGTTAATTCCTGTTATTAAATACCTCCATTCTATCGACTATGTGATGGGATTAATTCCTGTTATTAAATATCTCCATTCTATCGGCTGTGTGATGTTGTCTATTCCTGTTATTAAATATCTCCATTCTATCGGCTGCGTGATGGGATCTATTCCAGTGATTAAATATCTTCATCCTATCGGCTGTGTGATGGGGCTGGAATCCTGTTATTAAATATCTCCATTCTATCGTTGCATGATGGGGGATAATTCATCTTCATAAATATCCCCATTCTATCGGCTCTGTGATGGGGAATTATTCCTGTTATTAAATATCTCCATTCTATTGGCTGTGTGATAGTTTCTATTCCTCTTATTAAATATCTGTATTCTATCGTCTATGTGATGAGGACTCTTCCTTTTATTAAATATCTCCATTCTATCGCCTGTCTGATGGAGTATCATTCGTGTTGTTAAATACCTCCCTTCTATCGGCTGTGTGATGGGGTCTCTTCCTGTTATTATATATCTTCATTCAATCTGCCGTGTGATGGGGGTGTATTCCTGTTGTTAAATATTTCCATTCTATCGGCTGTGTGATGGGATCTATTCCTGTTATTAAATATTTCCGATCTCGCGGCTGTGTGATGGGGTTTGAATCTCGTCATTAAATATCTCCATTCTATCGGCTGTGCGATGGGGACAATTCCTTTTATTAAATATCTCCATTCTATCGGCTGTGTGATGGGGTTAATTCCTGTTATTAAATACCTCCATTCTATCGACTATGTGATGGGATTAATTCCTGTTATTAAATATCTCCATTCTATCGGCTCTGTGATGGTATTAATACTTTTATTAAATATCTCCATTCTATCGGCCGTGTGATGGGTTCTATTCCTGTTATTAAAGATCTCCATTCTATTGGCTGTGTGATGCGATCTATTCCTGTTATTAAATATCTCCATTCTATCGACTATGTGATGGGATTAATTCCTGTTATTAAATATCTCCATTCTATTGGCCGTGTGATGGGTTCTATTCCTGTTATTAAATATCACCATTCTATCGACTGCGTGATGCGGGTTGATTCCTGTTATTAAATATCTCCATACTACTGGACGAGTGATGGGTTCTATTCCGGTTATTAAATATTTCCATTCTATCGCCTGTGTAATGCAGTTTCATTCCTGTTGTTAAATATCTCCAATCTATTGGCTATGTGATGGGGTCTATTAATGTAGTTAAATATTTCCCTTCCATCTGCTGTGTGATGTTGTCTATTCCTGATATTAAATACCTCCATTCTATAGGTTATATGATGGCTTCGATTCCTGTTATTAAATATCTCCATTCTATCGGCTGTGTTATACGATCTATTCCTGTTATTAAATATCTCCATTCTATCAGCTGTGTTATACGATCTATTCCTGTCATTAAATATCTCCATTCTATCGGCTGTGTTATACGATCTATTCCTGTTATTAAATATCTCCATTCTATCGGCTGAGTGAAGGGTGTGTATCCCTGTTATTGAATATCTCCATTCTATCGGCATTTAGATGGGATCTATCCCTGTTATTGAATATCTCCATTCTATCGGCATTTAGATGGGATCTATCCCTGTTATTGAATATCTCCATTCTATCGGCATTGAGATGGGGTCTATCCCTGTTATTGAATATCTCCATTCTACCGGCTGTGTGATAGTGTCTCTTCCTATTGTTAAATATTTCCATTCTCATGGCTGTGAGACGTGGTTTGCATCCTATTATTACATATCTCCATTCTATCGGCTGCGTGATGGTGGCTTATACCTGTTATTAAAGATCTTCATTCTTTCGCCTCAGTGATGGGGGTATATTCCTTTTATTAAATATCTCCATTCTATGGGTTGAGATGGGCGTCCATTCCTGTTATTAAATATCTCCATTCTATCGGCTGTGTGATGGGGTCTATTACAGTAATTAAATATCTCCATTCTATGGGCTGTGTGATGGGGTCTATTACAGTAATTAAATATCTCCATTCTATCGCCTGTCTGATGGAGTATCATTCCTGTTGTTAAATATCTCCATTCTATGGGCTGTGTGATGGGGTCTATTACAGTAATTAAATATCTCCATTCTATCGCCTGTCTGATGGAGTATCATTCCTGTTGTTAAATATCTCCATTCTATGGGCTGTGTGATGGGGTATATTACTGTTATTAAATATCTCCATTCTATCTGCTGTGTGATGGGTGTTTATTCCTGTTCTTAAATATCTCCATTCTATCGCCTGTGTAATGGAGTTTCATTCCTGTTGTTAAATATCTCCAATCTATTGGCTATGTGATGGGGTCTATTAATGTAGTTAAATATTTCCCTTCCATCTGCTGTGTGATGTTGTCTATTCCTGATATTAAATACCTCCATTCTATAGGTTATATGATGGCTTCGATTCCTGTTATTAAATATCTCCATTCTATCGGCTGTGTTATACGATCTATTCCTGTTATTAAATATCTCCATTCTATCAGCTGTGTTATACGATCTATTCCTGTCATTAAATATCTCCATTCTATCGGCTGTGTTATACGATCTATTCCTGTTATTAAATATCTCCATTCTATCGGCTGATTGAAGGGTGTGTATCCCTGTTATTGAATATCTCCATTCTATCGGCATTTAGATGGGATCTATCCCTGTTATTGAATATCTCCATTCTATCGGCATTGAGATGGGGTCTATCCCTGTTATTGAATATCTCCATTCTATCGGCTGTGTGATAGTGTCTCTTCCTATTGTTAAATATCTCCATTCTCATGGCTGTGAGATGTGGTTTGCATCCTATTATTACATATCTCCATTCTATCGGCTGCGTGATGGTGGCTTATACCTGTTATTAAAGATCTTCATTCTTTCGCCTCAGTGATGGGGGTATATTCCTTTTATTAAATATCTCCATTCTATGGGTTGAGATGGGCATCCATTCCTGTTATTAAATATCTCCATTCTATCGGCTGTGTGATGGGGTCTATTACAGTAATTAAATATCTCCATTATATCGCTTGTCTGATGGAGTATCATTCCTGTTGTTAAATATCTCCATTCTATGGGCTGTGTGATGGGGTATATTACTGTTATTAAATATCTCCATTCTATCTGCTGTGTGATGGGTGTTTATTCCTGTTGTTAAATATCTCCATTCTGTGGGCTGTCTGATGGGGTTTTTTTCCTGTTATTAAAGGTCTCCATTTTATCGGCTGTGTTGGAGTTTGATTCCCGTTACTAAATATCTCCATTCTATCAGCTGTGTTATGGGATCTATTCCAGTTATTAAACATCTCCATTCTATTGGCTGTGTGATGGGTTCTATTCCTGTTATTAAATATCTCCATTCTATCCACTGTGTGATGGGGTTTGAATCCTGTTATTAAATATCTCCATTCTATCGGCTCTTTGATTCGGTCTAATCCTTTTTTAAAATATCTCCATTCTAGCTGCTCAGTGATGTTTCCTATTCCTGTTATTAAATATCTCCAATCTATCGGCTGTGTGATGGGATCTATTCCTGTTATTAAACATCTCCATTCTATCAGTGACGTGATGGGATCTATTCCAGTGATTAAATATCTTCATCCTATCTGCTATGTGGTGGGGGTTTATTCCTGTTATTAAATATCTGCATTCTATCAGCTGTGTGATGGGGGTTTTACCCTGTTGTTAAATATCTCCATTCTGTCGGCTGTCTGATGGGGTTTTTTTCCTGTTATTAAGGGTCTCCATTCAATCGGCTGCATGATGATTTCTATTCCCGATATTAAATATTTCCATTCTATTGGCCGTGTGATGGGGAATTATTCCTGTTATTAAATATCTCCAGTCTCTCAGCTGTGTGATGGGGAATTATTCCTGTTGTTAAATATCTCCATTCTATCGGCTGTGTGATGGGATCTATTCCTGTTATTAAATATTTCCAATCTCGCGGCTGTGTGATGGGGAATTATTCCTGTTGTTAAATGTCTCCATTCTATCAGCTGTGTGATGGGATCTATTCCTGTTATTAAATATTTCCAATCTCGCGGCTGTGTGATGGGGTTTGAATCTCGTTATTAAATATCTGCATTCTATCGGCTATGTGATGGGGGTTTTATCCTGTTGTTAAATATCTCCATTCTGTCGGCTTTCTGATGGGGGTTTTTTCCTGTTATTAAGGGTCTCCATTTTATCGGCTGTGTTGGGGTTTGATTCCTGTTAGTAAATATCTCCATTCAATCGGCTGCGTGATGGGATCTATTCCAGTTATTAAATATCTCCATTTTATCGGCTGTGTGATGGGGAATTATTCCTGTTATTAAATATCTCCATTCTATCGGCTGTGTGAGGGGATCTATTCCTGTTATTAAATATCTCCATTCTATTGGTGGTGTGATGGGGGTGTATTCCCGATATTAAATATCTCCATTCTCACGGCTGTGTGATGGGGTTTGAATCCTGTTATTAAATATCTCCATTCTATCGGCTCTTTGATTCGATCTAATCCTTTTTAAAAATATCTCCATTCTAGCTGCTGTGCGATGTGTCCTATTCCTGTTATTAAATATATCCATTCTATCGGCTGTGTGATGGGGTCTATTCCTGTTATTAAATATCTCCATTCTATCGGCTGTGTGATGGGGTCTAGTCCTGTTATTAAATATTTCCATTCTCACAACTGTGTGATGCGGTTTGAATCCTGTTATTAAATATTTCCATTCTCACGACTGTGTGATGGGGTTTGAATCCTGTTATTAAATATCTCCATTCTATCAGCTGCGCAATGGGGGATAATTCATCTTATTAAATATCTCCATTCTATCGGCTGTGTAATGGAGGTTGATTCCTGTTTGTAAATATTTCCATTCTAGCTGCTGTGTGATGTGTCCTATTCCTGTTATTAAATATCTCCATTCTATTGGCTCTGTGATGGGGAATTATTCCTGTTATTAAATATCTCCAGTCTCTCAGCTGTGTGATGGAGGTTGATTCCTCTTGTTAAATATCTCCATTCTTTTGGCTGTGTGATGGTGTCTTTTCCTGTTATTAAATACGTCCATTCTATCTGCTGTGTGATTTGGGTATATTCCTGTTATTAATTATCTCCATTCTATCGGCTCTGTGATGGGGTTTGATTACTGTTATTAAATATCTCCATTCTATCGGCTGTGTGATGGGGTTTGATTACTGTTATTAAACATCTCCATTCTATCGGCTGTGTGATGGGATCTATTCCTGTTATTAAACATCTCCATTCTATCGGCTCTGTGATGGGATTTATTCCTCATTTTAAATATCTCCATTCTTTCGCCTGTTTCATGGGGTCTATACCCGTTATTAAATACCTGCATTCTATTGGCTGTGTGATTGGGTTTGATTCCTGTTATTAAATATCTCCAATCTATCCACTGAGTGATGGGGTCTATTCGTGTAATTAAATATCTCCATTCTATCGGCTGTGTGATGGGTTCTATTCCTGTTATAAAAGATCATCAATCTATTGGCTGTGTGATGGGGTCTATTCTTATTATTAAATATCTCCATTCTATCGGCTGTGTGATAGGGTTTATTACTGTTGTTAAATATATCCATTCTATCGGCTGTGTGATGGGTTCTATTCCTGTTATTAAATACCTCCATTCTATCGGCTGTGTGATGGGTTCTATTCTTGTTATTAAATATCTCCATTCTATCAGCTGTGTGATGGGTTCTATTCCTGTTATTAAATATCTCCATTCTATCGGCTGTGTGATGGGTGCTATTCCTGTTATTAAATATCTCCATTCTATCGGCTGTGCGATGGGTTCTATTCCTGTTATTAAATATCTCCACTCTATCGGCTGTGTGATGGGTTCTATTCCTGTTATTAAATATCACCATTCTATTGGTTGTGTGATGGGTTCTATTCCTGTTATTAAATATCTCCATTCTATCGGCGGTGTGATAGGGTTTATTACTGTTGTTAACTATTTCTCTTCTGTCTGCTGTGTGATGGGTTCTATTCCTGTTATTAAATACCTCCATTCTATCGACCGAGTGCTGGGGCTGGAATCCTGTTTTTAAATATTTCCATTCTATCATTGCATGATGGGGGATAATTCATCTTCTTAAATATCTCCATTCTATCGGCTGTGTGATGGGGTGTTATTCCTGTTATTAAATATCTCCATTCTATCAACTGTTTGATATGGTCTCATCCTGTTTTTAAATATCTCCATTCTATCGGCTGTGTGATAGGGTTTATTACTGTTATTAAATATCTCCATTCTATCCATTGAGTGATGGGGTCTATTCGTGTAATTAAATATCTCCATTCTATCGGCCGTGTGAGGGGGGTGTATTCCTGATATTAAATATCTCCATTCTATCGGCTGCGTGATGGGATCTATTCCAGTTATTAAATATCTCCATTCTATCGGCTGTGTGATGGGGTCTAGTCCTGTTATTAAATATCTCCATTCTATCGGCTGTGTGATGGGATCTATTCCTGTTATTCCATATCTCCATTCTATCGGCTGTGTGATGGGGCCTCTTCCTGTTATTAAATATTTCCATTCTCATGACTGTGTGATGGGGTTTGAATCATGTTATTAAATATCTCCATTCTATCGGCTGCGCAATGGGGGATAATTCATCTTATTAAATATCTCCATTCTATCGGCTGTGTGATGGAGGTTGGTTCCTGTTTGTAAATATCCCCATTCTATCGGCTCTGTGATGGGGAATTATTCCTGTTATTAAGTATCTCCATTCTATCGACTGTTTGATATGGTCTCATCCTATTTTTAAACATCTCCATTCTATTGGCTGTGTGATAGGGTTTATTACTGTTATTAAATATCTCCATTCTATCCACTGAGTGATGGGGTCTATTCGTGTAATTAAATATCTCCATTCCATCCACTGAGTGATGGGGTCTATTCCTGTTCTTAAATATTTCCATTCTATCCTCTGAGTGATGGGGTCTATTCGTGTAATTAAATATCTCCATTCTATTGGCTGTATGATGGTGTCTATTTCTGTTTTTAAATCTCTCCATTCTATCGGCTCCGTGATGGGGGAAAATGCTTCTTATTAAATATTTCAATTCTATCGGCAGTGTGTTTGGGGTTGATCCCTGCTGTTAAATATCTCCATTCTATTGGCTTTGTGATGGGGTTGATTCCTGATGTTAAATATCACCATTCTATCGGCTGCGTGATGTTGGTTTATACCGGTTATTAAATATCTCCATTCTTTGCCTCAGTGATGGGGGTAAATTCCATTTATTAAATATCTCCATTCTATGGGCTGGGATGGGCGTTCATTCCTGTTATTAAATATTTCCATTCTATCGGCTCTGTGATGGTGTCTATTCCTTTTATTAAATACCTGCATTCTATCATCTGTGTGATGAGGACTATTCCTGTTATTAAATATCTCCATTCTATCGCCTGTCTGATGGAGTATCATTCCTGTTGTTAAATATCTCCATTCTATGGGCTGTGTGATGGGGTGTATTCCTGTTATTAAATATATCCATTCTATCTGCTGTGTGGTGGGGTCTCTTCCTGTTGCTCAATATCTGCATTCTATCAGCTATGTGATGGGGGTTTTATCCTGTTGTTAAATATCTCCATTCTGTCGGCTGTCTGATGGGGTTTTTTTCCTGATATTAAGGGTCTCCATTTTATCGGCTGTGTTGGGATTTGATTCCTGTTAGTAAATATTTCCATTCAATTGGCTGTGTGATGGGATCTATTCCAGTTAGTAAATATCTCCATTCTATCCACTGAGTGTTGGGGTCTATTCCTGTTATTAAATATCTCCATTCTATCCACTGAGTGATGGGGTCTATTCCTGTTATTAAATATCTCCATTCTATCCACTGAGTGATGCGGTCTCTTCCTGTTAGTAAATATCTCCATTCTATCCACTGAGTGATGGGGTCTATTCCTGTTATTAAATATCTCCATTCTATCGGCTGCGTGATGGGGTCTATTCCTGTTATTAAATATATCCATTCTATCCGCTGTGTGATGGGGTCTATTCCTGTTTTGAAATATCACCATTCTATTGGCTGTATGATGGTGTGTATTCCTGTTTTTAAATATCTCAATTCTATCGGCTGTGTGATGGGATCTATTCCTGTTATTAAATCTCTCCAGTCCATCGGCTGTGTCATGGGGTTGATCCCTGCTGTTAAATATCTCCATTCTATCGGCTCTGTGATGGTGTCTATTCCTCTTATTAAATATCTGTATTCTATCGCCTGTGTGATGAGGACTATTCCTGTTATTAAATATCTCCATTCTATCTGCTGTGTGGTGGGGTCTCTTCCTGTTGCTCAATATCTGCATTCTATCGGCTGTGTGATGGGGGTTTTATCCTGTTGTTAAATATCTCCATTCTATGGGCTGTGTGATGGGGTGTATTGCTGTTATTAAATATCTCCATTCTATCTGCTGTGTGGTGGGGTCTCTTCCTGTTGCTCAATATCTGCATTCTATCGGCTGTGTGATGGGGGTTTTATCCTGTTGTTAAATATCTCCATTCTGTTGGCTGTCTGATGGGGTTTTTTTCCTGTTATTAAGGGTCTCCATTTTATCGGCTGTTTTGGGGTTTGATTCCTGTTAGTAAATATCTGCATTAAACGGCTGCGTGATGGGATCTATTCCAGTTATTAAATATCTCCATTCTATTGGCTGTGTGATGGAGTCTAGTCCTGTTATTAAATATCTCCATTCTATCGGCTGTGTGATGGGGTCTCTTCCTGTTAATAAATATTTCCATTCCCCCGACTGTGTGATGGGGTTTGAATCCTGTTATTAAATATCTCCATTCTAGCTGCTGTGTGATGTGTCCTATTCCTGTTATTAAATATCTCCATTCTATCGGCTCTGTGATGGGGAATTAATCCTGTTATTAAATATCTTCAGTCTCTCAGCTGTGTGATGGAGGTTGATTCCTCTTGTTAAATATCTCCATTCTTTTGGCTGTGTGATTTGGGTATATTCCTGTTATTAAATATCTCCATTCTATCTGCTGTGTGATTTGGATATATTCCTGTTATTAAATATCTCCATTCTATCGGCTCTGTGATGGGGTTTGATTACTGTGATTTAATATCTCCATTCTATCGGCTCTGTGATGGGGTTTGATTACTGTGATTTAATATCTCCATTCTATCGGCTCTGTGATGAGTATTAGTCCTCTTTTTAAATATCTCCATTCTTTCGTCTGTTTCATGGGGTCTATACCTGTTATTAAATACTTGCATTCTATCGGCTGTGTGACTGGGTTTGATTCCTGTTATTAAAAGCTCCATTCTATCGGCTGTGTCATGGGGTCTATTCCTGTTATTAAATATCTCCATTCTATCCACTGAGTGATAGGGTCTATTCGTGTAATTAAATATCTCCATTCTATCCACTGAGTGATAGGGTCTATTCCTCTTATTAAATATCTCCATTCTATCGGCTGTGTGATAGGGTTTATTACTGTTGTGAAATATCTCCATTCTATCGGCTGTGTGATGGTTTCTATTCCTGTTATTAAATATCTCCATTCTATCGGCTGTGTGATTGGGTTTATTACTGTTGTTAAATATCTCCATTCTATCAGCTGTGTGATGGGTTCTATTCCTGTTATTAAATATCTCCACTCTATCGGCTGTGTGATGGGTTCTATTCCTGTTATCAAATATCTCCATTCTATCGGCTGAGTGATGGGGTCTATTCCTGTTATTAAATATCTCCATTCTATCCACTGAGTGATGCGGTCTCTTCCTGTTGTTAAATATCTCCATTCTATCCACTGTGTGATGGGGTCTATTCCTGTTATGAAATATCACCATTCTATTGGCTGTATGATGGTGTGTATTCCTGTTTTTAAATATCTCAATTCTATGGGCTGTGTGATGGGATCTATTCCTGTTATTAAATCTCTCCAGTCTATCGGCTGTGTGATGGGGTTGATCCCTGCTGTTAAATATCTCCATTCTATCGGCTCTGTGATGGTGTCTATTCCTCTTATTAAATATCTGTATTCTATCGCCTGTGTGATGGGGTGTATTGCTGTTATTAAATATCTCCATTCTATCTGCTGTGTGGTGGGGTCTCTTCCTGTTGTTCAATATCTGCATTCTATCGGCTATGTGATGGGGGTTTTATCCTGTTGTTAAATATCTCGATTCTGTCGGCTGTCTGATGGGGTTTTTTTCCTGTTATTAACGGTCTCCATTTTATCGGCTGTTTTGGGGTTTGATTCCTGTTAGTAAATATCTGCATTAAACGGCTGTGTGATGGGATCTATTCCAGTTATTAAATATCTCCATTCTATTGGCTGTGTGATGGGGTCTCTTCCTGTTATTAAATATTTCCATTCTCCCGACCGTGTGATGGGGTTTGAATCCTGTTTGTAAATATCTCCATTCTAGCTGCTGTGTGATGTGTCCTATTCCTGTTATTAAATATCTCCATTCTATCGGCTCTGTGATGGGGAATTATTCCTGTTATTAAATATCTCCAGTCTCTCAGCTGTGTGATGGAGGTTGATTCCTCTTGTTAAATATCTCCATTCTTTTGGCTGTGTGATTTGGGTATATTCCTGTTATTAAATATCTCCATTCTGTCTGCTGTGTGATTTGGGTATATTCCTGTTATTAAATATCTCCAATCTATCGGCTCTGTGATGGGGTTTGATTACTGTGATGTAATACCTCCATTCTATCGGCTCTGTGATGGGGTTTGATTACTGTGATTTAATATCTCCATTCTATCGGCTCTGTGATGAGTATTAATCCTCTTTTTAAATATCTCCATTCTTTCGCCTGTTTCATGGGGTCTATACCTGTTATTAAATACCTGCATTCTATCGGCTGTGTGATTGGGTTTGATTCCTGTTATTAAATACCTCCATTCTATCGGCTGTGTCATGGGGTCTATTCCTGTTATTAAATATCTCCATTTTATCCACTGAGTGATAGGGTCTATTCCTCTTATTAAATATCTCCATTCTATCCACTGAGTGATAGGGTCTATTCCTCTTTTTAAATATCTCCATTCTATCGCCTGTCTGAGGGAGTATCATTCCTGTTGTTAAATATCTCCATTCTATGGGCTGTGTGATGGGGTGTATTACTGTTATTAAATATCTCCATTCTATGGGCTGTGTGATGGGGTGTATTACTGTTATTAAATATCTCCATTCTATCTGCTGTGTGGTGGGGTCTCTTCCTGTTGTTCAATATCTGCATTCTATCAGCTATGTGATGGGGGTTTTATCCTGTTGTTAAATATCTCCATTCTGTCGGCTGTCTGATGGGGTTTGTTTCCTGTTATTAAGGGTCTCCATTTTATCGGCTGTGTTGGGGTTTGATTCCTGTTGGTAAATATTTCCATTCAATTGGCTGCGTGATGGGATCTATTCCAGTTAGTAAATATCTCCATTCTATCCACTGAGTGATGGGGTCTATTCGTGTAATTAAATATCTCCATTCTATCCACTGTGTGATGCGGTCTATTCCTGTTATTAAATATATCCATTCTATCGGCTGTGTGATGGGTTCTATTCCTGTTATTAAATATCTCCATTCTATCCACTGTGTGATGGGGTCTATTCGTGTAACTAAATATCTCCACTCTATCGGCTGTGTGATAGGGTCTATTCCTGTTATTAAATATATCCATTCTATCAGCTGTGTGATGGGTTCTATTCCTGTTATTAAATATCTCCATTCTATCCACTGTGTGATGGGGTCTATTCGTGTAACTAAATATCTAAAAACTCTATCGGCTGTTTGATGCGTTCGATTCCAGTTATGAAATATCACCATTCTATTGGCTGTATGATGGTGTCTATTCCTGTTTTTAAATATCTCCATTCTATCGGCTGCGTGATCGAGGAAAATTCTTCTTGTTAAATATCTCAATTCGATCGGCTGTGTGATGGGATCTATTCCTGGTATTAAATCTCTCCAGTCTATCGGCAGTGTGTTTGGGGTTGATCCCTGCTGTTAAATATCTCCATTGTATCGGCTCTGTGATGGTGTCTATTCCTCTTATTAAATATCTGTATTCTATCATCTGTGTAATGAGGACTATTCCTCATATTAAACATCTCCATTCTATCGCCTGTCTGATGGAGTATCATTCCTGTTGTTAAATATCTCCATTCTATGGGCTGTGTGATGGGGTGTATTGCTGTTATTAAATATCTCCATTCTATCAGCTGTGTGATGGGGGTTTTATCCTGTTGTTAAACATCTCCATCCTGTTGGCTGTCTGATGGGGTTTTTTTCCTGATATTAAGGGTCTCCATTTTATCGGTTGTGTTGGAGTTTGATTCCTGTTAGTAAATATTTGCATTCAATCGGCTGCGTGATGGGGTCTAGTCCTGTTATTAAATATCTCCATTCTATCGGCTGTGTGATGGGGTCTCTTCCTGTTATTAAATATCTCCATTCAATTGGCTGTGTGATGGGGACAATTCCTTTTATTATATATCCCCATTCTATCGGCTGTGTGATGGGGGTGTATTCCTGTTATTAAATATCTCCATTCTATCGGCTCTGTGATGGGGTCTCTTCCTGTTATTAAATATCTCCATTCTCACGACTGTGTGATGGGGTTTGAATCCTGTTTGTAAATATTTCCATTCTAGCTGCTGTGTGATGTGTCCTATTCCTGTTATTAAATATCTCCATTCTATCGGCTCTGTGATGGGGAATTATTCCTGTTATTAAATATCTCCAGTCTCTCGTCTGTGTGATGGAGGTTGATTCCTCTTGTTAAATATCTCCATTCTTTTGGCTGTGTGATGGGGTTTTATTCCTGTTATTAAGTATCTCCATTCTATCGACTGTTTGATATGGCCTCATCCTGTTTTTAAATATCTCCATTCTATCGGCTGTGTGATAGGGTTTATTACTGTTATTAAATATCTCCATTCTATCCACTGAGTGATGGGGTCTATTCATGTAATTAAATTTCTCCAATCTATGGGCTGTGTGATAGGATCTATTCCTGTTATTAAATATTTCCATTCTCACGACTGTGTGATGGGGTTTGAATCTTATTATTAAATCTCTCCATTCTATCAGCTGCGTGATGGGGGATAATTCTTCTTATTAAATATCTCAATTCTATCGGCAGTGTGTTTGGGGTTGATCCCTGCTGTTAAATATCTCCATTCTATTGGCTTTGTGATGGGGTTGTTTCCTGTTATTAAATATCACCATTCTATTGGCTGCGGGATGGTGGTTTATACCGGTTATTAAATATCTCCATTCTTTTGCCTCAGCAAAGGGGGTATATTCCTTTTATTAAATATCTCCATTTTATTGGCTGGGATGGGCGTTCATTCCTGTTATTAAATATTTCCATTCTATCGGCTCTGTGATTTTGTCTATTTCTCTTATTAAATATCTGTATTCTATCGCCTGTCTGATGGAGTATCATTCCTGTTATTAAATATCTCCATTCTATCATCTGTGTGATGAGGACTATTCCTTTTATTAAATATCTCCATTCTATCGCCTGTCTGATGGAGTATCATTCCTGTTATTAAATATCTCCATTCTATCGCCTGTCTGATGGAGCATCATTCCTGTTATTAAATATCTCCATTCTATCGCCTGTCTGATGGAGTATCATTCCTGTTATTAAATATCTCCATTCTATCGCCTGTCTGATGGAGCATCATTCCTGTTATTAAATATCTCCATTCTATCGCCTGTCTGATGGAGTATCATTCCTGTTATTAAATATCTCCATTCTATCGCCTGTCTGATGGAGTATCATTCCTGTTATTAAATATCTCCATTCTATCATCTGTGTGATGAGGACTATTCCTTTTATTAAATATCTCCATTCTATCGCCTGTCTGATGGAGTATCATTCCTGTTATTAAATATCTCCATTCTATCGCCTGTCTGATGGAGCATCATTCCTGTTATTAAATATCTCCATTCTATCGCCTGTCTGATGGAGTATCATTCCTGTTATTAAATATCTCCATTCTATCGCCTGTCTGATGGAGTATCATTCCTGTTATTAAATATCTCCATTCTATGGGCTGTGTGATGGGGTGTATTGCTGTTATTAAATATCTCCATTCTATCTGCTGTGTGGTGGGGTCTCTTCCTGTTGTTCAATATCTGCATTCTATCAGCTATGTCATGGAGGTTTTATCCTGTTGTTAAATATCTCCATCCGGTCGGCTGTCTGATGGGGTTTTTTTCCTGATATTAAGGGTCTCCATTTTATCGGCTGTGTTGGGGTTTGATTCCTGTTAGTAAATATTTCCATTCAATTGGCTGTGTGATGGGATCTATTCCAGTTAGTAAATATCTCCATTCTATCCACTGAGTGATGGGGTCTATTCCTGTTATTAAATATATCCATTCTATCGGCTGTGTGATGGGGTCTATTCCTGTTATTAAATATCTCCATTCTATCGGCTGTGTGATGGGGTCTATTCCAGTTATGAAATATCACCATTCTATTGGCCGTATGATGGCGTCTATTCCTGTTTTTAAATATCTCCATTCTATCGGCTGCGTGATGGGGGAAAATTCTTCTTATTAAATATCTCAATTCTATCAGCTGTGTGATGGGATCTATTCCTGTTATTAAATCTCTCCAGTCTATCAGCAGTGTGTTTGGGGTTGATCCCTGCTGTTAAATATCTCCATTCTATCGGCTGTGTGATGGGGTCTATTCCTGTTATTAAATATTTCCATTCTATGGGCTCTGTGATGGTGTCTATTCCTCTTATTAAATATCTACATTCTATCGCCTGTCTGATGGAGTATCATTCCTGTTGTTAAATATCTCCATTCTATGGGCTGTGTGATGGAGTATCATTCCTGTTGTTAAATATCTCCATTCTATCGGCTGTGTGATGGAGTCTCTTCCTGTTGTTCAATATCTGCATTCTATCAGCTATGTGATGGGGGTTTTATCCTGTTGTTAAATACCTCCATCCGGTCGGCTGTCAGATGGGGTTTTTTTCCTGTTATTAAGGGTTTCCATTTTATCGGCTGTGTTGGGGTTTGATTCCTGTTAGTAAATATCTCCATTCAATCGGCTGCGTGATGGGATCTATTCCTGTTATTATATATCTCCATTCTATCGGCTGTGTGATGGGGTCTAGTCCTGTTATTAAATATCTCCATTCAATCGGCTGCGTGATGGGATCTATTCCTGTTATTAAATATCTCCATTCTATCGGCTGTGTGATGGGGTCTAGTCCTGTTATTAAATATCTCCATTCTATCGGCTGTGTGATGGGGTCTCTTCCTGTTATTAAATATCTCTATTCTATCGGCTCTGTGATGGGGTTTGATTACTGTGATTTAATATCTCCATTCTATCGGCTCTGTGATGAGTTTTATTCCTCTTTTTAAATATCTCCATTCTTTCGCCTGTTTCATGGGGTCTATACCCGTTATTAAATACCTGCATTCTATCGGCCGTGTGATGGGGTCTATTCCTGTTATTAAATATTTCCATTCTATGGGCTCTGTGATGGTGTCTATTCCTCTTATTAAATATCTACATTCTATCGCCTGTCTGATGGAGTATCATTCCTGTTGTTAAATATCTCCATTCTATGGGCTGTGTGATGGAGTATCATTCCTGTTGTTAAATATCTCCATTCTATCGGCTGTGTGATGGAGTCTCTTCCTGTTGTTCAATATCTGCATTCTATCAGCTATGTGATGGGGGTTTTATCCTGTTGTTAAATACCTCCATCCGGTCGGCTGTCAGATGGGGTTTTTTTCCTGTTATTAAGGGTTTCCATTTTATCGGCTGTGTTGGGGTTTGATTCCTGTTAGTAAATATCTCCATTCAATCGGCTGCGTGATGGGATCTATTCCTGTTATTATATATCTCCATTCTATCGGCTGTGTGATGGGGTCTAGTCCTGTTATTAAATATCTCCATTCAATCGGCTGCGTGATGGGATCTATTCCTGTTATTAAATATCTCCATTCTATCGGCTGTGTGATGGGGTCTAGTCCTGTTATTAAATATCTCCATTCTATCGGCTGTGTGATGGGGTCTCTTCCTGTTATTAAATATCTCTATTCTATCGGCTCTGTGATGGGGTTTGATTACTGTGATTTAATATCTCCATTCTATCGGCTCTGTGATGAGTTTTATTCCTCTTTTTAAATATCTCCATTCTTTCGCCTGTTTCATGGGGTCTATACCCGTTATTAAATACCTGCATTCTATCGGCCGTGTGATGGGGTCTATTCCTGTTATTAAATACCTCCATTCTATCGGCTGTGTGATGGGGTCTAGTCCTGTTATTAAATACCTCCATTCTATCGGCTGTTTAATGGGGTCTAGTCCTGTTATAAAATACCTCCATTCTATCGGCTGTGTGATGGGGTCTAGTCCTGTTATTATATGTCTCCATTCTCCCGACTGTGTGATGGGGTTTGAATCCTGTTTGTAAATATCTCCATTCTAGCTGCTGTGTGATGTGTCCTATTCCTGTTATTAAATATCTCCATTCTATCGGCTCTGTGATGGGGAATTATTCCTGTTATTAAATATCTCCAGTCTCTCGGCTGTGTGATGGAGGTTGATTCCTCTTGTTAAATATCTCCATTCTTTTGGCTGTGTGATGGTGTCTTTTCCTGTTATTAAATATCTCTATTCTATCGGCTCTGTGATGGGGTTTGATTACTGTGATTTAATAACTCCATTCTATCGGCTCTGTGATGGGGTTTGATTACTGTGATTTAATATCTCCATTCTATTGGCTCTGTGATGAGTTTTATTCCTCTTTTTAAATATCTCCATTCTTTCGCCTGTTTCATGGGGTCTATACCTGTTATCAAATACCTGCATTCTATCGGCTGTGTGATTGGGTTTGATTCCTGCCATTAAATATCTCCATCCTATCGGCTGTGTGACAGGGTTTATTACTGTTATTAAATATCTCCATTCTATCCACTGAGTGATAGGGTCTTTTCGTGTAGTTAAATATCTCCATTCTATCCACTGAGTGATGGGGTCTATTCCTGTTATTAAATATCTCCATTCTATCGGCTGTGTGATGGGGTCTATTCGTGTTATTAAATATCTCCATTCTATCGGCTGTGTGATGGGGTCTATTCGTGTTATTAAACATCTCCATTCTATCGGCTGTGTGATGGGGTCTATTCGTGTTATTAAATATCTCCATTCTATCGGCTGTGTGATGCGGTCGATTCCAGTTATGAAATATCACCATTCTATTGGCTGTATGATGGTGTCTATTCCTGTTTTTAAATATCTCCATTCTATCGGCTGCGTGATGGGGTAAAATTCTTCTTATTAAATATCTCAATTCTATCGGCTGTGTGAAGGGATCTATTCCTGTTATTAAATCTCTCCAGTCTATCGGCAGTGTGCTTGGGGTTGATCCCTGCTGTTAAATATCTCCATTCTATCGGCTCTGTAATGGTGTCTATTCCTCTTAATAAATATCTGCATTCTATCGCCTGTGTAATGAGGACTTTTCCTTTTATTAACTATCTCCATTCTATCACCTGTCTGATGGAGTATCATTCCTGTTGTTAAATATCTCCATTCTATGGGCTGTGTGATGGGATGTATTACTGTTATTAAATATCTCCATTCTATCTGCTGTGTGGTGGGGTCTCTTCCTGTTGTTCAATATCTGCATTCTATCAGCAATGTGATGGGGGTTTTATCCTGTTGTTAAATATCTCCATTCTGTCGGCTGTCTGATGGGATTTGTTTCCTGTTATTAAGGGTCTCCATTTTATCGGCTGTGTTGGGGCTTGATTCCTATTGGTAAATATTTCCATTCAATTGGCTGTGTGATGGGATCTATTCCAGTTAGTAAATATCTCCATTCTATCCACTGAGTGATGGGGTCTATTCCAGTTATTAAATATCTCCATTCTATCGGCTGTGTGATGGGGTCTAGTCCTGTTATTAAATATCTCCTTTCTATCCACTGAGTGATGGGTTCTATTCCTTTTATTAAATATCTCCATTCTATCCACTTAGTGATGGTGTCTATTCCTCTTATTAAATATCTGTATTCTATCATCTGTGTGATGAGGACTATTCCTCTCATTAAACATCTCCATTCTATCGCCTGTCTGATGGAGTGTCATTGCTGTTGTTAAATATCTCCATTCTATGGTTTGTGTGATGGGGTGTATTGCTGTTATTAAATATCTCCATTCTATCTGCTGTGTGGTGGGGTCTCTTCCTGTTGCTCAATATCTGCATTCTATCAGCTATGTGATGGGAGTTTTATCCTGTTGTTAAATATATCCATTCTGTCGGCTGTCTGATGGGGTTTTTTTCCTGTTATTAAGGGTCTCCATTTTATCGGCTGTGTTGGGGTTTGATTCCTGTTAGCAAATATCTGCATTCAATCGGCTGCGTGATGGGATCTATTCCAGTTATTAAATATCTCCATTCTGTCCACTGTGTGATGGGGTCTATTCCTGTTATTAAATATCTCCATTCTATCCACTGAGTGATGGGGTCTATTCCTGTTATTAAATATTTCCTTTCTATCCACTGAGTGATGGGGTCTATTCGTGTAATTAAATATCTCCATTCTATCCACTGTGTGATGGGGTCTCTTCCTGTTATTAAATATCTCCATTCTATTGGCTATGGGATGGGGGTTTTATCCTGTTGTTAAATATCTCCATCCTGTCGGCTTTCTGATGGGGGTTTTTTCCTGTTATTAAGGGTCTCCATTTTATCGGCTGTGTTGGGGTTTGATTCCTGTTAGTAAATATCTCCATTCCATCGGCTGAGTGCTGGGGCTGGAATCCTGTTTTTAAATATTTCCATTCTATCCTTGCATGATGGGGGTTAATTTATCTTCTTAAATATCTCCATTCTATCGGCTGTTTGATATGGCCTCATCCTGTTTTTAAATATCTCCATTCTATCGGCTGTGTGATAGGGTTTATTACTGTTATTAAATATCTCCATTCTATCAGCTGTGTGATGGGGTCTATTCGTGTAATTAAATCTCTCCATTCTATCGGCTGTGTGATGGGGTCTATTCCTGTTATTAAATATCTCCATTCTATCGGCAGTGTGTATGGGGTTGAATCCTGCTGTTAAATATCTCCATTCTATTGGCTTTGTGATGGGGTTGTTTCCTGTTATTAAATATTACCATTCTATCGGCTGCGTGATGGTGGTTTATACCGGTTATTAAATATCTCCATTCTTTTGCCTCAGTAATGGGGGTATATTCCATTTATTAAATATCTCCATTCTATGGGCTGGGATGGGCGTTCATTCCTGCTATTAAATATTTCCATTCTATGGGCTCTGTGATGGTGTCCATTCCTTTTATTAAATATCTCCATTCTATCGCCTGTCTGATGGAGTATCATTCCTGTTGTTAAATATCTCCATTCTATGGGCTGTGTGATGGGGTGTATTGCTGTTATTAAATATCTCCATTCTATCTGCTGTGTGGTGGGGTCTCTACCTGTTGTTCAATATCTGCATTCTATCAGCTATGTGATGGGGGTTTTATCCTGTTGTTAAATATCTCCATTCTGTCGGCTGTGTGATGGGGTCTCTTCCTGTTATTAAATATTTCCATTCTCATGACTGTGTGATGGGGTTTGAATCCTGTTTGTAAATATCTCCATTCTAGCTGCTGTGTGATGTGTCCTATTCCTGTTATTAAATATCTCCATTCTATCGGCTCTGTGATGGGGAATTATTCCTGTTATTAAATATCTCCAGTCTCTCGGCTGTGTGATGGAGGTTGATTCCTCTTGTTAAATATCTCCATTCTTTTGGCTGTGAGATGGTGTCTTTTCCTGTTATTAAATATCTCCATTCTATCTGCTGTGTGATTTAGGTATATTCCTGTTATTAATTATCTTCATTCTATCGGCTCTGTGATGGGGTTTGATTACTGTGATTTAATAACTCCATTCTATCTGCTCTGTGATGGGATTTATTCCTCTTTTTAAATATCTCCATTCTTTCGCCTGTTTCATGGGGTCTATACCTGTTATTAAATACCTGCATTCTATCGGCTGTGTGATGGGGTCTATTCCTGTTATTAAATATATCCATTCTATCAGCCGCATGATGCAGGTGTATTCCTGTTATTAAATATTTCCATTCTATCGGCAGTGTGATGGGATCTATTCCTCTTATTACGTAACTCCATTCTATCGGCTGTGTGATGGGATTGATTCCAGTTAATAAATATCTCCATTCTATAGGCTGTGTGATGGGGTTTGTATACTGTTATTAAATAACTCCATTTTATCGGCTGTTTGATTCGGTCTAATCCTGTTTTTAAATATCTCCATTCTATCGGCTGTGTGACGGAGGTTGATTCCTGTTTTTAAATATCTCCATTCTAGCTGCTGTGTGATGTTTCCTATTCCTGTTATTAAATATCTCCAATCTCTCGGCTGTGTGATGGGGTTTGATTACTGTTATTTCATATCTCCAATCTCTCGGCTGTGTGATGGGGTCTATTCCCGTTATTATATATCTCCATTCTATCGGCTGTGTAATGGTGGTTTACTCCTGTTATTAAATGTCTCCATTCTGTCCGCTGTGTGATGGGGTCTATTCCTTTTATTCAATATCCCCAGTAGCATGAGTACCACTTTTGCCCAATATACCATGGGTTGTCAGCACCAGTTCCAGCTAGTAGAAGAGGAGTGCAAACCATCAGAACTGGTGTTGGACGGCTGCAGCCCAGTGGAGTCTATGGGCATGGGATCATTATTACTGGTCGTGACACCAGTACATCTGGCATGGTCGGTGGGTTTACTGCCAGTTGTTCCAAACAATCTATTTCCCAGTTTTCTACTGCTTGCCTCGGATATTTCCTCTTGTGGTGCATTCTAGAACGAGAGGTGTTAGTTTTAGGCTAAGGGGTGGTAGATTTCAATCAGAGATGAGGAGGAATTACTTTTCTCAAAGGGTCGTGAATCTGTGGAATTCATTATCTCAGAGAGCAGTGGATGCTGGGACACTGAATAAATTTAAGGAATAGATAGACAGATTTTTAATTAGAAACGAGTTGAAAGTTTATGGGGAGAGGGAGGGAAATTGGTGTTGAGGCCAAAATGAGATCAGCCATGATGGTACTGAATGGCAGGGCAGCCTTGAGGGGCTGAATTGCCTAATCCTGCTCCTCGTTCTTATGTTCTTATGAATGGTGCCCATATTTTTATTGCTTTAAAATTCCATTCATAAATTTATATTTGTTTACCTATATTTAAATATTGTGAATATATCATGATTAAGATGCTAATATTTAATTAAAAGTGTGAAAAGGTAGCCCTCTTTCAGTGTTTGTGAGGCTGACGGTGCTGAGGGCTGTGACTCTTCTGAACATATTGAGACAGAGGAGTCATTACATTTTAAACACTGTTTCTTTATTTTGGAGAACAAATGCAAATAATTTACGATATTTACTTACGGAATATGTAAATTGATTCAGCAACAAATAAATGCTTGAAAAAATTAATATCGCAAAACACGGCACCCCAGCAGCCCAGCGTGACTCGAGCCTGCTGGTTGGTTTGGCGCTGCTTGGGTTGTCTTCTTCTTCTGTTTCAGGCCCACCTTCTCCGTGATGTAGTTGGTCACATGGACTTGCACCTTGGCCACCTCCTCTGCACTCCTTTCTTCTTAATGTGGTGGGTGCAGCATGTTACCGAGAGGAGAAAAGATGAAGAAAATAAGTCACCACTGAAGATGGAGCAGCATTCAGCTCGATCAGGGATGATGTTTTAGCAGGCAGCAGAATGGGCATCTAGATGGGAGCAACCCGCTAGTGTTTGCATCATCCTTACCTTCCATGGCGTTCGGGGGGCTTCATGGGCGAAAGCAGGGGTTTTGCTGGGGTAGGTGAGGCAGTGTTACAAACTGGGCACACCACCTGCCATAAACAGAGCAGCTCTTCAGAATCTCCGCACCCCAGACAGCAGAAGCCAGGGTCTTTACAAACTTGGAGTTTGCCGTGGAACATATTGGCCCACTGATGCTCCGTCAGGACAACAGCAGCCTGCAGCTGTATTTGTAGGGGAATAGCACACGTCAGCATTCGACATCAAGTCCAGAAATCATGCACACAGAAGAACCATGAACAAACAGATGTCTTCATGGAGGCTGGGCTCTGTGGCAGTTGGTGAGGGTGCATCTTCTTGTAGCTGCACCAGTCTGGGTGGTGTAGGCCTAGAGACACCCATGGCCTGGCCCATTGAGGTTCTCGTGCTGCAACATAAAGATAAAACATTGGATCATTCTTCAAATCTCACTGCGACATGGAGGCTGCACTGCACCTTTGAAACATAAAATTTACATGAGCATTTAGGCTATGAAAACAAAACTGTTACCTGGTGCGCAGCTCCTTAGCTTCTCCTGCAGGTACAGGCTGTGGTCCTGCACCTTGCCCATTCAGCCCTGGAGGCAGTGGCTTCTCTTTGTGGCCTCTTCCTCATCACCATAAGACCATAAGACACAGGAACAGAAATTAGGCCATTCGGCCCTTCGAATCTGCTCCGCAATTCAATCATGGCTGATAAGTTTCTCAATCCCATTCTCCCGCCTTCTCCTCGTAACCTTTGATCCCCTTACCAATCAAGAACCTATCTATCTCAGTCTTAAATACACTCAATGACCTGGCCTCCACAGCCTTCTGTGGCAATGAATTCCATAGATTCACCACTCTGGCTAAAGAAGTTTCTCCTCATCTCTGTTCTAAAAGGTCTTCCCTTTACTCTGAGGCTGTACCCTCGGGTCCTAGTTTCTCCTACTAATGGAAACATCTTCCCCACGTCCACTCTATCCAGGCCTTTCAGTATTCTGTAAGTTTCAATCAGATCCCCCCTCATCCTTCTAAACTCCATCGAGTATAGACCCAGAGTCCTCAAACGTTCCTCATATGTTAAGCCTTTCATTCCTGGGGTCGTTCTCGTGAACCTCCTCTGGACCTTCTCCAGGGCCAGCACATCCTTCCTGAGATACGGGGCCCAAAATTGCTCACGATATTCTTAAATGTGGTCTGACCAGAGCCTCATAAAGCCTCAGCAGCACATCCCTGCTTTTATATTCTAGTCTTCTCGAAATAAATGCCAACATTGCATTTGCCTTCCTAACTACCGACTCAACCTGCAAGTTAACCTTAAGAGAATCCTGGACTAGGACTCCCAAGTCCCTTTGCACTCCAGATTTCTGAATTCTCTCCCCATTTAGAAAATAGTCTATGCCTCTATTCTTCCTACCAAAGTGCATGACCTCACACTTCCCCAAGTTGTATTCCATCTGCCACTTCTTTGCCCATTCTCCTAACCTGTCCAAATCCTTCTGCAGCCTGCCCGCCTCCTCAATACTACCTGTCCCTCCACCTATCTTTGTATCATCTGCAAACTTAGCCAGGATGCCCTCAGTTCCTTCATCTAGATCATTAATGTATAAAGTGTGGTCCCAACACTGACCCCTGCGGAAATCCACTAGTCACCGGCCGTCATCCTGAGAAGGACCCCCTTATCCCCACTCTCTGCCTCCTGCCAGACAGCTAGTCTTCTATCCAAGCTAGTACCTTGCCTCTAACACCATGGGTTCTTATCTTACTGGGCAGTCTCCTGTGCAGCACCTTGTCAAAGGCCTTCTGGAAGTCCAAGTAGATAACATCCATCGGCTCTCCTTTGTCTAACCTACTCGTTACCTCCTCAAAGAATTCTAACAGATTTGTCAGGCATGACCTCCCCTTGATGAAACCATGCTGACTTTGCCCGATTTTGCCATGCACTTCCAAGTATTCTGAAATCTCATCCTTAATAATGGATTCTAAAATCTTGCCAATGACCGAGGTCAGGCTAATCAGCCTGTAATTTCCCATCTTTTGCCTCACTCCCTTCTTAAACAGGGGGGTTACATTAGCGATTTTCCAGTCCTCTGGGACCCTCGCTGACTCCAGTGATTCCTGAAAGATCACCACTAACGCCTCCACTATCTCTTCAGCTATTTCCTTCAGAACTCTGGGGTGCAATCCATCTGGTCCAGGTGATTTATCCACCTACAGACCTTTCAGTTTTCCTAGCACCTTCTCCTTGGTAATGGCCACCATACTCACCTCTGCCCCCCAACTCTCTTGAACTTTGGGGATGTCACTCGTGTCTTCCACTGTGAAGACTGACGCAAAGTACCTATTCAGTTCCTCCGCCATTTCTTTGTTCCCCACTACTACTTCTCCAGCGTCATTTTCCAGCGGCCCAATGTCCACTTTTGCCTCTCTCTTACCCTTTATATATCTAAAAAAACTCTTGCAATCTTCTTTTATATTACTGACTAGTTTACCCTCATATTTAATCTTCTCCCTCCTTATTTCTTTTTTAGTTGTCCTCTGTTGATCTTTGCAGGCTTCCCAATCTTCTGGTTTCCCACTGCTCTTCACCGCATTGTATGCTTCCTCTTTAGCTTTTATGCTGTCCCTGACTTCCTTTGTCAGCCATGGTTGCCTCGTCATCCCTTTAGTATGCTTCTTCTTCCTAGGGATAAATTTTTGCTGTGTCTCCCAAATTACTCCCAGAAACTCCTGCCATTGCTGTTCCACTGTCTTTCCTGCTATGCTCATCTCCCAGTCAATTCTGGCCAGCTCTTCCCTCATGCCTCTGTAGTTGCCTTTATTCAACTGTAATACCATTAAATCTGATTCCAGCTTTTTCCTCTCAAATTGCAGGGTAAATTCTATCATATTATGGTCACTTCCTCCTAAGGGTTCCTTCACCTTAAGCTCCCTTATCAAATCTGTCTCATTACACATCACTAAACCTAGAATTGCCTGTTCCCTAGTGGGCTCCACCACAAGCTGCTCCAAAAAGCCATCTCGTAGACATTCCACAAATTCCTTTTCTTGGGATCCACTACCAACCTGATTTTCCCAGTCTACCTGCATATTGAAATCCCCCATGATCACTGTAACCTTGCCTTTCTTACACGCCTTTTCTATCTCCTGGTGTATCTTGTGCTCCACATCCTGACTACTGTTCGGAGGCCTGTACATAACTCCCATTATGGTTTTTTGACCTTTACGGTTCCTCAACTCTACCCACACAAATTCTACATCATCTGACCCGACATCATTTCTTGCTATCGATTTAATTTCATTTCTTACTAACAAAGCAACCCCATCCCCTCTGCCAACCTGCCTATCTTTTCGATAGGATGTATATCGTTGGATATTTATCTCCCAGTCCTGATCCCCTTGCAGCCATGTCTCCGTAATGCCCACCACATCATACCTGCCAATTTCAATCTGCGCCACAAGCTCATTTACCTTATTTCGTATACTACATGCATTCAGATACAACACCTTCAGTCCTGTATTTCCCGTCCCCTTTCTCGTTGTCGTCCCTTTATCTGATGTGCTTGAAGTTAGATTCCTAGCCCCTTCCAAATACTCTGTCCTATTTTGTGTTCTGGAGACTTTAATAGCCTCTCCTTGGCTCTCCTTTCTTTTCAGTTTTTATGATTTTCCATGAAGTTGAATCCACCCCCCCACACGCTAACCTGCTGCTTTGTTTCCCATTAGTTATACTTCTTGGAGTTTTACCCTTCCCTCCCCCCACCAACTTTCTAGTTTAAAGTCCTGTTGACCACCCTATTTACCCTTTTCGCTAGAACATTGGTCCCAGATCGGTTCAGGTGGAGACCGTTCCAACGGTACAGATCCCTCCTGTTCCAATACTGATGCCAGTGCACCACAAAATGGAACCCCTCTTTTCCACACCACTCCTTTAGCCACGTGTTTACTTCCCTTATTCTCCCGTCCCTATGCCAATTTGCACGTGGCTCGGGTAGTAATCCGGAGATTATAACCCTTGAGGACCTGTTCTTTAATTTAGTTCCTGGTTCCTGATAATCCCCAAACAGGTCCTCTTTCCTAGTCTTACCTATGTTATTTGTCCTGACGTGGACCACAACCAGTGGACCCTCCCCCTCCCTCTCCAATATCCTTTCAAGCCGGTCAGAGATGTCCCTCACCCTGGCACCGGGCAGGCAACATACCATGCAGGACTCTTGATCCTGCTTACAAAGGAAGCTATCAATTCCCCTAATTATAGAATCCCCTACAACTACCACTTGTCTTTTTGCTCCCCCCTCTTGAATGGCCTCCTGTGCCACGGTGCCATGGTCAGCTGGCTCATCCCCCCTACAGCCCTCTTCCTCATCCACACAGGGAGCAAGTACCTCGTACCTGTCGGACAAGGTCAAGAGCTGAGGCTCCTCTGTTCCTGAACACAGGATCCCTCTACCTGCCTCACTTGCAGTCACACCCTGCTGACCCTGACCACTGACCGGACTTGAGGTACTTAATCTACCAGGTGTGACCACCTCCTGATACAAAGCGTCCAGGTAACTCTCCCCCTCCCAGATGTGCCGCAGCGTCCAGAGCTCGGACTCCAGCTCATCAATTCTGAGCCGGAGTTCCTCCAGCAACCAACACTTGCTGCAGATGTGGTCACTGCGGCTCGCAATGGGATCTGCCAGCTCCCACATCATACAGCTACAGCACATCACCTGCCCAGCCATCTCTACTTAGGTAATTAATTTATTAATTAGCTTTGCAGTGTTTTGCTTTTCAAATTTGGTGCAGATTTCCTACCAACCAATCAGGTCACAGCTTTCCTGTAACGTCACTTTTTCAGTTATGGCTTCAGTTAGTCTGTGCTCCGAGGTCACCGCTCCAGTGCTCCTCCCTCCTAGTCTGCTCCCTAGAGACAAGGCCGCGAATCCCCGAGGTAAGCTAGATTTATACTCACCGCTCTGGTGCTCCTCCCTCCGAGTCTGGTCCCTGGAGACAAGGCCATGAATCCCCGAGGTAAGCTAGGTTTATACTCACCGCTCCGGTGCTCCTCCCTCTGAGTCTGCTCCCAGGATTTACTCACCAATCAGCTGCTTTTTCTTTAAAATCCACTTTCAGAAGAGTGTCCCTCACAGGTCTGGTGCACTCCTGAAGGAACTGCCTCTTCCTCTCTCTTTTTTTTTTAGGTTTGAGGAGGGAGGGATGGAAACACTACAGCAATGTAATGTTTGGGGCTATTCCGTTCTTTGACAGTGGGTCCTCCTCGATTCCCTCCTGAGTCGTAGTGGCTGCGATGACTTCTCCCAGAATGCTTCAGTCACTTCTCACCAGCGCCCTCTGTTGGATGCCCTTCCTACTGCTGAGTGCAAGAGTCCTTCTCCTCGATTCCCTCCTGAGTCGCGGTGGCTGCGATGACTTCTCCCAGAATGCTTCAGTCACTTCTCACCAGCGCCCTCTGTTGGATCACAGGTGAGGTCTTCCATTTGCTGCTCGAGGACTTTGTTCTCTTCCTCTGGATGTCCCCATGTGGCCTTTCCCGGCACTCAGGGTTGGCCGCCCATGGTGGAGAGCCATCCCTTTCGATCTCCATTAATGAGACAGAGGGGTGTCTGTCATGTCGTCTGGCTACATCATGGCCTCTGGAGTGCTGTACATATCCATCAGCTGTTCTGACAGAAGGTTTCGAAGCTGGTTTCTCCGGGCGCTTGATATCTGGGAGTTCTTCTCCCTCTATCAACATGCGAAAATTTAAAGGTTAGGAACAGTTTTGGCACTGTCCACATACAGTTGACATACTGTTCACAGAAATGTCCGTGCAGTCCAGTTGGGAGACAATGCCACACATTGAGTTGCTGATAGAGAGCACCTACCCTGACCGCATTAGAGGCATCAAACACCCTCTTCAGCGTTGGCCTGCTTGGGCCAGGAACTTCATCACAGCTCTCCCCCACACTGCTATCCACAACACACGGCAGCAGAAGCCTGCCCCCCACTCCCTTTTTGCTCTTACAGCCTCGGGGGTCTCTGCGGAGACAGGAGCAATAATTAACCCACTTCCCAGAGGCAATTCCCCATTTCACAAATGATCAGCATTTCCATTACTTGTGGTTTAAAGTAAAGATCCTCAGCTCTCCGGAGATATGCATCACTGTCATAGTCATCAGGACTGCCTTTGCTTGCCTGAATCCACCGGGCCTTGTACACCTTCATGGAATGGTGCATTTGGGGTCAAATTTCTTTATGTCCTGTTTGACGGAGACAATTCTGTAGAGCCCCTTATCATCAAGGAAGCGGACACATGCATACTTATCAGTAGCGGCAGCCATATTTTGGATCGTATACCCGCATGAGAAAGTTCAAGAGAATTGCCTTAAAATCATAGAGAATAAATTCACCTTTACATCGACCTCACTGTACATTCGAATGACCAAATCACTATTCTTCCTCTTCGCAGCAACCCTCAAGGACGATATGAAAGGGCATAGTCTTACCTGATCTGGTGTTCACCTGGCCGAGAGGAAGCAGAAATGAACTCACCGCAGTGCGGCCAGGCTCTTAAAGCCAATGCCCAATGGCATGTGAAGTACCCAATCAGTGAGCAGCACAGGGAGCTGTGCACTAATCAGAATTAGAGTGGGCTGGGAGTCCCATTTGAACTTGGGGATGAAAGTTTCTTTTGCACGTAGGTTCAAATAATGCCTGGAATTAAAATCCAGCACCGATCCCCTGTCCTAAAAATGCAACATCATTTTTGCTTTCAAGTAAATGCTCTCAATTACAATTTGATATCAAAAGCTCTAATTTGGAATGAATTTGACATTGAATTTGATGGGGGGGGGAGGGGGTAAAGAGAAGAGGGGAGTAGGGAAAGAGGGGAGGGGAGGAGGGAAGGGGAGGGGGAAAGAGGGGAGGGGAGGGGAGGGAAGGGGAAAAAAAAGGGGAGGGGAGGGGAGAAAGATGGAAGGGGAGGGGGGAGGGGAGGGGGAGAAAGAGGGGAGGGGAGGAGGGAAGGGGGAGGGAGGAAAGAGAGGAGGGGAGGGGAGGGGAGGGGTGAAAGAGGGGAGGGGGAAGAGGGGAAGGAGGAAAGAGAGGAGGGCATGAGAGAAAGAGGGGAGGGGGAAAAGAGGGGAGGGGAGGGGAGGGGTGAAAGAGGGGAGGGGGAAGAGGGGAAGGAGGAAAGAGAGGAGGGCAGGAGAGAAAGAGGGGAGGGGGAAAAGGGGAGGGGAGGGGAGGGGAGGGGGAAAAGAGGGGAGGGGGAAAAGAGGGGAGGGGAGGGGGAAAAGAGGGGAGGGGAGGGGGAAAAGAGGGGAGGGGAGGGGGAAAAGAGGGAGGGGAGGGAGGGGAGGGGAGGGGAAAGAGGGAGGGGAAAAGAGGGAGGGGAGGGGGAAAAGAGGGGAGGGGAGGGGGAAAAGAGGGGAGGGGAGGGGGAAAAGAGGGGAGGGGAGGGGGAAAAGAGGAAGGGGAGGGGGAAAAGAGGGAGGGGAGGGGAAGAGGGGAGGGGGACCTAGATTTTCAACACGAGAACACACACATGAGGAGGGCCCAGTTGAAAGTAGATCGGAACCAGCTTATGCCCGTACAGGCCAGTTTGATGTGGAACAGGGT